>NC_086227.1:7682500-8020000 GCF_036321145.2 Pelmatolapia mariae
TCTTTGGCCTGGCTGGCAGCTTCCTTAGCTTTTTCCTTTAACACACTGATGCTTTGCTTGGCCTTTGAGTGCAAGATCAATGAAAAAAAAAAATCATTTTAATAGAGGTTAAACAATGCACATAGCAATTTAACAGTATTTATAAAGAGAGTAAAATTATTTCCAAAACTCATAAACCCATATTTTAAGCATAAATATACAGTCTCAGTTTTAATATTTGATTTGTTTTCTGATTTTTACTGTGAATAAAATATTGGTTTGTAAGATTAACTAAGTACTCTATTCTGTTTTTATTTATATTTTACAAGGAAACCAAATTTAAAGCAAGTGAGTGATATGTGTGTTACTGGAACCTTATTCAGCAAATCTTCCTCAGAGAAAGGCTGAACGCTGTATGCTCCTCGGATTCGCTGGACTCCAGGATACAGCAGCTGCCCAAAGTCTATAAATGCCAAACCATGGAAGGGGATTTCTGAGTCCTCAGCACCTAACTACACACAAACACACACAGGTCTGGTCTCCATCTCAGTTAGACTTAAAATCATATGTTGTATTTTCTAAGCTTATTGCATATGCCAGGGGTCGAATCCACGCACAGCTGTGGATTCCAGCTGCTTCGATGTTGCATTAACTGGCATTAACTCAGCCAGTTAATGCGAGACAAATCCAGCTGCTCATTAAAGCTTTCTGGTTTGATCAGAAAATAAAACATTGGTCCATACACCTGAAAGTCCCAAAAACGCATTGTGAATTCTGTCTCGAGTCTACGGATGTATCCGTGTATTTCTGCAGTGCTGATTGTCAGGTTTATATTGTTGATTGTCATTTATGCTTAGAAATATTTACTCATATATGCTTAGAGTTTATAATCTATGGCATATTGATAGGGGTCTGATCCTTAGTAGTCTGCAAAGACTTTGTGTGCATTCCAGAATGTTCTGGCATACACACTCAGATCCTAGGGTCATGGGAAGAGGTCGTATCTTTTCTTGCTGATATATGGTACAGCAAACACATCTAGATCTGTTTTAGTATAAGTGCCTTTTGTTTAGATGGACTGCTGGACTTCCAGACCAGCAGGTTTAGGGAAGTTGTTTATGGGGTCACATTCTGACCCCCCCACCCCCCACCCCACACACACACAGACAGTACTCTTTGTTCACATGTGTACCTATGTTAATGAGCCTATGTATATTCATGTAACCTCAATAAAAGAGCGGTGTTACGAGGCAGCAGACGAGAGCGACTGGGGTCAAGCGAAGGAACGGCGCTCGTCCAGTCCTCTCCCTCATATATGAGTAACACAAAGAACTTTGCCTTCTTGCGTCTTGCTTTTGCTGTGTAGTAGAATTGTCTTGAACGTTCCAGCGAATAGGTTTATGCTACGAACCTATCACTGATGCTGCGCTGAGCGGACAGCTGCTGAAGCTTTTGAAGTGTCGGAAGGTGGAAAGCTAACAACGTCCCTCTCACCAGCAGGCTAAAAACATCATCGGCCCACCGAGCAAATGCCCGGTATGCCCGATGGCCAGTCCAGCTATGGTCGTGCCATCAGTTAACCCTGCCACAGCTGGCACGCGTGCCCAGGGTTGCCGACCCCTGGCATATGCTATCCTAAATACTGGAAATCCAAACACCAAAGAAGAGAGAATGAAAAGGAATACTAACCTTTGATAATGGAGCCAATGACCTCATGATCTCCACTGCCCCAATCTGCTCTTAGTTATCCTTTGCTTCAGCCTGAAATTACAATCAGTACTGATACACACATTTTTATATTCTCTCTTTGTGGTTTCCATCAGCGTTATTTCCACTATAGGTCAATCATTCTTAAGTGCCTATTTGTTGCATTAGATCAGACCTGGACATAGCACATTCTCCAAATCCACATCTGGCCCCTTATTAGTCCAGATGAGGTGAATGGGAAAATTGTCCCATTTCAGCCACCAAAAACGAATAGTTATGTCTATAACTTCTGTTCCCTGAAGGAGAGGAACGAGGTACAACACATAAGTATGGGATATCACACCCTCGCGTGTCCTGGCTGAAGAAACCTTTATTCACGCCTTTAAGGCAGATGACGTGTGATGACACGCGCACGGCCCCGCCCGCACATATAGCCGCTGTCATCACAGTCATCCCTCAGCTCGATAGCCGCTCTTCACCGAGCCAAACTGCTCAGTGGGGCCACCCTGTGTTGTACCTCGTTCCTCTCCTTCAGGGAACAGAAGTTATAGACATAACTATTCGTTCCCTTTCAGTCGATTCACTCGGTACAACACATAAGTATGGGACATATATACACGCCCCGCAGAGCAGCCACCGAACCGGAATGGGACCACCACATCCTTAGTGAGTGGTAGACCCAGCAGAAAGGACAGCATGAGCCACCGAAGGGGCTGTAACGTCCAACCGATAAAACCGCACAAAAGTGTGCGGCGATGCCCAACTAGCTGCTGCACAAATATCAGCTACAGGCACCCCTCTAAAAAGAGCCCATGAGGTCGCCATCCCCCTGGTGGAATGAGCTCCCACCCCGTGGGGCAACGCAAGACCTCTGGTGCCGTATGCCAGTGAGATAGCTTCTATAATCCAGTGGGACAGCCTCTGTTTGGACAGAGCTCTACCTCTATTTGGATTAGCGAAGCAGACAAACAGCTGGTCACATAAACGCACATTCTGAGTGCGCTCAATGTAGGTGTGTAGCACACGCACTGGACAAAGAGAATGCATCCTCCTCTGCTCCTCAGATTCAAAAGGAGGGGAGCAAAAGCTCAGCAGCTCAAACTCCATTGAGCTATAAGATGCAGGCATGATCTTGGGAAAATAGGCAGCATTTGGACGCAATACGACCTTGTGGCCATCAGGAGAAAACTGTGTGCAGGCGGGATGCACAGACAGCGCATGAAGGTCACCCACTCGCTTCGCTGAAGCCAAAGCGAGAAGTAATGCGGTCTTATATGAAAGAAATTTCATATCCACAGACTCAATGGGTTCAAACGGGGGGCTACAAAGGGCCTCCAGCACCAAAGACAAGTCCCAAGCAGGGACACTGGACTTAAGCACGGGCCTCAGCCGGCGAACCCCTTTCAGAAAACGTATGGCGAGGGGATGTGCACCTGGTGTCACCCCGTCAAAGCCAATATGACAAGCAGATATAGCTGCTAAATAAACCTTGATTGTCGAAAACGAAAGGCCTTTATCCAGCAGCTCCTGCAGGAATGTCAAAACATCCACAATAGAGCACTGAAATGGGAGAGTGTGGCGGTCCTGGCACCATCGCTCGAAGGCTCGCCATTTGTAAGCGTACAAGCCTCTAGTAGATGAGGCTCTAGCGCTCTGAATTGTCGCTATCACACTAGGTGGCAAACCCTTAGCAACCAAGTTTAACCTCTCAGCAGGTAAGCATGAAGGCGCCACAGATCCGGGCGCGGATGAAACACTTCTCCTCCCGCCTGAGAGAGGAGATCCCTGCGGAGAGGAAGCTGCCAAGGACTCGCTGCTAGCAGGCTGATTATCTCTGCATACCACGACCTCGCGGGCCACCAAGGGGCCACCAGGATCAGAGAGAGGGAATGCCGACGCACCCTCTCTAGAACTGGAGATATCATTTCCACCGGGGGAAATGCATACAGGAGCACGTCTGGCCATTGGTGCGCTAGCGCGTCCAAGCCCAAGGGTGCATCGTGGTCGATTATGGAGAAGTACAGGGGGCAGTGAGTATTTACCCTGGAAGCAAAAAGATCTATTTGCGCCTCGCCAAATAGATCCCAAATCTGAGCCACTATTAAAGGGTGTAACCTCCATTCTCTCACCAGAGGACCCCCCCTGGAGAGAAGGTCCGGCCCCAGGTTCAGGTGGCCCGGGACATGGGTGGCTCTTAGAGTCAGAAAATGAACACTGCACCATAACAGCAGAGAGCGAGACAGCTGCAACAGGGGAAGAGAGCGTGTTCCTCCCTGCCTGTTTATGTAAGACACCACTGTTGAATTGTCCGTCCTGACTAAGACATGCTGGCCCTGCAGGACTGGATGGAAATGCTTTAGAGCTAAGAACACTGCTAACAGCTCTAAGTGGTTGATGTGCAGCTGGCGCTGAGCTGCGGACCAGATCCCTCTCACTGACGCACCCTCGCACAGCGCTCCCCACCCTCTTAGGGAAGCATCTGTGGACACCACCTTGCGAAACAACACCCTCCCAATCCGAGAGCCCTGATGCAGCAGCCTGGGCTCCCTCCAAGGACGGAGAGCTAGCATGCAAGACGCGGTTACCGGCAGCCTCCTCCGGAGGTGACGCGAAGCACACAAACGGTGAGAGAGAGTCCAGCGTTGAAACGCTCTGATTTTTAACAGTCCAAGTGGCACTACGGCGATCATAGATGCCATCATGCCCAACAAGCGCAATATCGTCTGGAAACGCAGTCTGCGTACCAGCTGAAACTGAGCGAGGCAGCGATGAAACGCGGCCACTCTGTGCTCCGACAAACGTGCGCGGCTGGAAAGAGAGCATATTTCCAGACCGAGAAAAGTAATCTGTTGACTCGGGATTAGCGAGCTCTTTTGAAAGTTCACAGAGAACCCCAGTGTCTGAATGTGTGACAGAACCAGCGACAGCTGTGTCTCCGCCTGCTCTCTGGAGCAAGCTACGAGAGCCCAGTCGTCTAGGTAGGCTAAGATGCGGATGCCTCTCTCTCTGAGGGGCGCTAGCGCTGCCTCGGCACATTTCGTAAAGGTGCGGGGAGCGAGCGACAGCCCGAACGGCAGCACTAGGTATTCGTAGGCTACGCCCTCGAATGCAAACCTCAGAAACTGCCTGTGTTTCGGGTGTATAGCGACATGAAAATAAGCATCTGTTAGATCGATTGTCGCAAACCAATCTCCCGGGCCGACTGCATTCAAGAGCTGTCTGAGTGTTAGCATCTTGAACCTGTACGTTCGTAGATACGTGTTCAAGACTCGCAGGTCGAGGATGGGACGAAGCCCTCACCCTTTTTTCGGAACGACAAAATAATGGCTGTACCAACCTTTGTTTGTCTCCGAAGCGGGGACCACTCGTATTGCTCTTTTCTGCAATAGCGCCTGTATTTCCTCTCTGAGTATCATGGCTGCCTCGGAGTTGACAATCGTGTTTACGACTCTTTGGAAACGAGGCGGCTTGACCCGGAACTGCAACCGGTAACCCATGGCAACGGTTTGCAGCACCCACGGAGAGGGGGCGCAAGCGCGCCACTGAGGGAAGTGAGCAGCCAGCCGGCTGACCTGCAGCACCGTCGGCGGGGCGTCGTCGCCCCCCAGTGTGTCTGCAGGGGACTGCATCACCTGCCTGACCTGGCTCATTTTGCCTGCAGGCTGAGCATTTGTGATTGTTTGAGAATAAACAACACTCTTTATTGATTGTAACATGGAAACATGTACATTCATACATTTTGTTGGATGCACCTTTTCTGGGGCACAACAATGAAAAACAGCGGGAACACTCGATGTGGTCACTTGAACATTTAACACACCTGAACAGGGAGTTACCTGAGGCAATTTGTGTGCAGGGGTTTTGTGCTTGGGAGACAGTGATAGGAAAGTGCAGCGCCTTCTGGGGCTGACAACCTGAACAGAACTTAAGCGGCACCTCTTGTGCGGCAACAGAGGGGTAAAAACAGCGTCTCCCTGCTGCTGGACCCCTTCTCCACTCGAAACCACAGCTAGGAGGGCTGAGGCTTCTTCCTCCTGGGCGTCGGGTCCCGCCGGGGGCCCGAGGGTGGGCCTTTGCCCCAGGCCGACTGGCGTGGAGCTCGGGCCGGAGGACGTGCTCTCGCCGGCGGCACACCCACTCCAGCAGTGGGCGCCAGTCTCTTGCCAGTCGTCAGAGGAGCGGCGGGCCTGTGAGAGCTAGCTGCGGGCTTGGGCTGGAGCTGACGTCTGGGGATGATGTCGCGCAGAGCTTCCGTCTGCTTCTTCCTCAGATCGAATCTAGCCTGAATGGCTTCAAGTGAATGTCCAAATAACCCAGCCGCAGACACTGGTGCGTCCAGATACACAGCTCTGTCCCTATCCGGGACGTCGGAGAGGGTCAGCCACAGGTGCCTCTGCGCCACTACTGTCGAAGCCATCCCTCTGCCCAGGGAGAGCGCTGCACAGCGAGACACACGGAGGATGTAATCCGTGGTGACTCTGACCTCGTTAAGAAGAGGTGCCAGCGGGCTGTCATCAGGAACCAGCGATCCAAGCTCCGCCAGGCACATTGCCTGGTACGTCTGGAGCATGGTGACGGAGCTCATGGCGCGAGCAGTGCCGGCCTGAGCCCGATAAATCTTCTCCAGCTGCGAGGCAGAGAATCTGCAGTGCTTGGACGGCAGAGTTGCGGGGCCACCGACACCATGGTTATGGGACGGGGCCAGATAAGCAGCCAGAGACGGCTCCATAGGGGGTGGGTTAGCTAAGCCAGCCCCCTCGGCGCCGTCCAATTCCATGTACTGTCCATAGCCGGGCACAGTGACGCGGGTAGACAGAGGTTTGTCCCATGACGCTGTTAGCTCGCAGAGAAAGTCTGGGAACATGGGAAGGCAGCTTTTGGCCGTTGCGGGCTCCGGTGGGAGGAAAAAACCCGCGAACCGCGACGGCTTCCGAGCTGGTGGAGGAGAGGGCCAGTCCACCTGCAGCTTCTCAGCAGCACGGCGAAACAGGGAGAAAAGAGAGGTGTCATCGTGGCCGACCGGCGCAGCAGCGGCGGCACATTGGGCCGACAATGAGCTCTCCTGCTCATCCTCCAAAAAACCATGGATGTCCAGGCCGATGTCCAGCACGTCATCGTCTTCCTGGGGAGCGCTGGCGGGCTTCAACCCAGGCTGAAGCCCGTCAGCGCTCCTGCATGGTTCCGGCTCGTCATCGGCTAACCCGTCAACATATTCCATGTGGTCAGCCCAGCTAATCGCGGGGACATCGACCGGAAAATCCTCGTCTTCGGACTCGGACGAAGCCAGGGCTCCAGACTCAGAAAGGAGAGGGTCATGCCGTGCGACAGCCGAGCGTCCCAGCACTCTTTCCACAAACGTCACCCGTCTTTCCAGGGTCGAGCGCCGGAGCTGGCGACAAAACGCACAGGCTTCGGGCTCCGTCAACGCTCTCCTAGCGTGGACGATCCCCAGGCAGACAGGGCAGGCATCGTGCTGGTCGCTGTCGTGCAAAGAGAAACCGCATCCCTGAGGACAGGGGCGAACAGAAGATTTCTGCTTTGCTCGCTTCGGTTTGGAGTCCATTCCAAAACGCAAAGCGAAACGCTGCACAAGAAAAACTTGAAAATAGCGCTCCGCGGGCAGCCTACGCACCAACTGGGCGGTGGAGGCTAACACCAACAGGGGCAGTTAAGCTAAGTTCAAGTTGGCAGACAACGGCGCTAACTAGCAGCAGCTAGCTAGCCCAACTCAGCAGAGGTGTTCTCAGCGAGGTGAAGAGCGTAAGAACTGAGGGATGACTGTGATGACAGCGGCTATATGTGCGGGCGGGGCCGTGCGCGTGTCATCACACGTCATCTGCCTTAAAGGCGTGAATAAAGGTTTCTTCAGCCAGGACACGCGAGGGCGTGATATCCCATACTTATGTGTTGTACCGAGTGAATCGACTGAAAGGGAACTTCTGATTTCTCCAACAAAGATGAGGGTTTTTTTTATAATATTGTGGGAAATAACAATATAACCTTGTTGCTTTTATTTTGAAGGTTCAAATCAATTAATACAAAAAAAAAAAAAAAAAAGGTGGCTGCTTTTTTTCCCCTTTTTTAATGTATGTGTGCAAGTGAATGCAACTTCACTGCAAATGCACTGGAACAGACGTTTTTGAGAGAGAGGATGCTCATGTGGACCTTTGTGAAAACCACTGCTCTAGATGGGTTTTCTTTCATAGATTTGACCTTTACTCTAAGCATTAAGCCTGTTTACTTATACTTGCACAGATCACATGCTCACTGTGTGCCTAAAATCAGTGACAATGATTTCCTTGCATGCCTGAAATGTTCTGCATAAGGAAATCCTGCTCTTAGACTCTGTGTTCTGTAACAAAGAAACTGGTGACTGACTTTCTTTTTCTAGATTAAATTCTTAAAATTGTAGCCAGCAGGTAGCATGGTGGTCCGATACACAGAGAAATAAAGGAGTGATTTGCATGCTCAGCCTCCAACCTTGTAGTTCCCCCTGCGTCCAGAAAGCAGTACATCTCTGGGTCCCAGCTCACTCTGTTCTTTGTGGTCTCTGCCTCATCACGAAATGCCCAGTCCTGTGGGAACATTTACACCACAAGCCTGTAAATAAGCTTTCACATGCTGCTATCTTCAATGGAATTGTGGTTTTTGGATTATCTGTGGTTTTTTGAGATTTCTGAGTTTTTGTCTTCCTTTGAGTTTATCAACATTGATTCTTGGGTTTTATTATTTTCCTCAGTTCTTGATTTGTTGAGTGGACAATTATATAAAGAGGGAGCTGTCAAGCAGGAGGAAAAGAGTAAGACCTTAGAGGAGGTTCATGGATATAGTGAAGAAGGATATGCTAAGGGTTGGTGTCCCTGTTAGGGACAGGGATAGTTAGAATCTGATCCAGTTCGTCTGTTCCTTATTACCCATCTTTGTTAGTTTTTGTCTCTGTCTAACCCTGTAATGCCACGTATACCACATTTGATGGACGAAATTTTGTCTGTTTTTCAGACTTCTACATCAGTATGATGTAGTGGATGTAGCAAATACGATAAAATCCCAATCTAAAATTCCATGTGTCTCATATGTGCAAATTAATACGTTATTTCCTTCTTTATAAAAGGGAAATAAATGGCACGGTCTGTAGTACGGATATGGACATTACATTTATTTTTATTGCACAAAAGGACAAGAGCACAATGGTAAAGTGCAAACCACATCCAGGAACTTGTGTTAGCATTATGCTGCTTTGCAAGCATCTGCACAGACAGCATGGTAATGCTAAGCTGGCCAAGAACCCAGGGTGATGTTAAAGATGAGTGAATGTTGACACCAGCTGAGCAGGCACACCCTGAACTTCAACAGGTAAACTGATGAACAAAACTGATGATCAAATCTTGAGGTCACTTTCAGGGTGTTTTTAACTTCCTTTCCTTTTTTTTTTTGCAACATTCCAGCTAACATTATTGGTAGTATCTGCAAGCTGCATTTGTATTTACCTCTAAAGCAGTCAGCTCGCCATCCTTCTGATCAATTTCCTCTGGCTTGAAAAAGACTCCAGGCAGGAAGTGGTTCTCTGGAACTAGTGTGTCCCTATGGGACCTCTTCTTCTGACGTTCCTTTTCTTCTCTCTGCCCCCCCTGCCTTCAGCTGCCCTTCAGGGAACACTAGCACTTGGTCTTGCTGGGAGCAAAGCAGTAGTAAAGCTACATTTGTCAAAAACGCGTCATCCTTGGAAAGATTGACATTTTAAGCTAGTGTGAATAGAGCAGTATGCCTTAAGAGGCCACATAAAAAGCACACTATAACACTCACGTCTGTAGTAAGAGGGATCTCTAGGGCAGCAGTGTATGTGAAGGTAGTGGGAGCAGGGCCGGATGGCAGCATCCATGAGTCTGGGACAGAGTAGGCTGTCTCCAAAGTTACCTTTAGTAGATTAGAGGCTGAGAGGTCAGCTTCGGACAGTATTGGATCCAACACACTGACACTCACATTGAGGGTAGACAGCTAAAAAAGGAGAGCAGTTTATATTTTTCATTGATATACTGCTTTAACCATACTGAATACAAATCCTTAGGTTCTAAGTGCTTTTCAAACCATAATACACAACACTAAACGAATGCCTGAGTGCAATGAAAGCTCATTTAATCATTATATGTAAATTCACATATTTAACATGTAATATATGTAAGTGGCTGTTTTTTTTTCTTCTCTTTATCATAACCCAGCAATCTTCAGAGAAAAAAACAAAACAAAACAACACTTACGTTTAACAACACCTTAAAATGAACATGTTCCTAAATAACAAGTCTATGTAACAATCTATGCCTGAAAATAAACCAACAAAAACATATTGCCACTGAAAAGGATAAGAGGACTCACTAACAGTTTACACAGCTTAGTTTTTGTTTTTTTCTGGCCTGTTGCACTTTTTATCTTTTGTACTTCTATCTCTATTTTATTTGATGCATATCACATTTCATTTGTAATCTAACAACAAGGTTGTTTAATATTAGGAGTTGAACCTTGCTAGCATAGCATTTCACATGATAAATGAAATGAAGTGCCGGTCATTGGCTTTCTCACCATGAATGTGTTAATTAGAAAAGCTGTTGGTTAATTTATAACACTGCAATACCACATTTAAAGTGACAAAGTAACACCTCAAAATTAAGGTGACTATAGAAAGGAATGAGCAAAGCTCTGCTCTGTCTTTCACTGTTCACTTGGTGAAGTTAGCCATTTACCATTTATGTGGTAAAGCTAACAAAAGTAAATGAACAACAAAAGTGATGGTTTGGTGTGGTATATGGGGTACAACGATAGTGGGTCCATTCTTCATCAATGGAAACCTCAAGGCCACTGGATATTTGAAATTGCTACATGATGATGTGTTTCCCTCTTTATGCACTGAAGCTGGCACGTTCCCTGAGTTTTTCCAGCAAGATGCCCATATGGAAAAGAAATAGTAAAAACTTTATGATTTACTCATGAAAGTGGCCACTTTCATGAGTAAATCATATAAGGCTTACATGATTTACTCATGAAAGTGGCCACTTTCTCATTACTTTCATATATTTTTTTAGTAAGTATCCAAAACATACAAGTTTCATTATATAATTTTTCAAGGGATCTTATATGCGTTTTCACTCTTGTATGCTTTTCATACAAGTTTCACACAAGACAGATACAAACTTTATAAGATTTATATATATCTTTTCCATATGGGATGGTGCACCACCACATTATGGGTGCCAGCAGTCCTAGATGAACAGTTTTCTGGAAAGTGGATTGGTCGTCGTGGGCCAGTTGAATGGCCCCCCAAGGTCTCCCGATCTGACCCCCTTAGACTTTTATCTTTGGGGTCATCTGAAGGCAATTGTCTATGGTGTGAAGATACGAGATGTGCAGCACCTGAAACTACAGATACTGGATGCCTGTGCTGGCATTTCTCCTGCGGTGTTGCTATCAGTGTGTGAAGAGTGGGAGAAGAGGGTTGCATTGACAATCCAACACAATGGGCAGCACATTGAACACATTTTATAAGTGGTCAGAAACTTGTAAATAACTCATGAAAGAATAAAGTTACGTTGAAACCAAGCACACCATTGTTTTTCTTGTGACATTACCAATAAGTTTGATGTGTCACATGGCCCTCTTCCTATTGAAAAAACAAAAGTTGTATCCAAGATGGCCGACTTCTAAATGGCCACCATGGTCACCACCCATCATGAGGAGTTTGCCCCCTCACATATACTATACATATACTGCCACAAACAGGACTTTAATATCACCAACCATTCCCATTTTATTACGGTGTATCCATATAAATGGCCCACCCTGTAGTACACTCAGAAAAGTGCAAAATATCTGTTTCAGATTTCAAAGTATATGAAACAAAGTGCAGTCATTAACTCTCCAAGAGAATGACTGCAGAGTCCTCAACTGACCTTGAGGCCGGTGTAGGTGGATTCGGCCCGGGGGTTGGGCACCGAATTGACAGAGACTGTGGATGAGAAACTGCACTGACCTGGAGACAAAGAGAAAATCATTCTAACAAATGAAAGTCCTGCTCTGCTAAGAAAAGCTCTCTGAAATGAGTTTTTGCTTTTCTGACCTCCATACAAAGCAGCTGTTAGCTGGGAAGATATGCTGACTATATTAGAAACCAATTTTGAAAAGGGATCAGTGCTAGAAGATGAGCCCGGTATCAGAAATTAAGTAAATGTAGATACTGTAGGTACACTGATGCTCAAGGTTGGTTAGAGAAAAAAAAACCTGCTAAATTAAAACTAGATTTTGCATTTGGAGTGTTATACTCTAAGTGAGGGAAATTAAAATTATTTGTTTCCAGTTTATAAGAGAGCTTAAATTTGTTTTTGCAGCTTTGAAGGTTTCATATGGCTAGCTCCAACACTAGGGGCTCAAAAATTTACCAAATTTCAACCCACCTTCCAGGGCCTTTAATTCAGAAACTTTTCACAGTATGAATTTAAATTTTTGCATGAGCAATAAATAAGCTACATTTATCATAGAAAAAAAGTCATCTGATTATGAAGGAGCCAGGTGGGAACTTATGTCAGATCTGACTGATCTGGTATGGAATGACCCAATAGCTATAGCTGTACCTTGTAACAGTGGTAGGAGGTCAACAACAGCCTGGCCCAGAGGCACTTGTCTTGGTTCATCATTCTTCTCCTCAGCCAGGACTTCTATCACTGTCACTGACCACAACAAAACAATATACATTAAACACAACAGTGGACATTTTTAGCAAGTTTGATTATCAAGGAGATTCCTGTCACCAATTACATAAGGTATTCACAAAAAAAAAAAAAAAAAAAGCAACAAAAAAAAAGTGTTGATCAAACTGAAAGAAAATAGAATGAAATGAAATGTTTCAGCTGCTGGTTAGCGACATTTTCAGTTTCATCATATTATCAGAGACAGGAGAATATTTCAAATCTCGACTTACATACGATCGGTTTTTGGGCAATGTCACTGAGAGCCTTAGCGTCGTTTGGACAGCGGAAGATGCAGGTAAATTTATAGTCAATAAAGTCCTGCATAGGGTTACCCTGCTTCTCATCTGACTCTCCCAGCAATGTTCCAAACTCAACCCGCACCAAACTCTGAAAGTGGTCTCCTTTTTTTGCTTGCTAAAAAGAAAAGAAATGTATAGCAAGCGGTAAACATTTACTTAAAATTATATCATATTTTAAAATAAAGCTTAAAATAAAGCTTTAAATTCACTTAGATACTTGTTGAAGTAGTAAAATGTACTTAGCATAACATCAAAAGTATATTCCACCAGTCTCCATGTAAGCTATTAGTACCGCATGTTACCAAGGCCTATAACTCTGTGGGGAAGTTGTTTGCTTTTATGTCTCTCTTTGGATAAGTCAATGTGAATTAAAACTAGAAAAAAAAAGACAGTGTGCTAAAAGTAGTTTTGCTGAAAACAACTGTTGATGAGATTTAAAATGAGGGACTGAAAATATAGAGAGAGCTGACCTGGCCAAATACACATGACCTAACTTTGAGTTTTCTAATTAGGTGAGGATGGTCAATGATGAGAATGAAAACTGACTGACATTTTACTATGACATTATTGCAAGTAGAATTTTAACTTCAGTGCTTTACATAACTACATACAATCTTCAATGAAATAATCTTGAACCAAGTGCTACTTGTGTTATATTTTCATTTAATATTTGCCCATTTACATTTGCAATTTTCTTTTTTTAACAAACACAATTCTAATTTCATGTAGTGATAAATAACCGAACCAATTAAAGATAATAAGTTAATTGGGAAGCTCTAAAAAGCTTATTGAGTCTTAAAACAATCAAACAGATATACAGATATAGATATCCGGCAGCTCCATTTAAAAAGCAAACATTCCTCCAGTCATAAATAAAGTTAAG
Source organism: Pelmatolapia mariae (assembly GCF_036321145.2). Lineage (NCBI taxonomy): Eukaryota > Metazoa > Chordata > Actinopteri > Cichliformes > Cichlidae > Pelmatolapia > Pelmatolapia mariae. The sequence goes on from NC_086227.1 coordinate 7,696,102, forward strand.
AATAGGGATACACAATACAATACAAAAAAAGATTGCAAATGGACTGGTTCTTATATAGCACATTTCTACACTACTTCCCGCATGCCTCATTCATACAAGCCCTTATTAAAAATACTTTTTCCGCAATCTAACACGCACACACTGATGGATGATGGACTTTGGCTTCAATGCCTTTCCCAAGAACACTTTGGCATGCAGACTGGAACATCCAGGAATTGAACTACCAACATTCCAAGTACTAGATTACTTGCTCACTGTTTTAATGGACTGATAACTAATAAATGGGTGGGGGTGAGGGGACAGAGGGTACCTGCCAGCCATCAGAATGTGGAGAGGGTTTCTACTGTTGTCCATTATAGATGACTTCTTCTTCTCTATAAATTACATTCTCTATATATTTCATCCCTACATATATATGTAATGTACTGAATCGCATGAACATAAGGATAATGAAATCTACTGCAACAAAATTATAGCTACATATATAGCATGCTATATTCCTATACTACACTCCAGGTTCTATGAATAAAGGAATATTACAGCTCTCTTTAGTAAGCTGTACATTTTAGGGCATCCTCAGGTCTCAGGAAAAAAGCTGTCAGGTCTCAGGTCTCAGACAAAAAAAAAAAAAAATGTCAGGTTTCAGGAGAAAAGCCGTTCTCAGCTTTTTTCCTGAGACCTGAGGATGTCCTAAAATGTACACCGTAGTAAAGGTGAGCTATAATTGTTTACTGTAAAATAGGGCTGCCACGATTAGTCGACTAGTCACGATTACGTCGACTATCAAAATCGTCGACGACTAATTTAATAGTCGACGCGTCGTTTGAAGCTTTGTAAGATCCCAAAAGACACAGAAATAAGTAGTAGGATTTAAGAGTGTAATAACGGACTGAAACAGAAGATGGCAGCACTGCATGTACAAGGATGCCAGCTGCCGTTAAACCCCGAAGAAGAAGTAGCTCTGTCCCAGAATTCATAGCGCAGCCCAGCTCAGTTTCCAACAATGGCGGCAGCTAGTTAGTTTTAACATTACTCTTATTATTCTTTCTGGGTCACAAAATAAACGTTTAACATATTTTCAGGCGAGAATGTAACTGTGCAAACCTCAAATATCTGCTCAGTTTATCAAGACACCACATATTTTCAAAAGCGCTCCGACGTTTTCGGAGACGTCTGTTACCCACTAGCTCGATAGCTAGCCGGGGGCAAGGCTCACTAGAGCCCGTGAGAACACCGGACTCCCGGCAAATCGTTTTCAAACCCACCGCCGTCTTTCGCTACTCAGGTTAAACATATATAAGTCACTTAGATAACTTAAAATGTTACTGTTTAGCTTTTTTTTTTTAGTATTTTATTTGTTCCTGAGTAAATCGGTTTGGCTGAGATTAAAGTTATAATTTTTACACAGCTGAATAAACGTCAAGCAGACAACTGATTATCAGAAGTGTGAGATGCTCGAGAATATACTCCGGTGTCCCGTTACATTTTAGATAGCAAGGAGTTTATTAAACTTCACCGAAACAATCTGCAAATTTCATTAAAATTTAATAAGCTATCATCTTGTCTTTATTTTTAGTTAGCACATACCTTAAACACTTCAAGCTGTAAGCTAATGATAGTTATATAAGAGCAGATGGTGCTGGTGCAATAAGCTGTACGTTTTACGTCCAATGGATGCATGATCTGATTAGTCGAATAATCGCAAAAATAATCGGTGACTAGTCGACTATCAAAATAATCGTTTGTGGCAGCCCTACTGTAAAACAATAACAGCTTAGACGTAAACACCTCAAAGTTTCTTTCGGAATTGCTGGACGGTAATGTTGGGTTATCAAGGTAATTTGCTGCTTCGTGAATTTTAAGGTAAAAAAAAACAAACAAACAAAAAAAAAAACTTCATAGACACCTCGTATGTAGACTTCCGTTAGACTGTTATGCCGCAGTGTTAGCAAATTTCACAGGTTTGTGGGGATTAGGGCTGGGCCATATTATACCGTTCACGGTAATACCGGTACAATGTTAGGCAACGATAAGAAAATGAAATATCGCGATAGAATATGGGTAAAACGCGCATGCGCAGTGCCTTTGTTTTCATACGAACATGGCCAAAAAAAGCATGGCGGCAACGGAGAATGAGAAAGCGGATCGTTGAGTGAAGCGGATGAACCAGAATTAGTTTGTAAAAATGGTGCCACTTCAGTGATGTGGAACTGGTTTGGTGTTTGTCCGTCAGATACACAACAAAGCACATTTTTTTGTAGAACATGCAAGCGGGCCGTCGTTATTGCCGTATTTGTCGGACTAAGGCGCTCGTATATCTGGGAGTAATCTGGGTCCTAAACTCCGTCCCCTTCAGGTCCCAAAGTCAAACAACCACTGCAGCATCACTGAGAGTTAAAAAACTGTCTAAATTCTTTCATCTTTAATAAAACGATCAGCATTGCTGCTTTAAATAATAAATAAATAAATAAATTTTTATTTATATAGCACCTTTCAAGACAATCACAAAGTGCTGCACAAAAGATTAAAAGTCATAAAAAGATTTAAAAAGAGAAAATAAAACAGGCAAATAATTAACCAAAAGCAGTTTTAAAAAGGTAAGTTTTGAGTTGTTTTTTAAAAACAGCTACTGAGTCCACAGTTCTTAATGCTTGGGGGAGAGAGTTCCACAGTCTCGGGGCCACATTGGCAAAAGCTCTGACACCCTTAGTCCTCCTCTTAGTATTTTTTATAGCAAGTAAGCCCTGATCAGATGACCTCAAAGACCTGCTAGGGACATAGGGCTGTAGCAGATCAAAGATGTAGGCAGGTGCCAGTCCGTGCACAGCTCTGTAGGTCAAGACCAGGATCTTAAAATCAATTCTAAATTTAACAGGAAGCCAGTGTAACTGAGATAACAATGGTGTCACATGCGAGTACTTGGAGGATTTTGTCAGAAGCCTCGCTGCAGCGTTTTGCACAACCTGCAGACGATCCAGAGAACCTTTGCTAAGACACATGAACAGCGAATTACAATAATCCAACCGTGACGAAATAAATGCATGTATAGCAATCTCCAGTTCAGAACGAGATAAAATCGGGCTTAGCCTAGCCACATTTCTTAAATGATAAAAACAAGACCGAACCAGAGAATTGACATGCCCATCCAATGTGAGACTCGAGTCAAAGGTGACACCTAGATTCCTGATAGAGGATTTAACATAGAGTGAGAGAGGACCAAGGGCTTTCACTATCTGGGATAGAAATCTATCAGGGGCGCATACGAGGACTTCGGTTTTCCCCTCGTTGAGTTGGAGGAAATTTGCAGCCATCCAACGTTTGATCAAATCTAAGCAGTCATTCAGCCGCTGAAGCTTAGATAAATCCTCAGGCATAAAAGAAACGTACAACTGAATATCATCAGCATAACAATGATAAGAAATATCCTCAAAAGAGCCCATTATATGCTGGAGGGGGAGAAGATAGATTAAAAACAATAAAGGCCCCAAAACTGACCCTTGAGGGACACCATAAGCAAGGGAGGTAGAGGATGACCTAAAATCGGAAACTGCCACAGAAAAGGATCGGTGATGGAGATAAGAGGAGAACCAATCTAAAGCAGTTCCAGATACACCAACCCAATTTTTCAGCCTTTCAATGAGGATGTGATGGTCAACTGTGTCGAAAGCTGATGTGAGGTCCAACATGAGTAGAACAGAGCATTTTCCTGCATCATTATTCATCAAGATGTCACTTGAGACCCTAAGAAGAGCTGTCTCCGTGGAGTGAAATTGACGAAAACCGGACTGAAACTTATCGTAAATGCCATGTTTATCTAGAGCTGCCATAAGCTGCTTAGCCACAACCTTTTCTAGAAGCTTAGCAATTAAGGGTAATTTAGAAATAGGTCGGTAGCTGCTCCAAAGAGAGGGGTCAAGTTGAGGTTTTTTTAAAAGTGGGAGAATAGCAGCGTTTTTAAAATAAACCGGAACTATACCAGATGCCAATGAGGAGTTGATTAAAGTGAGCACACATGAACCAATAGACTGGAAGACATTTTTGAATAATGATGCAGGTATAATGTCAAGTAAGCAGGAGGATGCTTTCACTGAATTCACTAATTTCACTAGCTCAGGTAGTGAAACCGGAGAGAAAGTATCCAAGACAATGGGCCGGGATGTGGTAGAGATTGAGATAGCAGGTGCTGAGTATGTAAAACTCATTCTCACGTTATGAATTTTTGCCAGCAAAAAAAAGAGAAAATTTTCACAGTCCTCATTAGATGAAATAGGGGCCGCAGGTAGAACAGGAGTAACAATGTCATTAATGGTGTTGAATAGCACCTTAGGATTGCCTCTGCTCTTTGTAACCAAGTGTGAGAAATGGGCAGCCCTCGCATCTCTGATCGCATTATTAAAAGAAGCTAAAAGGACCTTAAGATAGAGGAGGTGAACATTTAGATGAGTTTTCCTCCACCTGCGCTCCGCTTTACGACAATCACGTTTTAGACAGCGAATACTGTCATTTAGCCAAGGAGGAGATTTAGAGGCAGAAACACTCCTCATTTTAACCGGACAGATTTAGGCTAAAATAAAACGGCAATAATTATTAAAAAGACTAGTTAAGAAATCAACACCATTTTGAGGAGATAGCTGTAAGTTAAAAGCATCCACAAATTTCTCCACTGTGGAGGAGTTTAAGATGCGAGACTTAACCATCCGTCTGACGGGGGACAAAGGCTCATTAAAAGACAGGTTAAAAACAATAACATAATGATCAGAAATAAAAATGTCCTCAGAGCAAATAAAATCAATATTTAAACCCAAAGTAAAAACAAGGTCCAGTGTGTGACCTTTGCTGTGTGTAGGACCGGACACATGCTGAGCAAAATGAAAAGAATCCATAATGCTCATAAAGTCTCTGGCGAATGGGTCGGAGTCATCATCAACGTGAATGTTGAAGTCCCCAACTATAAGCACCCTAGACAGCTTCATAGTAGCGGATAAGAAGTTGCTGAGCTCCGACAAAAATAACCTGTTATATCCAGGTGGGCGATACAACACAGCACAGAAAAAAGGATCCTTTTTACCAATTTTGAGCAGCTGCAGCTCAAACGAGCAAAAAAATCCAGTTTTCACGGAGCGGCAGGAGAAACGGTCCTGGAAAGCCACGGCAAGCCCGCCACCCCGACCAGACAACCGAGGCTGGGTTATAAAACTATAGCCATCCGGGCAGAGTTCAATAAGTGACGAGTAGTCTACATCCCGCTGCCAGGTCTCAGTCAGGAATAAAAGATCGAGTTTTTTAGATAATATAAAATCATTCAACAAGAATGATTTATTAGAGAGAGATCGAGCGTTAAAAAGCGCCATATTCAGTGAGCTAGGAACCTCATTATTTGCAGAGGCTCGAGTTAAGGGACGTAAATACACAGGGTTCAAACCGTCACGCTCGTAGAATCCACTCACCGAGGGAAGAAAAAGCCAGCCCGAAGAAGAGTCTGGATAAACCCTCATACCTGGTAACTTCATAGTTACCAGGTGTAACTATGAAGTTTAACATCCAGGCACCCATGAAAACAGAATTTATTACACTTAACGGAGTTAGAAGCTAGCAGGAAGTTAGCGGAAGTTAGGTAACTAGCGAAACCAGCGAGCTAAGCATGATATAGCATGTTCTGACTGAGAGATTTCTGAAAAAATTCAAACATGCTGCTCTGCTATCATTTCCAACATAAATGAAGACAGGAAACTAAACAGCAGTGACGTTTGTAAGGTTACTGAAGTTGGGCTAGCTGGTTTATAATGATGTGCTACGTGATCGCCAGCGACACAGCTATGTTAGCATAACATAAACAGTGAATCTGGAGGAATCAACGCTAACACTTTTCCACTTGATAAAAGTTAACGTGAGGGTTCTTGATGGTTAGAGACAAATGTAATCTCATGGCAGGATGCTGTAAACGGACCAAACTTCAGTCAGGAGAACAACTGAGATAATCCATCCACAATACGAGGTTAGTCATTAATATACTGCAACAACATGGAAATAGAGCAGCCGTGATAGAATACAGCATTAATGAATCAATGGCACAGAAGTGGAGGAAGCAAGAAGAATGAGTTGAATAAAATTTGATTTATCTGACTGCTTTGTTTCGCTTAATGTGCCTTATAATCCCGTGCACCTTATGGTCTGAAAAATACGTATTTGACTTTTTTATTTGGCACACTGTGGTTTAATGTTGCAAAGCACCTCTTTTTAACTTCAGTGGATATTATACATGGTTATGCTCAGGATGTCTCAGCCCATTTCTACTGGAAATGCCATTTGGTTAAACTTTCAGCAAGGAATTTGCATTTGCGCTGTTAAATTTTTATATAGCTTTAATGCACTTAAAAACAGCTGCTTGTTTAAGTGAAAATACATGAATGGGTTTTTTTGTGGAGTTATAAAGTTATAAAGTTGTGGAGTTATATTTTTTCTCGCTTCAATTATATCCTCGTTATCGCACATTTTCAAATATATATGGTGATAAATATTTTTGGCCATATTGCCCTGCTCTAATGGGGATCATTTCTAAGTAACGGCAAATTGACTTACCAGGTTATTTCCACGGTTTATATGTATTTTTATACTCATGCTGTGCCTTTTCCTGTTTTCTGGAGCCTCCTTTAAAGGGCAGTTTGCCGCACAGGGACGCGTTTCCATGGCAACGATGCCTCTCAACGTTCACAGGCAGCGGCTCTGATATGGTGGGTTCAACGTGAACTCGAAAATGCTGAATAATATACAAGGAGAAGAGCAAAATTAAGCTCAAATTCAAGTTCACTGTTACCAGTTCAGCGATGTGGTTGATAGGAATCTGTCCTAATGTGCCCATATATATACCACAACACACAACAAAGCACAACATGATACATGGATACATGTACTCAATCAACTCATAAAAGTAGTGCCCTGTTTCACTGTACCTGTCTTCAAAGTGCTTTTTTGTGAGAGGTTCAGCTAATATTATAACATTATAGTACATGAATAGCCGAAATTAGACAACAAAAGAAAGAGTCAAGCAAAAAATTATCAACAATTGCATCTGTTACAGGTACCGGGTGGCAGCACCTCTAGACAGCTACATACGTGTCCTGTAAACAGGAAAGAAACGATCAGACAGGGAGACGTGGCTTGCTGTTCCTGAATACTCCGCCATTATTTATTCAAATTCACAATTATGCCCTCCTTTTATTACCTTTACAGTATTACAACTGTGTATATACTTATTCCTAAACATAGCTCACACATTCTCCATATGTGTTCTGTGACCAACTAGACAAAAGGAAATTAACACATTCCAATGGCTAATCATGATCAATTTTCTTGTGAGACTTGGTTCAAAATTAATTCCAACAAGACAAATCTATAAATCTCAAATAGTTTGAAATAATGGCGTAATCAGCACCATCTTGACATGTGCACTGAATTCACGGAAACACTTTATGGCAGAAAACAAGGGACTAAAACAATACACAATAACGGTGGAGCCGATCACTAACATCACAGAGCATAGGAGGTGTGTGACCCAAACTAACATGCTAACCATAGCATGCTGCTAAAGCCGTAAACAAATACTTACAAAAGTCTAATTTACTGTACTACACTTTCTGTACGCTTTTAGTTTCCAACCGTAATGGTTAATCTATGCTATATAATGGATGTGATTGCTGTTATATTCTATTTCGGGCGATATGAACCTGTAAACAGAAAAGAAACGATCAGACAGGGAGACGTGGCTTACCGTTCCTGAATACTCCGCCATTATGAGAAAACAGCGCGAAGCATGCGCCTCAGGCTGCTAACACAGGCCAAACCATGGTCTCACACTGCCACCTACTGGTACAAAGATGGAGCGTCCGCTACAAATATCCCAGGGTAGGTTTCCTGTTAAAATTACTGTAGTTATTTAGGGCATTCCCAAATGGAAATATCACTTACATTGAAAGTAAAATTACTTAAATTAATTTGACCTATACCGTATACCTAGATGACTACAGCTCAAATGATCCTTATTGAACTGTTATGCTAACTTGGAAACTGACCCAGAAGTCTCATTCAAAGCTCAATAAGTACAGCGTAATATGGCCACGTTTAGATAAAATTTATTCGGTTTTTTTTTTAATTTCTTACATTTCAGTATTAACCAGAGAAAAAAATATGAGTCTTGCATCTTAATATGTCTTCTCCTTTTCTCACCAGGATGGTGGTTTTGTTGCACCTCAGGTATTGGTAAAAACAACAAAAACGCCAAAGACATTAACTGGTTTGTGTGGCGTCTTAGTGGACAACCAGATCACCATGGGTCCCCTCACCACACCTAAAAAAAAGGGAGGGAAGTTGGTTCAGTTGATCCCTGGACACCGACCTCAAACCTCAAAATGCTCATCAGCGCTGCTAGTCCTGAGATCAGAAACCGAGAAAAGGAGCTCTGTATGGACAGCGATGGGCGGGATAGTCTTGAATCTACACAGGTACAAATAAAATACTAGAGCTGATGTCACAGGCATCTTCTGGTATGTTGACATGGTAAAATAGCTGTTCTTGTCTGTTGTCTTTTTTCCAGGAGCCTGAAAATGGAGAAGAGTCAGAGAAAATGATTAGCAGAAAAGAGAAGAGTCTGGGGCTTCTGTGTCACAAGTTCCTTGCACGTTATCCAGATTACCCAAACCCAGCCCTCAACAACGACATCTGCCTGGATGATGTGGCTACTGAGCTCAGTATGTCTATTAGATTGCAGCTAATGATTGCTTAACTTATTTTGTTTAGCAATAGCTCTTATGATACATCATATCTGAGTTGACTTGTTCTGCTTTAGGCAAAAAACACGCACAAAAACACAAAGATCGTAACTGAAGCTGGTTTGTTTCATTTTCTCCTCCAATCAGTTACTTTTACCTAATGAGTTAAGAAATTTTATTTTTTCTCCTACGCTAACAGATGTGGAGCGCCGACGCATTTATGACATCATGAACGTGCTGGAGAGTCTTCACATGGTGAGCCGCTCTGCAAAGAACCGCTACACCTGGCATGGCCGGACCAAACTGGCTCAGACTCTGGCCATTCTGAAGCAGGTGGGCGAGGAACACCGGTACAGCCAGCAGATGCAGCAGATCCGCCAGCGCCTCGTGGAAAAGGAGTTTGACTTTGACGGGGAGGAGAAGGAGAACGAGGTGGCGGTGGTGGACTTGGAGAACGGAGAACACGGACAGAAAGAACTCTTCTTTGTGGAGCTGCCAGGAGTGGAGTTCAAAGCAGGTGGAGAAGATTTTGTTTTTATATAAACAATGAAATTGTCGTTTTGAATTCTGCGAGATGATACACAGAAATACTTTACAAAATGAAATAGTTAGGTTCAAACACACAAACCTTTGTGTTTATTGTCCTATGTCTTGTCCAGCCTCTGTCAACAGTAGGAAAGACAAATCTCTGAGTGTGATGAGCCAAAAGTTTGTCATGCTCTTTCTGGTGTCTAATCCTCGTGTGGTCAGTCTGGACGTGGCTGCTAAGATCCTGATTGGAGAGGACCAGGCAGCAGATCAAGAGATGTCCTGTAATTATATAACAAAAAAATAATAATAAAAATGTCTTCTTTTTTTGTTTGTTTGTTTTGTTTAATGTGAACCCAATTTCTACAGTAGATGGTGAAAATAATAATAACTTTCTGTCATTTAATGGTGTATTATTACTTATTTACTTGGTGTAGTATGAATTCTGATGGGGAATTCTTTTGTCAGTAGAGAGAGAGATAAGAGAGTATGAAAAGCTGTAAAATGTATGACTTAAAAGTCTAAAATTTAAAAGCAAAAGTTTTACAAACATCTCCAGTTTGGCAAGGTTGGAGTCCTAGGTGGGTCCTTATGTTTGACACCCCTGATATAATGTTAATCGAGACTGCGTCATGGCATACATGTGAACAATGCATGAACTCTATGACATTTATGATTGAGGTGGGGGTAAAGGCATCTTATGAAGTTTTAAATGTTGATTATGTATATTTCCTGTTTTGTGTCTTCACTAATCGATATTAACGCTGTTTGGTTGTGTGTTTGCAGCCAAAGTGCGGCGGCTGTATAACATAGCTAATGTGCTACGAAGCCTGAAGCTCATTGAGAAAGTTCACGTGACAGAAGAGAGGGGGAGGAAACCGGCGTTCGAATGGGTCGGCCCTGACGAGTTCCCACAAGTCAAAGGTATCACCAGAACTCCCTGAAAATTTGGCACTTAGTTATAAGGTGTAGTCGTAGCGTTCGTGTTTTCTTAGCACTTAACTTTTCCTCTAGACTCGGAGAACACCTCAACCGCATGCCCACCCAAGAAGAAAGGCGTACTTGAACCACGTGCGTCCGCCGACAACTGTGCCAAAAATCTCTTCTCGTCACCGGGGACTAAACGGAGCTTCACTCGCCACCCGTCCCTCATAAAGCTCGCCAAGAGCATTCAGGATGATCGACGCAAGATCAACTCGGCCCCCAGCAGTCCTGTCAAGAGTAAGCACAAAAGACATTTCTTCATTTAAAAAAAAAAAAAAGTTCTTTCTCCAGCAAATTATTATGAATGATGCGATGAAGCTTCTTAACTTTCTTTTTTTAATTTACTCTTCTGTCTTCAGGTGATTCCTCAGTGAACAGTGACTTCCCAAACAAAATGGCCCAGCTTGCTGCTATTCGTAAGATTGAACTCGACCAGGAGTCAGCGTAAGTTTAGTTCCATTTAGTCTGTCACTCATCCTAAGCTAAATCTTCAGTAATAGCTCTGGCCTTTGACCAACAGAGATTGCTTGCACGTGCACAAACTTACCTCATTATATTAAACATTTTGTCGTGTTTCAATGTGAGCATCCACTTTTAAAAAGAGCATAAGAGATATTCTTTAAATGATTGTCCTGCTTGTGTTCCAGGACTGGAGATGAAGACCTAAAGCCTGCTGCTGCGGAGGCAAACGCAGGTTACGTGTTACAGCTTCCCACTCCTACTTCAGTGGAACCATCTCAGATACCGTTACAACCTCCAACTCAGGAGCAAGCAGTCAATACTACTGCCAACCCGAACCCACACGCCCTGCTGGCAGCACAGCCAACAGGGTCTGTTGCCTACATCCCCGCGCAGTGTTCGCCCCTGATCCCTGTACTGTGAGGCACTGGAAGGTTTCCCTAATAGTTCTTGGTGAATCAAAGCAGAACCTCAAAGGTTGCTGGACTGCATGATGGCCCCTGACACACATTCATTATTTAGATCCAACATTTCTAAAAGAAATAACCAAATTTAAAAAATGGCAGCCCTCAGGCCACATTTAATCAATAGCGATATATGCATGCATTACGAAACTTATGTATCCCAGATAATTGTTATTCATTCATGGCTAGCCATGGCAGACCCACCCCTTCCTCCCAAGTTAACTGCAACCCAAAAGAACTAGTGGGGGTATTTACGCACTCACAGTGGGGTAAAAAGAGCCACCTAAAACCTGTCAGCCTACACAGCCACAGATGTGCTAGAAGCTAGAAGCTCTGCTTATGGAGAAATCCTTGGAGAAACTTTCTAAGCCTTACAGGGGACAGGTACTCCTGCCCAAAATAACATGATATAACCCCACATACAGCCCAGCCATAAAGTGAGCCAATTCATTTAGTTAAAGACAGCATAGGAAAAAATGTATCTAACCAGCCTGCACCAACCTGACATTTCTTCCTCCTGAATGAAATGAATGAATGGATGGATGAAAGGTAAATGACTACAAACCTAAAGCCACTAGTTCCCACACTGTAGTTCCCTGACACTGTGTGTTAATTGTACTGAGCTTGTATCAACAGTTGTAACAGGCTAGGCTATCTGAGACACTGCATTGAATGATTGTTTCTATCTTAATGGTTTCAGCTGACTGGTTTCAGCTCAGATTTTCTGCTTTTTCCTTTCAGTAGATCAAAACAGCTCATGCTCTTTCTGCTTCCATTTTGATGGCAAGGAGAAGAAGGAGAATGCTTCAAAGAAGTGGCGTTCACGGTCTCAGTGAACAATGTGCCGATCATGGTCACACACTGCATGTGGTTTTAGAAGCAACATGTCTGTTCACCACAACAATCAAAAAGTTTGAAACATTGAGCTTTATAAAAGGAAGCTAGATCTCCAAACACAATACAATTTGCTGTCAACTGAAAAAACTGAACGTCTTCTGTTAAAATCACGAGGTTATGTATATGAGCACGGCGACAAAGCCGGACGTTTATTAGCACACCAACTTAAATGCCGCTCAGCCGCACAACAAATCACACAAATACGAAAATATGATGGTGAGCTAACAATTGAACCTGAAGAAATTAAAGAAACTTTCACTACGTTTTATTCAAATCTTTATACATCTGAGACTACAAGTGACTGCTCTGATATGGAGCATTTCTTTAACAATCTTCAGGTTCCTCTTGTAACAGTGGCCCAAAGGACTGAAGCTGAACTTCCACTCAATCATGTAGAAATAGGTACTGCAATAAAGGCGATGCAGAATGGCAAGGCACCGGGCCCTGATGGGTATCCCATTGAGTTCTATAAAAAATTTTCTGACAAGCTAACAACAATTTTACTTGACGTGTTTAATGATTCTTTGTCTCGTGGGTCACTTCCACAGACAATGACTGAAGCATCTATTTTCCTTTTGCTGAAATCAGGTAAAGACAGCACAGAGCCTGGTTCATACTGTCCCATTTCACTCCTAAAAATCCTGGCAAAGGCCCTATGCCTAGAAACCACAATCCACGACGTAATATCTGCTGACCAAACTGGCTTTATCCCAGGCCGTCACTCATTTACGAATGTCCGTCGGCTCCTAAATGTCATCCACTCTCCTGCATCCAGCGTGGTGCCTGAGGTGATTATCGCGCTGGATGCAGAGAAAGCATTTGATAGGGTGGAATGGGGTTATTTATTCGCCTGTTTAAAAAAAATTTGGTTACGGCCCCAATTTTATTTCATGGATAAGACTTTTATATTCATCAACCAAAGCCTCTATAATCATAAATGGTAAATGTTCACGTTATTTTAAGTTGACAAGGGGTACCCGTCAGGGCTGTCCAATCAGTCCATTGTTATTTGCCCTGGCCATAGAGCCCCTCTCTATTACACTCAAAACCTTGCCATCAATTGCAGGTATCCATAGGATGGATAAAGAGCATAGAGTGTCCCTTTATGCAGATGATCTGTTAATTTACGTATCTGACCCTGTTTCATGTGTCCCCAATATTATTCACACCTTAAGCAGCTTTGGCTCCTTCTCTGGGTACAAACTGAACTTCAGTAAAAGCGAATGCTATCCTGTTAACGATCTGGCTCTTCAAATACAGAACAGTGCTACACCTTTCAAAACAGCCAAAAACGGCTTTAAATATCTAGCCATAAATATAACAAGAGATTTGCATAATCTCTATGAAGAAAATTTCTGTCCGTTACTTGAAAAGGTCAAATCAGAAATGGAAGCCACTTCATTTATCGTTGGCAGGGAAGGTAAATTGTATAAAAATGAATATACTCCCCAAGTTTCTTTATCTTTTTCAGTGTATCCCACTTTACCTTCCAAAATTATTTTTTAAATCTATTGATAAAGCTCTGATCTCATTTATATGGGATGGGAAAAAACCTAGAATACGCCTGGATCTGTTACAGAGGCCTAAAAACCTAGGCGGCTTAGCCCTTCCAAATTTTCGCCATTACTATTGGGCCTCAAATGTTCAAAAAAAAAAATCATATACTGGCTCAATACCCCTGATGAAGACTGGTGCCAAATTGAAGCGGGGTCTTGCATCTCCACCTCTCTTAGAGCCTTGGTCACCTCCAGCCTTCCAATTTCCTCACGGCAGCACACCACCAGTCTTATAGTTATTAACACCCTCAAAATATGGGCTCAAGTTCAAAAGAACTTTGGGTTTGAAAATCTTCTCCATTTAACCCCTATACACAATAATCACCTTTTCCTTCCCGCCAGATTAGACTCTGAATTTGCTCTTTGGCAGAGACGAGGCCTCCATAACTTTTCTGACATGTACATAGACGGTGTCTTGGCAAGTTTTCAGGATTTGTCACACAAATTTGACCTCCCTCTGTCCAGCTTATTTAGATACTTTCAAGTTCGCCACTTCCTTCAGCATCATAACCCTGACTTTCCAAATATAACTCCATTTACTGGTGTAGATGATCTGTTGAAACTGACATTTAAGCCTAAAGGCCTTATCTCAAGAATTAGTAATTGTATAGCCTCCTTTAAGAATATAACAATGCCAAAGATCAAAGCAAACTGGGAGAATGAGCTGGGGGTGGACTTAGAGGAGGAGACCTGGGAGAGCGCTCTTTTAAGAGTAAACAACAGCACTTTTTGTGCCAAATTAAACATCATACAGTTCAAGATTCTACACCGCATTCATTACTCCAAGGCAAGACTGGCCAAAATATATAAAGCTGTGAGAGATGTAGAAATCCCTCTGCAGATTTAACACATATGTTTTGGTCATGTCCAACTTTAAAAGCCTACTGGTCAACAATTTTCAAAACATTGTCCGAAGCATTGAATGTTGAGTTTCAACCCAATGCAGCTATGGGTATATTTGGTGTCACAGAGAGGACATAGAACATTAAGGAAGAGTCATAAAAACATAATAGCTTTCACTACACTGCTTGCACGCAGAAGGATATTGTTGCATTGGAAGTCAAAAAAGCCACCCAAAGTGGCTTTGTGGTTTGGTGACCTGACACAATTTATACAGTTGGAAAAGATAAAGTACGCTCTCAAGGGGTCGAAGGAGAGATTCTTTGCTGTTTGGGATACATTGCTAAAACATTTAGAGAAAATTAAAACCATACCCACCTGAAAGATGCTTGACAGCTGCCGTAAACCCTTTTTTTGTGTGTGCTTGGGATTAATTTTGTGCATATATATATATATATATGAAAACATACTGAAGTAATGTCTTTACCCTATGCAGCATGATAAGATAAGATAACCTTTATTAGTCCCACACGTGGGAAATTTGTTTTGTCACAGCAGGAAGTGGACAGTGCAAAAGTTATGAAGCAAAAATTAGAATAAAATAAAATAAGAATAAATACAGTACACAACTGTACAGAATAAAATACTATATACAGTAGAATAAAATATACAATAAGATAAAAATAGAATACAAATGTTATATACAACTCAGTAAAAATACAACGATGCCAGAAAAGATTATTGCACATTAGTGTTATTGCATATTTGTGGATGTGTGTGTTTGATCAGTTTAAGTCTTTGTTGTACAGTCTGACAGCAGTGGGGAGGAAAGACCTGCGAAATCTCTCCGTCCCACACCGTGGGTGCCGCAGTCTCCCACTGAAGGAGCTGCTCAGTGCTGTCACAGTCTCATGCATGGGTGGGAGATGTTGTTCAGCAGGGATGACAGCTTAGCCACCATTCTCCTGTCACTCACCACCTCCACTGGGTCCAGAGGGCATCCTAGAACAGAGCTGGCCCTGCGGATCAGCCTGTTCAGTCTCTTCCTGTCCCCAGCAGAGATGCTGCCGCCCCAGCAGACCACACCATAGAAGATGGCTGAGGCCACCACAGAGTCATAGAAGGTCTTCAGGAGTGAGCCCTCCACTCCAAACGACCTGAGTCTCCGCAGCAGGTACAGTCTGCTCTGCCATAACTCGAACTCAAACCCCGCTTTGTGTCACGGCGGTGGAACGGACTCAGGCACAGACTGAGAAAGCACGGTTCAAACAGTTCTTTATTAACCACACTGGTGCGTTATATACACGTGAAGGGGGGGAGAAACACCAGGGTCCCGGAGGTGAACAGTATGGGGAAACACACGCCTTCGTACTCACTCCGCTCCTCGTCCACACAATCTCCACACAAGCAGCTCCACTCTCACTCACGGGGTCCAGGAGTCACAATGAGGGCAGATCCAGATAAACCTATTTACAGAGACGAGGATTAATCCAAGGCAAGCACGGGAACAACAGAATCACTAACGAGAGTGACTCCATATTCCAGCGACAAGTAGCTCAGAGCCCCTGCCTTAAGAAGAGCCAGAGATCAACTGCAAATCACTGGTGATCCGCTGCAGGTGAGTAGGCAAAGGCAGGCAATCTGAGCTGCGCCCAGGCAGACAGGCGAGAGCAGAGAGAGCAAAACAAACACTTGTGGCCACACTGGGCTGGCCGGGGAGGCACAGGGACCATGACACTTTGTCCTTTAATTAAAGACTTTTTATAGCCGTTCATGACACACACTGATGAAGACTCTGGGTTCTGTAGTTCACGTTTTACAGTCCTGAATGATTTTTTGCACATTCATATAATTTATTGAATTGGAGTTTAGAATGCACTTTACATTTAGACTGTTGCTGTTTAATTTTTTATATTGTTACCTTGTTATGTCATGAATAAGGTTTACCTGTTGGGGTTTGATGGATCAGCTGGACAGTACAGTCAAAGACAGACTTCATTTGCAAGAATCCTAGTTGGATTTTTGTTTCCACTCATATATATATTTTTTTTTGTTATTGCCACTGTACAAGTTTATTTACATTGCCTCTCTGTACATTTCAAACATATCAAGCAGGGATTTACATTTAAGGCATAGTTTCATCCAACAATATTCATTTTGTCACAAAAATATGGAATGGAAATAACTGTTTGCATTGTTTAACAAAGCTTTTATATCCTAGAAACAATCACCCTTCTCCTTTGTTTCCTTTCTTCTTCTTCTTTTTTTCTTTTCCCCTTTTCTTCCTTTCCTTTTCCTTCCCAAATCAGGCAACAAAGTATATATCTCATTTACAGTGACAAATTTTTTTTCTTCTTTTCTCTCCTTCCCCCTCCTTCTCCCTCCTTCCCCTCCTTCCTCTCCCCCTCCTTTTTACATAAAATATAATTACCATTATATAAACAATCATATATCTATGTCTGTACATATACATTTAGATGCCTAAATAAGTATATACAAAGGAGGGGAGAGAAGAAAAAAAAAAACCCGAAAAAGAACAATACACCTGCCCAAACCAATATATATAATCTTGGAGCCGATATGGGAGGAGGCCATCCCTCCCAGTTTTACTTATTAAAGTAATCTATAAAGGGTTGCCAAATTAGGTAAAACTGTTTAACATTTTCTCTCAATGAAAATTTAATTTTCTCCAACTGTAAATGATTCATTGTGTCTCTTAACAAAGCAGATTTATTTTTCCAGTTTAGAAGTATAAGGCGTCTTGCAAGCAATGTTATAAAACTCAAAACACAAATTTGTTTATTATTTAAGTATTTAACTGTAGCTACACCAAAAAGTGCCATTACTGGGTCTGGAGGGAGCTGTTTTTTAAAAATATC
This sequence comes from Pelmatolapia mariae, assembly GCF_036321145.2. NCBI lineage: Eukaryota > Metazoa > Chordata > Actinopteri > Cichliformes > Cichlidae > Pelmatolapia > Pelmatolapia mariae. The sequence goes on from NC_086227.1 coordinate 7,713,474, forward strand.
AGACAAAGTTTTAAATATTTTAGACCAGTAAATGGCAATATTAGGACATGTCCAAAACATATGTGACAATGAGGCAGAATTCTGGCCACATCGATCACATCTTGAGTCCGCTCCTGGAAACATCCTTGAAACCTTCAATTTAGACAGATGGAGCCTATGTAGGACCTTAAATTGTAGTAATCCGTGCCTGCAGCAAACGGAAGTGGAGTGAACCAGTTCTTGTGCCTTAGTCCATTGTTCTTCAGTGATGTTAATACCTAGTTCTTCACTCCAAGCGTTTCTCAAATGGTCCAATGTAGTTGTACTATCTATTTGCAAAAGTTGGTTATAGATCTTAGAAATAGCTCCTTTCTTTAACGGGTTCATTAGGAACAGATCATCTGAAACTAGCTTTTGTGGTTCATTGGGAAAAGATGGAAACATTTCTTTAATAAAATGACGTATTTGTAAATACTTGAAAAAAATCTCTGTTTTCTATGGAAAATTTTCCACTCATATTTTTGAACCAAATATTGAAAACAACTCTGATTGACTGGATACCTGGCCGGGTGTACATTACCTTTCACTCAAGGATCCCAGGACAGAGCCCTGCCCCACCATGCACCTGGGTGGATACGTAGTTATAATATAAAAGAACTGATACTGAATATGAATATTAATGAAAATAAAAATTATAATACAAATTCCTACGTGTTTGTTATATCCAGCAAGAGTAATACTGATTACATATGTCTGAATTGCTAACCCTAACCCTAGCTCAACAAACCACAATGCTCTGGACTGTCAGCTTTATTACATGCTGTGAAGATAAGTAGCTTTGATCACAGTTTCAATTATAAAAGAAAAGGAAAATAGAAAAAAAAGACCAACACTGTGATGTTATTTCTTCCAAACTGACCAGAAACATACTTGTCATACTCTCACAGCATAGGGTCAGACTCGCTGTGCATGATGTATTAGGCCAATAATGTTTGTTAGATTGTCAGTCGTTTAGTATGCTTTTGTACAGTTAGGGTCACCATCACTATTTCAGTATAATTATCCCTGGAGAACCCATGGGGTCAGATCCGACCCCATTGGTTTTCTAGGGTTATTATGCAGAAAACACTCAATTTATGTATTAATTTAACCAACAGTATTATTAATTGCATATTTTTCTTCCTATTTTCTAATATAATTAGAAAAATCAGACTTTGTAAATACATATTTAACCTATTTTAATTAATTAATTTTGCAGGTGTGTAGCAAACAAGTGGAGGAAATTGTGAGACTTAATCGGGAAGCCTGCGCCCATCTTTCTGAAATAGACCGACTAAGAAAACGTATGGTTGAATGTGAGATAAAGGCTGCAGGATCAGAAAAGTTGACTGAATCGGGCAAATATGAGAAAAAAATCCTGGATCTTCAAAAGAAATGCAAAGATCTGGAAAGGAAACATGCCACTGAAAAAAAGAGACGGGAGGAGAAAGAAAAAGACGTGGAATTTCTGTCTCCCCTCCAAGTCAAAATCAACACACTGAGCAAAGAAAATCAGGTCCTGAAGCAAAAGTTAAATCAGGTGACCACTGAAAAAGAGCTAACAGTAAAAGAACTGAAGGAAAAAAAAGAACAGATAAAAAAAGAGCTTAGAGTCCAGGACCAGCTCAAAGAAGAGAGGCTAAACTTTGAAAAAAGGACATCGGAATATCTTGAAGAGGCTAGCACGTTGTTTTAGTGTAGAGACAGACTTAAAACAGTGGAGGAGCAAGCAGAGAAATTAAAGGCTGAACTTAAAAAATGGCAAAAAAAAGCAGAGGATTTTGAAGAGAAAAAGGACAGGGTAACTATGGAGAAACACGCATTGATAATGAAAAATAATGACCTGTCAGATCTGCTTTTGGCAAAGGACTTTGATAATAACAAGTTAGCAAAAGAGTTAAAAGAGAAAATAGTGGAAATAGAAAGTCAGACAAAGAAAGCCTCAAAGCAGTCTTCTAGTATGCAACATCTGGAGAAAGTCCTGCAGCTGAAAAATGAACAAATAGCCAAACTTGAAAGCGAGAGGCAGAAATCCTTTAAGAAAATGACGTCCCAAGATAATGAGATTGTCCGTCTGAGAAATGCTCTCACAGAAACAGAACACAGACTTAAAATACACATGACGAATGATGACTTTTTGCCTCAGCATGAAACACTTAATAAGGAGTTGTCTGAGGCTAAGACCGTGATCAGCCAAGTCAAGGACACCATAAAGTCGCTGACAAAAGACACAGAAGAAAAGGATAGCGAACGAGAAATGATTCAAGCAAAGCTATCCAAGTCTCAGACCAGGTATTTTGCTGTGAAAAATCAACTGGAGCTCGTCAAACAAAAGCAGGCAGAAGCGCAGACGGCACAGGCCAAACAACTCGCCTGTGTTGACGAGGAGCGCATCTTCATGAAGAAAAGGCTGGTTCAGATTTTGGCAGACAAAGAAAAGATGGACAAAGAGCTCACACACTATAAACAAATGGTGTTTCAGCAGCAGCAAAAAATAAAAGACCTGGAAGCTGAAATTCAAGTCAATTTAATTCAAAGACAAACAATTGAAGGACAAGAAGAGGAAATTGACCGTCTGACGAAGCAGGTAAAGGACCTGCGCGAGGAGAATTCCTTAAAGGCTGCCATTGCGCTGCACAAATACGCTGCACAGACGCAGAATAAAATCTTCTCGCAGTGGCGAACAAACAGACTTGACGCTAAAAGAAAAATGCACATGTCCAGTCATAAGATAATATTTGAACAGCGCTGCCGGGACCGCTTGCTATGCAAATATAAACAACTGGTCACAGAAAAAGACAAAGACATTAAAGAACTGCGGTCGATGCTGAATCAGGAGGCTGCACTTCAAAACAAAGATGCCATACAGAAACTCCACAGATGTGAGTGGAAAAATCGCGAACTCAAAGAGCAGTTAGAAACAACACAGCGAATTCTTTCTGTATATGAGGCTAAGAACACCAGCCTTGTTGAAGAAAATAAACACCTGAAAAAACATAACACCCCACCTTATGTCTCAAATGTGATTGATGACCCTAGCCTTGACCTTTTGACCCCACCGGAAGTACTCCGGAAGTGTGTAATATGATCCATAAGCGTGACGAATTGCATCCGGTGAGGGCGGAGGGGGGAACTCCGGAAGTGTGTAATATGATCCATAAGCGCGACACCTGTTGTGACACCTGTTGTGAGAAAAAAAAGTTTTCTCCCTTAGAGGAAGGGGGGGGGGGGGGGGTCTGTGGAGGGAGGAGAATAAAAACAGAGAGGGGCAGCGCACACTTTTGTATGCGCAGACACAAGATGGATCCTTTCATTCTGCAGCCCTGCGTTCCTCTGTACTTGGACGGGGAAGAGATCTGCTCTCCGGAGGCCGTAAGCATGGGAGGCAGCAGCGGCGACTGGTCCTCGTCGATTATCAGCAACACTCCCGTCACCGTCTACAGTAACAGATCAGAAGCAACCGATGCTCCGCGGAAAGAAGGGAGAAATAAGAACATCTTCATGTTCTGCAGCCAGATACCGGCTCCGAGGAGCTTGCGGGGAGAATGGCCTCTGCCTATTGAGGGGTGTGGAAAGTGGGGCTACGTCTTCAAATACAACATATTTACGATTGAAGGCCTCAATCTTGACCTTTTGACCCTACCAGAAATACTTCGGAAGTGTCTAGTCGTTTTCAGACTTGTGCAACATGTTTCATAAGCGTGAGGGGAGGGGTATGGTTCCTGGGGGGATCAGAGAGGGTGGGGGATCCTGAAGCATAGGGGTGAAGCATATATATATATATATATATATATATATATATATATATATATATATATATATATATATATATATTCATTGCTTGATAATTTAATGTACAATAAAAATATATTTTATAAATAAATATTTCAAAATGAACTATCACTTTATTCATGAATACTTCAAATGGAATGGATTTTAAGAAAAAGGGATTAAACTCAATAACAACCTGACTTCAAAATGAGTAATAAATTAAAATAAAAATTAACAACAGAAGAATACAGTTGTTAATTTTGGCTCTGATGTCACCGTCGTGGCTTCTTCAAAGCCATGACTGTGACATCACTGAATTCTCTTTGATGACAGCTGTAGGGGGCGGAGCCAGGTTTCACAAGAAGTCATAAATACACCCCATGTACACAGAAACTGTAAGCACTACACTAGTTTTTAGTTTGAGTTTCCATTTGGAACCCACATTACCTAGTTGAGTAGATTACTTGTTGTACTTGATAACTTTTCACGAACAATATAAATACAAATTAAATACATTCATTTAAAAATGATTGCCACACTAGAATTACAGCAAAAACAAATTGAAAAATTACAAAAAAAAGAAAAACGCCTCATGGCTGAAAACAAGGACCAACAGAAAAAAATATCTGAATATGTTAAGGTGTGTAGCGAACAAGTGAAAGATATTGTGAGACTTAATCGGGAAGCCTGCGCCCATCTTTCTGAAATAGACCGACTAAGAAAACGTATGGTTGAATGTGAGATAAAGGCTGCAGGATCAGAAAAGTTGACTGAATCGGGCAAATATGAGAAAAAAATCCTGGATCTTCAAAAGAAATGCAAAGATCTGGAAAGGACACATGCCACTGAAAAAAAGAGATGGGAGGAGAAAGAAAAAGACATGGAATTTCTGTCTCCCCTCCAAGTCAAAATCAACACACTGAGCAAAGAAAATGAGGTCCTGACGCAAAAGTTAAATCAGGTGACCACTGAAAAAGAGCTAAAAGTCAAAGAACTGAAGGAAAAAAAAGAACAGATAAAAAAAGAGCTTAGAGTCCAGGACCAGCTCAAAGAAGAGAGGCTAAACTTTGAAAAAAGGACATCAGAATATCTTGAAGAGGCTAGCACGTTGTTTCAGTGTAGAGACAGACTTAAAAGAGTGGAGGAGCAAGCAGAGAAATTAAAGGCTGAACTTAAAAAATGGCAAAAAAAAGCAGAGGATTTTGAAGAGAAAAAGGACAGGGTAACTATGGAGAAACACGCATTGATAATGAAAAATAATGACCTGTCAGATCTGCTTTTGGCAAAGGACTTTGATAATAACAAGTTAGCAAAAGAGTTAAAAGAGAAAATAGTGGAAATAGAAAGTCAGACAAAGAAAGCCTCAAAGCAGTCTTCTAGTATGCAACATCTGGAGAAAGTCCTGCAGCTGAAAAATGAACAAATAGCCAAACTTGAAAGCGAGAGGCAGAAATCCTTTAAGAAAATGACGTCCCAAGATAATGAGATTGTCCGTCTGAGAAATGCTCTCACAGAAACAGAACACAGACTTAAAATACACATGACGAATGATGACTTTTTGCCTCAGCATGAAACACTTAATAAGGAGTTGTCTGAGGCTAAGACCGTGATCAGCCAAGTCAAGGACACCATAAAGTCGCTGACAAAAGACACAGAAGAAAAGGATAGCGAACGAGAAATGATTCAAGCAAAGCTATCCAAGTCTCAGACCAGGTATTTTGCTGTGAAAAATCAACTGGAGCTCGTCAAACAAAAGCAGGCAGAAGCGCAGACGGCACAGGCCAAACAACTCGCCTGTGTTGACGAGGAGCGCATCTTCATGAAGAAAAGGCTGGTTCAGATTTTGGCAGACAAAGAAAAGATGGACAAAGAGCTCACACACTATAAACAAATGGTGTTTCAGCAGCAGCAAAAAATAAAAGACCTGGAAGCTGAAATTCAAGTCAATTTAATTCAAAGACAAACAATTGAAGGACAAGAAGAGGAAATTGACCGTCTGACGAAGCAGGTAAAGGACCTGCGCGAGGAGAATTCCTTAAAGGCTGCCACTGCGCTGCACAAATACGCTGCACAGACGCAGAATAAAATCTTCTCGCAGTGGCGAACAAACAGACTTGACGCTAAAAGAAAAATGCACATGTCCAGTCATAAGATAATATTTGAACAGCGCCGCCGGGACCGCTTGCTATGCAAATATAAACAACTGGTCACAGAAAAAGACAAAGACATTAAAGAACTGCGGTCGATGCTGAATCAGGAGGCTGCACTTCAAAACAAAGATGCCATACAGAAACTCCACAGATGTGAGTGGAAAAATCGCGAACTCAAAAAGCAGTTAGAAACAACACAGCGAATTCTTTCTGTATATGAGGCTAAGAACACCAGCCTTGTTGAAGAAAATAAACACCTGACACTTGAGGTGAGCGCAAAGCACACCCCGCTACCTCCTATTTCCACCAAGGCCAAGTCAAACTGTATGGCAAAATTATATGAGCAGTCAGAGGTTGGGCGCTCAACCAGATTCATGTGCAGCATTCCCCAAAAGACAGAAAAAAGGTTTTTTCACCTCCCTCCTCTCGTGGGCAAAACAGTTGCATTGCAGAATTTAAGCAGCAGGCCCCTCAAATTAACCAACAGCTCTGCTAAGATTACGCAACAGATGCCCCAAATTAACCAACACACACCCATAATTAAGTAACAGACCCCATCAGCCCAGTCACCACACCACTAAAGAACCTGCCGACCTGTTCCCACACCAGAAAGCACAATTAGAAACAATCATTCCCTTTCATACATTGAAAGAAATAATCCGTTTTTAGGCTGGTCAACAAACATAAATGGACTTTTTCTCAAATAAACATCAACACTAAGGGATATGGTTAAAAACATGACTTAAAATACACTGAGGCAGTTACATCTCTAACACAGAAAGGCCTGTATTTACTATAACACCAAAAATATTAGACAACAGTAAATAATAACATCTGTTTGCTGTGAGGTAGTGACATGAACACATTCCATCTGTGTCACTAGCTCACCCCCAACCAGTCGCAGCAGATGGCTGCCCCTTCCTGAGCCTGGTTCTGCTGGAGGTCTCTGCCTGTTAACAGGCAGTTTTTCCTCCCCACTGTCGCCAAGTGCTTGCTCATAGGGGGTCCTCGGATTGTTGGGGTTTCTCTGTAATATTGTAGGGTCTTTACCTTACAATATAAAGTGCCTTGAAGCAGCGTCTTGTCAACAGGCATTTTGCAAATAAAGTTTCATTGAAAATTTAATTGACTGAACTGATTTCCTTTGCTTTATTAAGTCTGAGTGGTTGTATTTGAGCACTTTTGATCGACTTATATTCATTGTATTCATTCCTTAAAACCAGGTACTAATTCAAAACTTTCCACAGTGATTCTAAAACCTTAGCAAAGAGCAAAGGCAGGAAGTACCAAAGTACAAATACTTGGTTACTTAGTTACAAATACTTGGTAGTATAGAGTAGGTTTGGGGAGTGTGATTGTGTGTACAGTGTCTATTTGTGTCTCTCTCCACGTTGGGTGAGTGCCGAGTATTTATTTGTCTGTGTCCATGAGGGTGGGAATGCACGTTTGTGTCTGTGTGTGTGCCTGTTCGTCTGTGTCTATATGTCAGGTTGGGTCTTAGACTCCACCTCTCTGGGTACATCTCAGGCCCTCCAAGGTATGGAGGCCTATCTCCCCTCACCACACTCGCTGCCAGGTGACCCCTTGTCTGGGGCTCTCCTCAGCTTTTCCCAGGAGGGTGGCACGGTTGCCCTTCCGATGGTCCTCCTTGGGTGTGTGCACACAGGTGTACGCATGGGTGTTCACAGATACAAACTACACCTTTCTTGACTGCTACCTCAAAGCACATTGCGTGCTGTTGATGTTGCGTGCTGCACAATAACATTCAGTGTTTAGTATCTACTGTTATTTACTCTTAGCTAGATTATCGCAATGGTGTTGTGTTTATTATGTTGCTCTCTCTTTTGTTTGTTTTCTCTTCTGATTTTTCTTTTCTCAACAGGTGATCCAGATGATTTTTTTGAAGTGCCCTTTCTCACTGTCCCTCTTCCCGTCTGTTTTTCTTTCCCTCCCTCTCTTTCTTTCTTTCTTTCTTTCTTTCTTTCTTTCTCCTTTTCCTATCCCTCAGTCATGTCTGTCCCATCTCTAACAACTGAAAGTAAAATAAAATAAAATAAATAAGAATAACAAAGGTTAATCAAATGGACCAATATGGCAAGGCCATGATGATCCACTTGGTAAAGTAAATCCATTGGGCATCATCTTGGCCTTCAGACAGTAAATCTGATGGCTAAAAAAACAAACAAAACCATGCATTCAGATCATAATTATGATTGCAAAAGGATTGAAAAAAAAAACAAAACAAAAACACAGTTGGGACATGGCATGAGGGACATGACAAAATAGGTGGTGTCAAATGACAAAACTGTATTATTTCCCATAAAAAGATAAAAAATTAGTTCCGTTTTTTTTACACTGTATTAAATTGTACATTTCAATATATATGTAAAGCTGTTTAAATAGAAACTTTGGTAACCCAATAGATGAAATGCACCATAAGAGGTGAGAGGGACTCAAATTGTGCCATTTTCATGGAATGACTCATATCCAGCAATTGCATGAGTATTCTTTTTTAACTTTAACTTTAACTCCCTACATTTTGAGAGAAAAATTTGGACTTTCTGTTTCTTTCTATTCCTGTATATATATATATATATATATATATATATATATATATATATATATATATATATATATATATATATATATATATATATATATATATATATATATATGTATATATATATATATGTGTGTGTGTGTGTGTGTGTACATATATATAAATTGATTGCTTGATAATTATATTTTAAAATGAACTATCACTGCCTTAACTATGCCTTGTCACTGGCACAAATACTATGATTTAGCACAAATACTATGATTTGTATGTTTGCATGTTATGCGTTGTTATGGTTGACAAAGGTCAATCAAATGGACTAATATGGCAAGGCCATGATGATCCACTTGGTAAAGGAAATCCATTGGGCATCATTCTTGGCCTTCAAACAGTAATTCTGATCAAATCAAATCAAATCACTTTTATTGTCACGTCATATGTGCAGGTACACTGGTACAGTACATGAGAGTGAAATTCTTGTGTGCGAGCTTCACAAGCAACAGAGTTGTGCAAAAATACAATAACGTAAAAAAAGCAAAATATAAGAATGGCTAAATCTGAAAGTAATAAATATATGTACAATATATAAGAGTATATGCATTACTGGATGTGTATACTAAATATGTTTCTCTACGTGTGTGTGTGTGTGTGTGTGTGTGTGTGTGTGTGTGTGTATGTGAGTGTGTATATACATATTTTACAAATGAAATAGAGTAAACAATAAAATAAGATATATAAAATATACAGAGGTCGGTAGTTGACATGTGCAAAACAGTGGCATTAATGTACAGTATGGAGTGCATAATGTTGAAGTTCCAGTAGTGAAGATGAGGTGTCTATGACGTGTTCAGCAGTCTGATGGCCTGGTGGAAAAAGCTGTCTCTCAGTCTGCTGGTACGGGACCGGATGCTGCAGAACCTCCTTCCTGATGGAAGTAGTCTGAACAGTTTATGGCTGGGGTGACTGGAGTCCTTGATGATCCTCCCCGCTTTCCTCAGGCACCGCTTCCTGTAGATGTCTTGGAGGGAGGGAAGCTCACCTCCAATTATCCGTTCAGCACACCGCACTACTCTCTGGAGAGCTTTGCGGTTGTAAGCGGTGCTGTTGCCATACCAGGTGGTGATGCATCCAGTGAGGATGCTCTCAATGGCACAGCGATAGAAGGTCCTGGGGATGCGGGGGCTCATGCCAAATCTTTTCAGTCTCCTGAGAAAGAAGAGGCGCTGCTGCGCCTTCTTCACTGTTTTTTTTATGTGTACTGACCACGTAAGATCCTCAGCCAGATGTACACCAAGGAAGCGGAAGCTGCTCACTCTCCCCACAGCAGCGCCGTTGATGGTGATGGGGGTGTGTACTTCTCTGCACCTCCGGAAGTCCACTATCAACTCCTTTGTCTTTGCGACGTTGAGGGTGAGATGGTTGTCTTGACACCAGTGGGTCAGGGCGCTGACCTCCTCCCTGTAGGCCGTCTCATCACCGTTGGTGATAAGACCCACCACTGTAGTGTCGTCCGCAAACTTCACAATGATGTTGGAGTTTCTAGTGGCCATGCAGTCGTAGGTGTAGAGTGAGTACAGGAGAGGGCTCAGTACACACCCCTGTGGAGCACCAGTGTTCAGTGTGATGGGGGATGAGGTGGTGCTGCCCAGCCTGACCACTTGGCGTCTGTCAGACAGGAAGTTAAGGATCCAGCTGCCGAGGGAGCTGCTCAGTCCTAGATCCTGCAGTTTCCTGTCCAGCTTCGAGGGAACGATGGTGTTGAATGCTGAGCTGTAATCTACAAACAGCATTCTCACATACGTGTCTCTCTTCTCCAGGTGTGACAGGGCAGCATGGAGTGTCAGGGCTATGGCATCATCAGTGGACCTGTTGTGGCGGTATGCGAACTGTAGAGGGTCCAGTGCGTCGGGTAGTGCAGAGCAGATGATGGACAGGCAAAACAGAAACCCAAAACAAAACAGTGTATTCAGATCATAATTATGATTGCAAAAGGTTTAACACAAAATACATTGCTTGATAATTTAATGTACGCATATATATATGCGTACATTAAATTATCAAGCAATGAATATAAATGTGTGTGTATATATATATATATATATATATATATATATATATATATATATATATATATATATATATATATATATATTCATTGCTTGATAATTTAATGTACAATAAAAATATATTTTATAAATAAATATTTCAAAATGAACTATCACTTTATTCATGAATACTTCAAATGGAATGGATTTTAAGAAAAAGGGATTAAACTCAATAACAACCTGACTTCAAAATGAGTAATAAATTAAAATAAAAATTAACAACAGAAGAATACAGTTGTTAATTTTGGCTCTGATGTCACCGTCGTGGCTTCTTCAAAGCCATGACTGTGACATCACTGAATTCTCTTTGATGACAGCTGTAGGGGGCGGAGCCAGGTTTCACAAGAAGTCATAAATACACCCCATGTACACAGAAACTGTAAGCACTACACTAGTTTTTAGTTTGAGTTTCCATTTGGAACCCACATTACCTAGTTGAGTAGATTACTTGTTGTACTTGATAACTTTTCACGAACAATATAAATACAAATTAAATACATTCATTTAAAAATGATTGCCACACTAGAATTACAGCAAAAACAAATTGAAAAATTACAAAAAAAAGAAAAACGCCTCATGGCTGAAAACAAGGACCAACAGAAAAAAATATCTGAATATGTTAAGGTGTGTAGCGAACAAGTGAAAGATATTGTGAACCTTAATCGGGAAGCCTGCGCCCATCTTTCTGAAATAGACCGACTAAGAAAACGTATGGTTGAATGTGAGATAAAGGCTGCAGGATCAGAAAAGTTGACTGAATCGGGCAAATATAAGAAAAAAATCCTGGATCTTCAAAAGAAATGCAAAGATCTGGAAAGGACACATGCCACTGAAAAAAAGAGATGGGAGGAGAAAGAAAAAGACATGGAATTTCTGTCTCCCCTCCAAGTCAAAATCAACACACTGAGCAAAGAAAATGAGGTCCTGAAGCAAAAGTTAAATCAGGTGACCACTGAAAAAGAGCTAAAAGTCAAAGAACTGAAGGAAAAAAAAGAACAGATAAAAAAAGAGCTTAGAGTCCAGGACCAGCTCAAAGAAGAGAGGCTAAACTTTGAAAAAAGGACATCAGAATATCTTGAAGAGGCTAGCACGTTGTTTCAGTGTAGAGACAGACTTAAAAGAGTGGAGGAGCAAGCAGAGAAATTAAAGGCTGAACTTAAAAAATGGCAAAAAAAAGCAGAGGATTTTGAAGAGAAAAAGGACAGGGTAACTATGGAGAAACACGCATTGATAATGAAAAATAATGACCTGTCAGATCTGCTTTTGGCAAAGGACTTTGATAATAACAAGTTAGCAAAAGAGTTAAAAGAGAAAATAGTGGAAATAGAAAGTCAGACAAAGAAAGCCTCAAAGCAGTCTTCTAGTATGCAACATCTGGAGAAAGTCCTGCAGCTGAAAAATGAACAAATAGCCAAACTTGAAAGCGAGAGGCAGAAATCCTTTAAGAAAATGACGTCCCAAGATAATGAGATTGTCCGTCTGAGAAATGCTCTCACAGAAACAGAACACAGACTTAAAATACACATGACGAATGATGACTTTTTGCCTCAGCATGAAACACTTAATAAGGAGTTGTCTGAGGCTAAGACCGTGATCAGCCAAGTCAAGGACACCATAAAGTCGCTGACAAAAGACACAGAAGAAAAGGATAGCGAACGAGAAATGATTCAAGCAAAGCTATCCAAGTCTCAGACCAGGTATTTTGCTGTGAAAAATCAACTGGAGCTCGTCAAACAAAAGCAGGCAGAAGCGCAGACGGCACAGGCCAAACAACTCGCCTGTGTTGACGAGGAGCGCATCTTCATGAAGAAAAGGCTGGTTCAGATTTTGGCAGACAAAGAAAAGATGGACAAAGAGCTCACACACTATAAACAAATGGTGTTTCAGCAGCAGCAAAAAATAAAAGACCTGGAAGCTGAAATTCAAGTCAATTTAATTCAAAGACAAACAATTGAAGGACAAGAAGAGGAAATTGACCGTCTGACGAAGCAGGTAAAGGACCTGCGCGAGGAGAATTCCTTAAAGGCTGCCACTGCGCTGCACAAATACGCTGCACAGACGCAGAATAAAATCTTCTCGCAGTGGCGAACAAACAGACTTGACGCTAAAAGAAAAATGCACATGTCCAGTCATAAGATAATATTTGAACAGCGCCGCCGGGACCGCTTGCTATGCAAATATAAACAACTGGTCACAGAAAAAGACAAAGACATTAAAGAACTGCGGTCGATGCTGAATCAGGAGGCTGCACTTCAAAACAAAGATGCCATACAGAAACTCCACAGATGTGAGTGGAAAAATCGCGAACTCAAAAAGCAGTTAGAAACAACACAGCGAATCCTTTCTGTATATGAGGCTAAGAACACCAGCCTTGTTGAAGAAAATAAACACCTGACACTTGAGGTGAGCGCAAAGCACACCCCGCTACCTCCTATTTCCACCAAGGCCAAGTCAAACTGTATGGCAAAATTATATGAGCAGTCAGAGGTTGGGCGCTCAACCAGATTCATGTGCAGCATTCCCCAAAAGACAGAAAAAAGGTTTTTTCACCTCCCTCCTCTCGTGGGCAAAACAGTTGCATTGCAGAATTTAAGCAGCAGGCCCCTCAAATTAACCAACAGCTCTGCTAAGATTACGCAACAGATGCCCCAAATTAACCAACACACACCCATAATTAAGTAACAGACCCCATCAGCCCAGTCGCCACACCACTAAAGAACCTGCCGACCTGTTCCCACACCAGAAAGCACAATTAGAAACAATCATTCCCTTTCATACATTGAAAGAAATAATCCGTTTTTAGGCTGGTCAACAAACATAAATGGACTTTTTCTCAAATAAACATCAACACTAAGGGATATGGTTAAAAACATGACTTAAAATACACTGAGGCAGTTACATCTCTAACACAGAAATGCCTGTATTTACTATAACACCAAAAATATTAGACAACAGTAAATAATAACATCTGTTTGCTGTGAGGTAGTGACATGAACACATTCCATCTGTGTCACTAGCTCACCCCCAACCAGTCGCAGCAGATGGCTGCCCCTTCCTGAGCCTGGTTCTGCTGGAGGTCTCTGTCTGTTAACAGGCAGTTTTTCCTCCCCACTGTCGCCAAGTGCTTGCTCATAGGGGGTCCTCGGATTGTTGGGGTTTCTCTGTAATATTGTAGGGTCTTTACCTTACAATATAAAGTGCCTTGAAGCAGCGTTTTGTCAACAGGCATTTTGCAAATAAAGTTTCATTGAAAATTTAATTGACTGAACTGATTTCCTTTGCTTTATTAAGTCTGAGTGGTTGTATTTGAGCACTTTTGATCGACTTATATTCATTGTATTCATTCCTTAAAACCAGGTACTAATTCAAAACTTTCCACAGTGATTCTAAAACCTTAGCAAAGAGCAAAGGCAGGAAGTACCAAAGTACAAATACTTGGTTACTTAGTTACAAATACTTGGTAGTATAGAGTAGGTTTGGGGAGTGTGATTGTGTGTACAGTGTCTATTTGTGTCTCTCTCCACGTTGGGTGAGTGCCGAGTATTTATTTGTCTGTGTCCATGAGGGTGGGAATGCACGTTTGTGTCTGTGTGTGTGCCTGTTCGTCTGTGTCTATATGTCAGGTTGGGTCTTAGACTCCACCTCTCTGGGTACATCTCAGGCCCTCCAAGGTATGGAGGCCTATCTCCCCTCACCACACTCGCTGCCAGGTGACCCCTTGTCTGGGGCTCTCCTCAGCTCTTCCCAGGAGGGTGGCACGGTTGCCCTTCCGATGGTCCTCCTTGGGTGTGTGCACACAGGTGTACGCATGGGTGTTCACAGATACAAACTACACCTTTCTTGACTGCTACCTCAAAGCACATTGCGTGCTGTTGATGTTGCGTGCTGCACAATAACATTCAGTGTTTAGTATCTACTGTTATTTACTCTTAGCTAGATTATCGCAATGGTGTTGTGTTTATTATGTTGCTCTCTCTTTTGTTTGTTTTCTCTTCTGATTTTTCTTCTCTCAACAGGTGATCCAGATGATTTTTTTGAAGTGCCCTTTCTCACTGTCCCTCTTCCCGTCTGTTTTTCTTTCCCTCCCTCTCTTTCTTTCTTTCTCCTTTTCCTATCCCTCAGTCATGTCTGTCCCGTCTCTAACAACCGAAAATAAAATAATACAATAATAACAAAGGTCAATCAAATGGACCAATATGGCAAGGCCATGATGATCCACTTGGTAAAGTAAATCCATTGGGCATCTCTTTTGGCCTTCCGACAATAATTCTGATGGCCTAACTATGCCTTATCACTGGCACAAATACTATGATTTGGCAAAAATATTATGTTTTAGCACAAATATTAGGCTTCTGCAGAAATACTATGATTTGCATGTTATGCATTGTTATGGTTGACAAAGGTCAATCAAATGGATTAATATGGCAAGGCCATGATGATCCACTTGGTAAAGTAAATCCATTGGGCATCATCTTGGCCTTCCGACAATAATTCTGATGGCTAAAGAACCAAACAGGACAGGCAAAAAAACAAGGTAACAGGTAACTCTGTTAAAATTTAATGTAAGCCATGATTTGGAGACACTTTTATCTGATGAATGTTTTTTCTGTGTGTCGTCAGCTCCGTTAATTCAATAATACGAGATAGCTGCTGTAATGTTGGTTCAACAAGTCATCCAGTGTCGTTCTGCTTGGCTGCCCACACATAATTGTTCCGGAAATATTAACTCATTGTATTTGTTAATCCCTTGCTGATTTGATATTTCTATTAAGGGGGCACACAGAATAATGATTGCAAATAAGATGTAGTAATTCAGTTTAGCACGAAAAGTCTTTGCACCACAACAATAACAGGGGACTGAAAATACATTCAGGCACGTTTGTTATCATCAAAACTATAATATGTAACAAAGACAACAGAAAGCTGTTGAGCTCTTGTTGTTACTCTCTGCTCTTAGTCTTTCAAGATGTTTTTAATAAACTGCATTAAAACCAATTTTAATGCAATAAAATGCTTTTATTCTGCACTGAACCATCACAAGAACAATTTAGCCAATTTTAAAAACAACTTTGAATTTACAGCAGTGCAAAGGCTTATTAAAAGCATGTTTTTACTGTCGTTCCTCCAGCATTGCAGCATTCCCCAGTCCAAATCCTTTGGGGCCAAAGTTTTTGGCATAGCAAACTGCAGAGAAAAACAAGAATTGACTGAGTTAATAATCAACATTTAGAGGTAGTTTTCAAATATGACCTGTGTGTACTATGTGCTGCTTTGGTTTATTCCTGTAGTTCTGGTTAAATGTTAAATGTTCTGGTTTTAAAGTGCAATGAAGATAAACAAGAACCATCTTTAGAATGTGTGTGTGTTTGTGTGTGTATGTGTACCTTTGCAGTACAGCTCTCCATCCTTATCTGTCACTGTGGTCGACTCGAGGCTTTTACCACACAGAACGCAGCGGAAGCAGGTTTTATGCCAAGGCTAAAGATGCACATATTTGTGATTATTAATAACAAAGTGCTACAAAGTTCCCTACATGATATTGTCACGCAGTGGAACTTTATATTTATCTTTTATATTGGTTTTATTTTGATTTTTTTTTTAGTTTATTTGCGAGTGTAGTTTTTATTGCATGATTTTATTCTTCTGTTTGTATTGCATGGTTTTTGGTGTTTTATGTGACATTGTTTTAATCCACTGTGGATTGGCTGAGCATAGGACAATTAGCTGATAGGGATCACCTGCTGAGGTATGGATATGTCCAGAGGTGGCCTATCAGCTGTGTAAAGACCTATTAAAGGCAGGCTAGCTGAGCACTGGAGGAGAGAAGCCCCAGACATGAAGAGGAATGCAAGAAGGCCAGGTGAAAAAGAGTTGGGAGACAGTGGGAGACTGTTGCGAGAAGTGCAACAGTGGGAGGTGCTGCGTGTAATCGACCGCCGGGCAGATGTGTACCTCTGCCTGCATATGTGAGTAACACTCTCCCCACTGTCGTATGCCGGGCACAGCCGTTTTGGGAAAGGGCCGCCATGGTTATAAGCCAGGGCCTCTTCTGGGACGATTGTTCTGGCCCCTATTTATTTATTTACAGGACGCTGACACGAGGGGAGATGTGGTGGCATCACATGAGGGACTCCGATGCAGAACGCGAGCTGGGATGTGATGGGCCCAGTGAAGGGACAAGAGGGGGATAGGAGGATCCGCCTTGTCTGCCTGAGATGAGGCTGGCGTGGACTCTGCTCTGGAGAAGGAATTCCTGGCCAGCTGGTGGACCCAAACTGATTGGGTTGGGGGTTTTTTTTGGTATTTTCTTTGTTTTTTGGTGTACTTAATATTAATCAATAAAAACACTTCATCTAGAACAGATACAAGGTGTGAATTCAAATTGTTTATCTGATTGGGCAACAGCAAGTAACTTTGAATTTAAGTCATACTTTAGATGCACACAAAGAATAACAGGATGGTCCTTACCTTCCCTGCTCCCATCACCTTCTCTGCTGCATAGACTGCTTTGGAGCATCGAGGGCAGTGATCTGAACCTCCAAACTTCTGGGACAATTTATCGGCGGTGGATTTTGAGGAGGCTGGTCGAGGTTTGGAGCTAGAAAAGAAACGCTGTGTGATGTCAAAGTAGTGTTTTTTTTTTTTTTTTTTTTTTTTTTTTTTTTAATTTAAACAATTTTTCTCTTTAAGGTTATTTGCCTCTGCACCACTCTGTTTCGGTCATGGTTAAGGCTATGAGGTGCTCTGTCTTTATCTGTCATTAACACTTACTCATGAGGCTGAGGGCCTGCGTCCTGTCCAGGAGGATCAGAGCTCAGAGCACCAGCTCCTTGCCCGTACCCGTATCCTTTCGGCCCATACTTTTTGCCATAACAGGACTTGCAGTAAATCTCAGACTCATGCGCTGCAACTGTTGTACTGTCCAGCCCCTTTCTGCAGCTCACTTGTGCGAAGGAAACACAAACATTCAGTACCATGCTGACCATGAGACTGTGTGAGATGTTTTCAGTAGAATGTCATGGTGGTATAATGGAGGTTAAATAAAGCACCCACCTAGCTAGTTTTATCAGTCAGCAGTAACATTACACATAGTCTGATGTCTTGTATTTCTATTTGTAGAAAGAGAGGGGATCATGAGGTGAAAGTTCGAGAAAAGATGAAGACTCAGCAGATGGATGAACTTTTCACAGAGGCCTTTCTGAGCTCCCAGTGGAACAATCTAGCAGTCACACAGGCTACTGACCAGCTGGAGAGTGTATGTTTTGGTGTAGGGGACAGTAAACTGGGAAAGTAAACTGCCACTGAGTGATCCAGTTAAGCACTTGTGGCTGTATTAAATCAGCAAGCAAAGCCAAACAGAAGCAGGGTGGAAGAATCGAAGAAGCTTTGCAGGCAGGTCATTAAACACAGAAAAATACAGAGGATGAGTAATGATGCAGGCCCAGATGGGATACACAAAGGTGAATGGAAGGAGGAAAACGGCTTTGTTTTGTTACGTGTAAATTACTTCTATTACATATCTGCATGATTCTCCAGATCCACCATGACACCCTCTGTTGGGGCAGTGCGGGTCTGCTTACTGCAGATGAAGCAAGTCTTGTGGAAGCTCCTTGCATTACACTGGATCTCCTCTGCATGGTACACTGTCTTCTCACAGGCTGCACATTTGGCTCCTCCTCCCCAGTTTGGCATCTTCAAGAATAAATCAAAATAAATGAATAAAGAAGGAGTTCAAACAATCTATTGATCTGTTGTCTTGTTTTCCAGGCTAGAACTGAAATGTAAATATGATTTCAATTCCCAATTTGGATTTGAAACACCCTCTACTTTTAAGACTATGCTTAAAACCTTCCTTTTTGATAAAGTTAGCCTGGATCAGGTGACCCTGAATCCTACTCTACATTAGGCCTAGGCTGCTGAGGGCTTCCCATAATGCACTGAGCATTTCTTCTTCCCTCACTCTTTTCACTCACTATGTTTTTATACACCACTCGCCTAAGGTTGGTCTTCTTTTTTCAATTCAGTTGAATTCAATTTTATTTATACAGCCCCAAATCAAAACAACAGTCCCCTCAAGTTTTCTTTTTCTGTCTTACTTCCTTCAACCCCAACTGCTCTCAGCAGATAGCTGCCCTTTGGTATGCCTGGTTTTGTTGGAGCTTTCTTCTTGTTAAAAGGGAATTTTTCCTTCCCACTGTTGGCAAGTGCTTACTCATAGACAAGTAGAACATCCTGCAATGAAATCAGTGTTAATGTAAGGACTGACTTGATTTCCAATATTCTGTACATGTATGTAATCATATTAAAAATCCAGTTCAATTCAGTTTTATTTATGTAGCACCAAATCACATGCTTCATCATTTTTCTAGTCTTTGGCTTAGAATGAAGTTGGTTTGGAAACACATTTGGCGATGCTTCATCTCCTGCTTTGTGTGGGAGCCCCGTCAAAAACCTGTCCATAATGCTAGCAGTGTCCAAGTGTTCTTTTTTACATTTATAAAATTTGAAAGAGGATACTATACTGAATTTTAAAAAGGTTAAAAATCATTTCCTCACCTAAACAAACAAAAAAATCTCTGTGTTTTCTGGTGGTTGTGTGTGTGTAATCTCTGTGTACATTCCTGCATGTACGTGAATACACGTCGTCAGGGTTACGAAGATTTTCCTCCCAGTTCTGATATTTTCTGTCTCACTGCGATGTGTCAGTTTTTAACTCTAACATCCATCCTAACATTTACTCAGGAATGGCAGCTCTGCCCTCGCTGGCCTTCTGTCTGACATCACCTCACAGCATTGGTATGTGATATTCCAGGAACTCTTTACTGTCATATCGGACAGACAAAAGCTGAGCTGTCTCTCCTTCAAATGACACTGAAAACATCTGAATGTTGCTGAGACAGATCCTAAATTTCACGTGAAAGTGCCGCCAGCCGTTCATGGTTGTGTATAATAAATGCATCAATGTAAACGGAGTTCTAGCAAGAAAAATTAAAGTAGTAAGTAAAAGTATCATTGAGTACTTTACTTAGCCTGGAGTAACTACTCAAACCCTGAAAGGGAGCTTTAATACAAAAGGCAGCGGGTCCTTACCTTGACTCCAAGCTTGCTTCTGTGGCTGACTGGTGATAAGCGCTTCTGGGCTGTTTAAATACTGTCCATCTCACCATCACCACAGTCCACTGGTGACACTTCAATGAAAGTATCCTCCTAAAATAACTTGTGACTAAGCAGGGCCCTCTGACCCTTCATCACAAGCTGAAAGAAGCCTGAACATCAGCCACTCAGACATTTGCTCTGCCCTCAGACAGAGAGTGTGGGAAACTCTGACTACCAGCAGAGAAGCATTACAGGATTATATGCATGAATGGTGTATTTAAATATAACTATTGGTTGCACCACTGATGGTGAACACATGGCTGAGCTGCAGTAGTGACCTGGTGATCTTCACATCTAGTTGTAGGGTCGTAGGGTGTCATGCAATTGTTGGAAGTTTCATTCTAATATTTAGGGTCTTCACCTTACAATATAAATCGCCATGAGGCGACTGTTACTGTGAATTGGTGCTATATAAATACAACTGACTTGAAATGAATTGCAGAACAAATGTTAAAGATTGGTCCTAAGCTTCCTACAAGGGAAAGTAAACACAGTTTGTCACAGACGTTTGAATCACGTTAGATCTCTTTACTTATTCTACTGAAGTGAAGTGAAACTGTAATGGTAGGCGGATATCTCCCATTCAGTCATACTTAAGCTCAAGAGACAAGGCTTTCAGGAGTGTCTCCAATCAGCTGCTAGGCCATCAAGAGATAAGAGCCTAAAAATATCTCATGAACAAGTAGCAAATAGACATATGAAATTGAACAGAATAGAATAGAACTGCCAGTAAACAAAATCAATATGACTAAAATGTCCACAACAGATCCACGTAAAATAGCTTAATTAATTTAACATTTTTATGTTAATACATTCTGTTTATTAAAATTTAACTTCAGAAGCTCTAGTGACAAATTAAAGAAAACAAAAACAAAGTGCAGAGTAAACAGTACAGCTTCAAGATTGAGCAATCAAGACCATGTACTGGAAGCGTATGGGAGGGACAGAACACTCATTGGTTCTTTTGACGATGGTAATACAGAGCCAGCTAATGTATCTATCCAAAACCGGCACATCTGCTATTTCTTTGAAATCATTTTAATACTTAAACTCTTCTGTGAGCCCCTTGTATCTTATGGGTGGGGGGCCTCATAATCCCAGGACAGACCGTTCCTATTAGGATAAAGGTCAGAAGAACTCTGCAGTGGATCCTTCAAACTATGAAAGCAGATGATCAAGATCCAGTAATAATGTGCTAGTCCTGTTTCCCAGTTTTAAAAATAGTTTTAGACCCACATGTGCCATTGGCACCAGTGGGAAGGAAAAACTTTTGACCTCCAGCAGAACCAGGCTCAGGGAGGGGCAGCCATCTGCCACAAACGATTGGGGATGAAGGGATTTAGAGAGGGAATGTAAATGCGATCTATTCATAAGTTAGAGACATTAACCAACAGAATCAAACCACTAGTTAAAATATAAGATGGATTTGAGCTTTAACTAGGGATGGGTACCGGTTCTGACATAAACGGTAGTAACCAGACCGAAAAGCAGCGCACATTTCGGTGCTTTTTTTTTTCCTGAGCCAATTCTAGCCAATCATTTTACGTTTCCGAGGATAGTAGGCGGGGCCAGGTACGTACGTTCTTTTAGAGCAGAGCTACAGATTAAAAATGCCCAAGGTGAAGCGGTCTGGCTGTACTTCACAGCAAAATATGCAAACTCAGCAGCCTGCAACAAATGCTTTAAGCTGATACTGTGCAAAGGAGGTAACACCTCGAATCTGATGAAACGCCTGGCGACGCTTTTTTTTAAAGCCGAGAAATGCGCCGTGTTTGATAGCTTGCTGCGAGACCTCACACCGTGCACATCTACTGCGGGTGTGGTACCTGTTATCGGACCCGGAGTTAGCAACATCCCCCAAAAACCCGAAGAGGAGAGTCCTGGCCCCGAGCCCTGCCAGTGTAGCAGAAATGATGACGGATGATGATGGCAGCAGCAGCAGCCGTTCTTCTCTGCGTGAGTAGCTTAATGCTGTTCGTGTGTAATTTACGTTGAGTAGGCTAACCACATTATTACATTAATGCATGTAACTAGCAAACACCGTCGTAGTTATATGCGGCTGTCTTCTTGTTTGATGGCAGATACTCCCTTCACCCTGGCCAAAAAGGCTAAAATGACCAAAGAAAAAGTGGAAAATAGTTAAACATGAGAGGTTTTTGGACAAAGTTTGTGTTTTTTCCATTGTTTAAGCACTGCTTCCATCCAAGAGTGATACCATATATGCCCTATAGCTGCAGAAAAGGCTAACATTGTTATCTTTTTACAAAAAAAAACAGCTGAACATGAGAGGTTTTTGGACCAATTTTGTGTTCTCCATTCTTTAAGCACCGGTTTGAGCACCGTTTAAGCACCGGCACCGTTTCAAAAGTACCGGTTTGGCACCGGTATCGGATAAAACCTAAACGATACCCATCCCTAGCTTTAACACTAAGAAAGTCTTCTAATATCACCAAAATACAGCCCCTCCTGACTGACAATGAATCTCAAAAACTCATCCATGCATTCATTTCCAACAGACCTTTTGCTGGACTTTCAAAAAAGAAAAAGCAAAAAAAAATGACCATCATTATGCTGTGACTCTTAATATTTTGTCTGTGAAGGCCTTGTGTCTGTGAGATATTAGGCTATACAATAAAATTATATATTTAAAGTGAATTGAATGACCAGAATACTAAAGCTACATCTTTTTTATTCTATTTTTCCAAATTAGTATAAATTAATGTTAAACTGGTACTGACAGTCTAATACTCATGCAATTTAGTCAAAAAGAGTGCCGGAAACACAGCCTGTGCTAGTGACACAAGATAAAATTATTATTTTTTTTTAAAGCCATTAAGATTAATCCTGGAAGCACAGAGACAATCAGATAATTAAAACGATCAAATTGTCAGCAAATATCTATTAACATGTGTTAAGATGCGCTCAGGAGATATATAAAGGGCCCTTTTTTTTAATAACTACTATTTTCTTGCCTGTAAAAAAATTACACAGGAGATTACAGTGCAATACAATACTTGCAAGGATCTCTCACAAAAGGGGGGGGGGGGGGTGACGACGACAAAGGATGCATTTTTTTTTCCTTTTCCTTTTTTTACAAAATACATATTTAAAATTTATTAAGCATTTTACATTTAGCAGGACATCAGAAACAAGTGTAATTTTCTTATAAATTAATCTCACAATTTCTCATTTGTCTTAGGATGTCTTACAAATATTCACAGGTTCTCAGCAATTCCATTCAAAGGGTAACAGTTAACATATACACGCCGTATGTGCAAAAGTGATCTCGCTAGATTTTACTCGAGTGCTGATGTCATTTTACTAGTACTGGCAAACTGAAAAAGGGAATAAAAATATCCATATTAGCAGAAATGGAAAAACAAAGCAAAAAAAAAAAAAAATCTTATTCTTGCAATCCTCCCCATGCCATTCTATTCCTGCAAAACAGACCACATGAGCATCACAATGAGCACGACAGTAGTGTTGATGAATATCGGGATAAACCTGCTTTTAAAATCTAATTTCAATACGCCCACTGGGGCACAGCCAAAGTCTGCACAGCAGCTTTTTTGTTCTTTTTTTTTTGTAGAGCTGCTGTGAAATGTTTTCAGAGGTAATGAATACTGTGTAAATGCTAAACAGGTTAAAAAGGGGGAGAAAAAAAAAGATACCCATCCACCCACAACATAAACAACACCCACACACACAAATATGTACTCTAAGATCCTTCAGGGCCCTCAGGACTCGTCAGTGGTAACGTCCAGCTTTCTCTGAGGGATGTGTACAGTTTTGGTGGATGATTGTCCGGCAGTGTTTACTACAGCGGCCAGAGGCGAAAGGGAGACCGGTGTGTGAAAGAAGCTGTGCTGGGGGACCCCGCTCCCTTTTGGGGTGGCCATCAGGGGCTAGAAAACAGACAATAATTAGTTAGACTAATATTTCTCAACCAAATTAGTACATTCGTTTCATTGATCTTATATGAACACTAAATCCTATCACCTCAATAATAAAACACTTGTTTCAGGTCTAATCAGACAATCAGAAGCACCTCTCACAAACTGTTAAATCAGTGAGACAAGTGAAACTAACTCAAAAACACCTCCAAGAAAACTGATGACATGCATGTAAATCCATGTGTGCCATGAAGTCTGAAAGCAGAACAGATCAAGTCTGGTTTAGAGCCCCACACTGTTTGTTTATACCTGCTGTACACTGATCAGGGCCACTTGATGTGGGGATACAGTCTGCTGAATGGGCACAGGGGACAGAGGTTTGATGAAAACCATGGCCCTCTGCTGCAGAGTCAGGGGGCTCGGCAATGGACTGGTCAGGGTGTTGGCACGCTCTGGAGTCTGAGGTGTAGCAAATGCACTTCCTGGGCTGGAGCTGGAGATCAGACCGAGGTTCTGCAGGGTGAAGTTTAAGATGGCAGGACTGGGACTGTTGAGGCGGTGGGCTTGCTGGGTGGCCTGTGGAGAGGCTGCGTTAGCGGGTCTTTGAAGCCGAAGGTTGGTGGGCGTAATCTCCTGGGCTGGGGCAGGTCTGGAGCCTGTAGACAGAGTAAAAGAAGTCAATTCTGTTGTTTGGATGTCGTCTATGCAATCCTTACTGTGCTGCACACAATGATAACTGGAGACCTTGACAGTTTAAGTATAAAATCTATGTACAGTCAGAGCTCAAGCAGCACATTTAATAAGATATTTACCTGCAGTTGGTGTTTGGTAGATGTTGGGAGGTGAGGTCTTGTTGCTTTCTGCTCCTGAACTTTGAACTTCCTTGTAGCTGATGAGGGACTGCTGGGAGATTGGGATCAAGTATCCAGCTGGGATTAAAGTCTGGATAGGTAGAGTAGAACAAAAGAAAATCAACGAATGAACACCTACTAACAGATCATCCTCTGATCCTTGAAGTTCTTTTAGCACTTCTACCTCAGCATGAAGCTGTCCGGGTGTGAGGGGAACAGCCCTGACCGGTGTTAATCCCGCCTCGCTGTCAGAGTTTGCCACCTTCTCTTCTCTGTCCAGTAGGAGTTCCAAGCTCTGCTCTAATGTCTGATTGGCTACAGCCCCGCCGGGGGTGTTGACAAACTCTGGGTCCAGGTGGAGGGCGCGAGGCGAGGGCCGACTGGAGAGCTGACCGACACGACGGGCCTTTAGGCGGGCCTGCAGGATCTCACAGAGCTTTGGAGAGGTGTCCTAGGAGGTGAACAAAGACAGGTGCTGAGAAATGAACAGTGCCAGGTGATACAGTTACATAGTTCTTTGTTGGTTATTACCAGATTATTACATAAATGGCACATGTAAGTTTTCTCACCTTGAAGGTGGGGTCAGACCTCTTAGCTTTAGAGGGGCTGCCCTCAGATGCCAACTCTGAATGCAGCCTTTTGACCCCCGAGGGACTTGCATCGGCGGCTGTGTGGCTCTTAGCTGCCGACTGGCCATTTGGGCTCTGCCCAGTCTTATCTTCAAAAGTCATAGAGCGCACTGCCAGGCTAGTTGGCTGCGGCCTGGCCAGAGGGTTTGACCTGAGTGAAGAAGGGTTCAAATACACAGCGTAGGGCCCGCTCCCTCGCTGCTGAGGTAACAGTACAGGGATCAGGGGCGAACACTGCGCGGGGATGTAGGCAACAGACCCTGTTGGCTGTGCTGCCAGCAGGGCGTGTGGGTTCGGGTTGGCAGTAGTATTGAGTGCTTGCTCCTGAGTTGGAGGTTGTAACGGTATCTGAGATGGTTCCACTGAAGTAGGAGTGGGAAGCTGTAACACGTAACCTGCGTTTGCCTCCGCAGCAGCAGGCTTTAGGCCTTCATCTCCAGTCCTGGAACACAAGCAGAACAATCATTTAAAGAATACCTCTTATGCTCTTTTTAAAAGTGGATGCTCACATTGAAACACGACAAAATGTTTAATATAATGAGGTAAGTTTGTGCACGTGCAAGCAATCTCTGTGGGTCAAAAGCCAGAGCTATTACTGAAGATTTAGCTTAGGATGAGTGACAGACTAAATGGAACTAAACTTACGCTGACTCCTGGTCGAGTTCAATCTTACAAATAGCAGCAAGCTGGGCCATTTTGTTTGGGAAGTCACTGTTCACTGAGGAATCACCTGAAGACAGAAGAGTAAATTAAAAAAAGAAAAAAAAAAGAAAGTTAAGAAGCTTCATCGCATCATTCATAATAATTTGCTGGAGAAAGAACTTTTTTTTTTTTTTAAATGAAGAAATGTCTTTTGTGCTTACTCTTGACAGGACTGCTGGGGGCCGAGTTGATCTTGCGTCGATCATCCTGAATGCTCTTGGCGAGCTTTATGAGGGACGGGTGGCGAGTGAAGCTCCGTTTAGTCCCCGGTGACGAGAAGAGATTTTTGGCACAGTTGTCGGCGGACGCACGTGGTTCAAGTACGCCTTTCTTCTTGGGTGGGCATGCGGTTGAGGTGTTCTCCGAGTCTAGAGGAAAAGTTAAGTGCTAAGAAAACACGAACGCTACGACTACACCTTATAACTGAGTGCCAAATTTTCAGGGAGTTCTGGTGATACCTTTGACTTGTGGGAACTCGTCAGGGCCGACCCATTCGAACGCCGGTTTCCTCCCCCTCTCTTCTGTCACGTGAACTTTCTCAATGAGCTTCAGGCTTCGTAGCACATTAGCTATGTCATACAGCCGCCGCACTTTGGCTGCAAACACACAACCAAACAGCGTTAATATCGACTAGTGAAGACACAAAACAGGAAATATACATAATCAACATTTAAAACTTCATAAGATGCCTTTACCCCCACCTCAATCATAAATGTCATAGAGTTCATGCATTGTTCACATGTATGCCATGACGCAGTCTCGATTAACATTATATCAGGGGTGTCAAACATAAGGACCCGCCTAGGACTCCAACCTTGCCAAACTGGAGATGTTTGTAAAACTTTTGCTTTTAAATTTTAGACTTTTAAGTCATACATTTTACAGCTTTTCATACTCTCTTATCTCTCTCTCTACTGACAAAAGAATTCCCCATCAGAATTCATACTACACCAAGTAAATAAGTAATAATACACCATTAAATGACAGAAAGTTATTATTATTTTCACCATCTACTGTAGTAATTGGGTTCACATTAAACAAAACAAACAAACAAAAAAAAGAAGACATTTTGCCAATTAATTTTTTTTTGTTATATAATTACAGGACATCTCGAAACATCTCAGAAATGTGTGTCAATAAACGTTTTCACACCATCAGAAAAACAAGTTTCGCCGGTCTGGCCCACCTAGGATTAAAGTGAGCTGTACATGGCCCACAATGTAAAATGAGTTTGACATCCTTACACTACACCTTATTTGGATGAGGCTCTGTACTCACTCTTGAACTTGTTCTTGTCTTGATCTGCTGCCTGGTCCTCTCCAATCAGGATCTTAGCAGCCACGTCCAGACTGACCACACGAGGATTAGACACCAGAAAGAGCATGACAAACTTTTGGCTCATCACACGCAGAGATTTGTCTTTCCTACTGTTGACAGAGGCTGGACAAGACATAGGACAAGAAACACAAAGGTTTGTGTGTTTGAACCTAACTATTTCATTTTGTAAAGTATTTCTGTGTATCATCTCGCAGAATTCAAAACGACAATTTCATTGTTTATATAAAAACAAAATCTTCTCCACCTGCTTTGAACTCCACTCCTGGCAGCTCCACAAAGAAGAGTTCTTTCTGTCCGTGTTCTCCGTTCTCCAAGTCCACCACCGCCACCTCGTTCTCCTTCTCCTCCCCGTCAAAGTCAAACTCCTTTTCCACGAGGCGCTGGCGGATCTGCTGCATCTGCTGGCTGTACCGGTGTTCCTCGCCCACCTGCTTCAGAATGGCCAGAGTCTGAGCCAGTTTGGTCCGGCCATGCCAGGTGTAGCGGTTCTTTGCAGAGCGGCTCACCATGTGAAGACTCTCCAGCACGTTCATGATGTCATAAATGCGTCGGCGCTCCACATCTGTTAGCGTAGGAGAAAAAATAAAATTTCTTAACTCATTAGGTAAAAGTAACTGATTGGAGGAGAAAATGAAACAAACCAGCTTCAGTTACGATCTTTGTGTTTTTGTGCGTGTTTTTTGCCTAAAGCAGAACAAGTCAACTCAGATATGATGTATCATAAGAGCTATTGCTAAACAAAATAAGTTAAGCAATCATTAGCTGCAATCTAATAGACATACTGAGCTCAGTAGCCACATCATCCAGGCAGATGTCGTTGTTGAGGGCTGGGTTTGGGTAATCTGGATAACGTGCAAGGAACTTGTGACACAGAAGCCCCAGACTCTTCTCTTTTCTGCTAATCATTTTCTCTGACTCTTCTCCATTTTCAGGCTCCTGGAAAAAAGACAACAGACAAGAACAGCTATTTTACCACCTCAACATACCAGAAGATGCCTGTGACATCAGCTCTAGTATTTTATTTGTACCTGTGTAGATTCAAGACTATCCCGCCCATCGTTGTCCATACAGAGCTCCTTTTCTCGGTTTCTGATCTCAGGACTAGCAGCGCTGATGAGCATTTTGAGGTTGGAGGTCGGTGTCCAGGGATCAACTGAACCAACTTCCCTCCCTTTTTTAGGCGTGGTGAGGGGACCCATGGTGATCTGGTTGTCCACTAAGACACCACACGAACCAGTTAATGTCTTTGGCGTTTTTGTTGTTTTTACCAATACCTGAGGTGCAACAAAACCACCATCCTGGTGAGAAAAGGAGAAGACATATTAAGATGCAAGACTCATATTTTTTCTCTGGTTAATACTGAAATGTAAGAATAAAAAAATACGAATAAATTTTATCTAAACGTGGCCATATTACGCTGTACTTATTGAGCTTTGAATGAGACTTCTGGGTCAGTTTCCAAGTTAGCATAACAGTTCAATAAGGATCATATGAGCTATAGTTATCTAGGTATTACGTTACGTATGTTAACGGTATAGTTCAAAACAATCAAATACTTTAAGAAAAAATCATATACAAAGGCAATTCACTTAAATAGCCATAAAAAAATTAAACCTGCAGACCAGATTCCTTAGTTATTATATTTATAAATCTTACTTATGTATATACACATTTTTAGAGAAAACCTTACCTCTTTTGGGGGTAAATATATTTGCCGGGAACCGACAGTGCAAACAATTATGAGTTTAATAATGTTCACGGTGTCAGTTTAACAAACACCTTGACTTTCCTTCCTGGTAATTGTAATCAAATAAATCTTTTAAAACTCATCAAAACATGATTAATATTGGCGGTAACTGACGTACATTCCACCGAATCGCAGCCCCCAACGGCCAGAGCGGTACCGCCCTTTTTATCTGAAGCAGCCAATGAGAACGCGGCGCTAAGCAGCGCAGAGGAAGTGAAGAGTGTCCCGCGCAGGTAAACAGTTTTTTGAAATCCTTGGCGCGGAACGTGCCTATAGCAACAGTGACGGCTCGCTTTAAACTTTCAATACGTTTTTGGCAAACAGTTAATAATTACTAAGTTCCACCATGAGGAACGCTACTTTATTTTTATGCCGACTCTGCTTTCCGGTGGAAAAACGTCCTACGGTTAAGGGTGGGCGTCACGTACGCCAGCTACAAGTGCCCACCGTCTGATAAGAAACAGTAAAACCGGATAAACAAGAAACATTTCAACCAAGCCCAACTGGCTTTCAAGAAACAATAAGGACCAAAGTTTAGGCTAAAAGTGGTTAGCAAATCAACACATCTACGTACAGTGCCAGTGGAAAAAAATCCACCAACATTTACTTTCCAGCCGTCTAGATCTGGTGTGTGCTTTAATAAAGCTCCCAAATCTTAGAGAAGTACATAAACAGACTCACCTAAATCCACGAAATGCGTCTCTCTCAAAGGAAACTTGACATCTTCCCAGTAGTGTGTTATGGAGTCCAGACAGTCTGGTCCGAGCGCCAATAAGGACTTTATTATGGGACTGCGCTTCTCCGCGTGCACAGAGGCGATAGAAACGTCAAAAATCACACAAAATTACTACAAAGTTTGCGCGCCTCAGCTTTCTCTCTTCCTCTGCCAGTAAGCAGTGGCCTCTTGGTCAACGTTACTACAGTTGTGAAAAGTTTGCCCAGTTGTGTCGGTGACCGGCAACATTTGGCCCGCCCAGTACGAGTATGCGCGCTCACGTCACACCCGCCCCATACCTCTTGGCGGGGAGAAAGGCGGGCCCAAATCAGATACTGTAGCGTCACGTAACCTTTCACCTCCCGAGCAGGAAGTTCCATTTGAAAAGGAAGTTAAAATACAAACATTTCCTTTATTTTCAGTCCAGGTCTTGTATCCAATCATTCTCAGGGGAACGTGTTTTTCTGTTTTTTGGGGTACTCAATAATGATCTACTCAAGGATAAAAAATTCACTTAACTCAGGGGGTGACCCAGTGTTGTGTCTACACATAGCAGAAAACTTAGCAAAGAACCAGTTTTAAATGCACTTTGTAAACACATCATTTGTTCTAATTTCTTTTGTGTCTCTACAAAAAAAAATAGCCAAATGTATCTCAGTTTAACAGGAATAAAATAGTATTTTTGCGCCCACAGTAACTTCCAAAGAGGTGTTAGTCCCAAACTTGGCTTATCTCAGCATGGTGGGAAGTTTGTCCTTCAAAAATCTTAGAAAACTTGACAAGTGGAGGGCAAAAGATGAAGTGTCAGGCTTAAAGCTGCATCTAGAGCAGATGAGCAGTATCTGAAAGTCATGTCCTGTAGAAAAAGGAATAAAAATCAGTGACTGAGACCCAAGACTCAGAAATGTTCTCACTGTAAAGGTTTCTGTCAATAAGTCAAGAGAAAAAATGAGAAAAAAAAGGGCTGAGGTATGCCAAATTTACTGGACAGACTATCAGTGACGACTTTTAGAGTTACAAAAGTGGGTGTCCACAGCCATCTGTAAAACGTGGTGGAGGCTCTGTCATGGTTTAGGGTTGCATTTCAGCCAGTGGTGCTGGGATCTTGTCAAAACTGATGACATGAACACCACCCATCCATTCGCTTCCGCTTATCCTTTTATTATGAACACAGAAAAGTACAATCAGATTTTGATTCACTACACAATAATCCTAAAATCTGGAAAGTACCCAAGTGAATGAGTCAGAATGTCAGTGATCCCAAACACACTGGCAGCACAAAGAAGAGCTTTGAACGTCCTTCAACAAAACTGGAGAACTATTACCGAAAACTGCTTAAGGACATTTCAGGAACGCTTGCCTAAGAGAGTTCAGGTTGTGTTGAAGGATACAGGTGAGACATAGGAGAACATCTCAGGGCTCAAAAACTAATTTAAACTCTGTTAACTCTGCTGTTGGGTCTTTATCTTACAGTAGAAAGCATCTTAAGATGACTGTTGTTGTGATTTAGCGCTATATAAATAAAACTGAATTGATTTGAATTGAAATGACAACAACCAAATCAATTTGACACCCATTAACATAGTCACAGTCTAAAACCTAAATCTAATTTCTGGTCAGCATGATGTTTTCTGTCATCATTGTTCAGCACCATGCATCTGCATGGGATTTGTCATTGTTTTAATAGCAGGAACTCCCCCAGATTAATAATTACGATGATAGCGAAAATTTCACAGAGTGCATTTTGGGTATACTTTTAAAGGTCATATCACCATATAGTATATGAAAGGTCTCCTTTTTAGACACATTTAGAGTCAAAACAAATTTATTATAGTCCTTATCCAACACTCACCATGAGAAATTTTCAGTTAAAGGCTTGGGGCAGAGATGAGGTACAAGCCAACCAGGTTTCACCACCAGCACTGACAAACACAAACTAAAACAATGTAGCCGAGTGGTGGGACATGGTTCCAGTAACAGCCTCTGATGTTAACTGGCAGTCTTTCATAGACTATACTGGTAATTAACCCCCAAGCCATACCATTAAAATAATAAATGAAACACACAACTTATCTGATAATATAACTTACTGATATCAATGTGGGATCAACA
Organism: Pelmatolapia mariae; assembly: GCF_036321145.2. Classification (NCBI taxonomy): domain Eukaryota; kingdom Metazoa; phylum Chordata; class Actinopteri; order Cichliformes; family Cichlidae; genus Pelmatolapia; species Pelmatolapia mariae. Next base: position 7,745,218 of record NC_086227.1, read on the forward strand.
CTGTATAGATCACAACAACTACTGGCCTAGATACTTATGATCTAAAATAAAAAAAATAAATAATAAATAAAACAAAAACCAATATGACTGTCTAATCCCCTTTTAAATTACTTGGTGCTACCTGGCACCTTGAAGAGGCACTCAGGAAGTCTGGGGACTCTTTTTGTTGGAACACCCTTGTAAGAAAACACAGGTAAGAAACAATCTTGCAGTCAAAATGTTCGCTTAAGGTATAAATTGGTTCTCCTACCCATTAGCATGCACACCAGATAAGTGTCAAAAGTAATATTTTCTGTCAACTTGCTATACTATACGCCACCAGGCCCTCTGACCACCAGTAGTGGTGGTCAGAGGGCCCGGTGGCGCCAGTGTTTGGCAGCCTCGCCTCTGTCAGTGCGCCCCAGGGCGGCTGTGGCTACAATGTAGCTTGCCATCACCAGTGTGTGAATATGTGTGTGAATGGGTGGGTGACTGATTGTGTAAAGCGCTTTGGGATCCTTAGGGACTAGAAAAGCGCTATACAAATACAGGCCATTTACCATACTATTCACACTTTTGGTTCCCATGCTGAGATTCACAAGAACAAGCTATGAGGCGGCCAACAAGTAAAACCTACAAAACAAAAAAACAATTAAACATGTTAAACTTCTTTAAGTGTAATGTTTTACACAAATAATGTTCAAACTACCCATGTGGGTTATAGTGAATAAATAAGTAGAGTATTTTATCTTCCCTTTAAAAGATGATCTATATTACACACAGACATTAATAGCCAGTGCCATGACAATAGAGTTTTCCCAGCTGGTCATCATAAGCATATAAATCTTAGCTGGTGACATAATTTCAGTCCAGGTGGCAATATAATAATAAAAGGGATGGTCTTGACTCTACACATGTGCAAATGGAATCCAGCAAATTATGCTTTAGGCACTTTCACATAAGTCAGTATGCTAAAGCTATTGTTGAAACTTTTTTATGGAAGACTGTGCCTTATTCTCAACTGTAATTAAGACTCTGATGCTGCTACGGCACCTTTAATTGTTTTTTGGGTTTTTTTCTAATCAGGAAAAACATGAACACAGATAAAAAAATTAAAAACTGATGGCCATCGCATCAGAATGAGCCTCATGTTTCTGAGGATAATCCTTAAAGAAAAAAATGGGATAGAAGCTCTCCTGCGATCAGGCTGCTGTGTAGCTGTACCCCACTAAACTCTCCCAGCTGTCGCCTGACTAACATTTCACTTTGAGTCCCTAAATGTGCCTTCACCCACTACTTTGTAATAAGCAGCATTAAATCAATACAGACAACGTTTTGCAGCACCAAAACAGTAAAACACCAAAAAATACTATGCCTACTACAACACGACGGGAGAAAACTCCCTGCCTTAAAGTTTTGTGTAAATGAAGGCTGTGTCTTTATGAATATGGATCATGTGAGCCCGGCATGAACTCAAACAGGGTGTTAGTGCAATATTTGGCCGCAGGGACCTTTGGTAAGATGGACACAAAACATGACATCTGTTAGTTGGTGCTGCAAATGTTTTTTGTTTGTTTTAGTGGAATTACCACATGCATTGCAACAATAATATAGGAAAAATACAAAAAAAAGTCTCCAGATCTTTTAGAGTTTTCTGAGCAGAAGCACAGGTTCAAACAGTTCCTGTTATTTCAGTTGCCATGAGAGATTTTCCTGAAAATTAAAACCCGGATCTTCAGTATAGCACACAGCTGTTAATCATTACGTGCATGGATGCACATGATAACGACATTATAACCACATTATACAGCGAATAACCAAATTAATATAGCTGCTTGATTAAAAGCTTTGTGTGGTTTGTTGTAAACCTGAATTTACATGATTTGATTACTGGCTTATTTTGCAACTTGCCAGGAACATGTCAGCATAACCAGAAAAATTAATCACACATAAATTTGATGGGAACTTTCACCACAAATCTGGGCTATCAATTAATGCAGGTCCCATGTTATTGGTTAATTTTGTGATAAGCTGCTTAGGCTTTCTAGGCCTAAAACAAGACCAGGTGATAAAACATGACCTGGTCTTGATCTGTTGCAGTTATACACAAGCACATTTTGGCTTAACTAACAGCACATAATCCATATTTGTGTCGAGTGGAAAAAGGAAATGCCAAAGACTTCTGCAAAAGATCCAGTTTACAAACATATAACATAACATATTTAAAAAACATATAACTGTGCATTTGTGGAGAGAACATCGTGACTTTCAATCACTGAGAGAACAGTGAATTCAAATTGTATAAGGAAATTTTACAGTCCTGGACCTGAAGACTAACAGACCATTTCTGTTTCAACAAGACAATGAATCATCAAAACACACTGTCAATCAAAAACTGAGTGTCTGGAAAAGAAGAAAATTCAGGTTTTAAATAGCTGAGTCTAAATTTAACCCACTCGAGATCCTGTGAAGTGTACTGTTCAGTCGGCACAGCTGTAGCGGCTGTAGCTCAGGTGGTAGAGCAGGTCACCTACTAATTGTAAGGTTAGTGGTTTGATCACTGTTTGCCACAAACATTTTTTTTTTAATTTTTTTTAGCATCCCAAATATCATTGGGCAAAGTATTAACCCCAAGTTGTTCTACAATGCAACCATCACAGTATGAATGTGTGAATGTGTGCTTGCGTGGATGGGTGAATGAGGCAAGTTGTGCAAAGTACTTTGAGTGCTCAGATAGAATAGAAATGTCCTATATAAGAACCAGTCAATTTACCAAGTAACACTGATGAACTACAATGGCTCTTTGAGGGGATGGTGTGTGAAGTCCAAAGTTCCTCCCCGTAGTTAAGCAGATTTCATAAGCAGCTGTGTAATGACCCAGTGGATCATCAGAAACACTCACCAGCCTACTAATAATCAGTTTCAGGCTTGTCAGAACAGGTTATACACATCCTTAAAAAGTAAATAAAAAATAAACTGAAAAAAAATCTGATTTTATTTATTTAGTGTTAGATCATTTGCTTAAGTAAAAGTACCAAGGTAAAAACAAACAAACAACAAAAACACTTAAAATCTTATTCTATAGTATTCATTTCTGAAGAATGTGTAATATACTGGAATTCTTTATATTACTTTGATGTTCCAACTAATAAAACTGAGTCTAAATTTAATGACTGGTATCTGAATTTTCCAGTGTGGATCAATAAAGTCTGACTTTCTAATAAGTTCAAGCTAGGAATGTAGACTAAAAAGTACAATTACCAGTTATTGGCGCTTGCCATGTCTCTAATTCCCCATTAGGTGGCAACCAAGCACTACCTACCGAGAGTAACCATGGAAACCTACGGCCGCCTTCAAGGATGTTGAGAGAAAACATCGGAGCTTGAACCACCGCGTGACGTAATGCCAAGGCTGAGAGAGCGAGCGGGACCTTAATGCTGCCTTCAGGTGCTCGTCGTAAATGATGGCATCCATGTCCACTAGTTAAACAGTAAAAGAACAGTTTTGACAAAAAAAAAAAGGAAAAAGAAAAGAAAACCTAACTGTTTGATCGCTAAGTATCGCAGCATCTGTAACGACAGACTTAAAATGCCATCCTCAAAACTGCGGGCCTATGATAATAATAATAATAATAATAATAATAATAATAATAATTATTATTATTATTATTATTATTATTAATAATAATAATAATAATAATAATAATAATAATAATAATAATAATAATATGTAGGTTTTACATCACAGACACGAATGTGTAAAACAGAGGCTAACTCGAATACAGAGGCACTTAAAAGTCATTTTCATCATTGTAAACGCATTATGAGCTCTCTTTTAAAGACAAAACTATTTTGGTTGCAAATAATATAGCCTACGAGGAGATCTAATTTTCGCAATTCTAGCAATTTTGCTAGTCTAAGGAGCTTGGAAAGAAAAGCGTCTGGACTTCTTTAAGTTGCTTGAAGACGTTTCACCTCTCATCCGAGAAGCTTCTTCAGTTCTAAGTTCCTTAGATGACCAGGATGACCGAGAACCACGGACATTTTGCTATCCATCCCACGCAAGTAACAACATTTCCGACGGGACGTGAATGAGGCAGCGGGCTGCTCCGCTTTCAGCCAGAGGAGCGGACAGCGCTGCGCACGAGACAGGTATCATCCTCCACGGGGAAGGCAAGAAAAGCAGAGGAGAGCGAGGTGAGCTCCATATCTTACACCAAATTCACTTCTTTCATTGAATTTCTTCTCCTCGTTTATTTAAAGCAGCCAACTGCTACCAGTTTCCAGAGAGCTCAGAGCAGCAGCCGGTGTGTCAGGCAGCCTGTGAGCTCTCCCAGATTCTCCTGCAGGGATGCTGCAGTAGCTCAAACCTTCGTAAGCAATTTGTTCAGTTTGTTTTAACTCTCGAGGTAACGTGTATCTGTTGTCAAAGTGTAGCTTTAGCAGCTTTGTGTGTAGAGACGTCCAGAAAGTATACAGTATGTTTAAAAGACCGTTAGAAAGTTGCCAAATTGTGTTTTATTAAGTTTTCTTTTCTTTTCTTTTCTTACTTGGCACGATAGGGTTAAAAAGCCCACACCTGCAGCAATTAGCTGGCGGTTTGTGCGCCGTGAAATGTACTCAGATTATAGGTTGCAGCGTGTGATCGCTGACCAGTCAGCAGGAAACTAAATGATTCCGAAATCATTTAGTCGTTATCGTACGTTAGCCCATATATGGCTGCAATTTGGTCGTGTGTGTAAAGATGCTGAAACATGAGTTTGTCTTCTCTGTTTTCTTCTTCTCTTGTTTACTGCAAGGTGCCACACGTGACCGCGGAGCTGCGAGTGACACCAGCTCCTCCACATCAGATTTTTCTGGGTGTTCTTTTTTTGGGAGTGGACTCCTTTTGCTGCAAAGAAACTGAAACCTGCCGACATTTTTGTGGTTGTTTATAATAGCAGCAGAGAAGACCACGAGGATCACAGCCTTCTTCAAGAGCAAAGGTCTCTTGCTGCTGTGATGTTTGTAGGAGAGGGGCTCCTCCTGGTTGTTTCCAGTTCCCCATCTCAGCCCTGATGCTCACTTCAGGTCAGTCCCTTGGGATCTGGAACCTCAAAGAGAAACCATCAAGAAACATTATGACTGAGACGGAGCATGTGGCCGAGGTTGGATCCCCTCAGAGACTCAGTGCCATCTTTATAATGAAGCAAAGCTGATAAGAAGGACAATTTTTCTTTTTTTCTTTTTCTTTAAAGAGACATTCATGAACCATAAGTGGAAATTAAGTGGGAAGGGGACTGAAATACTCTGAGCAGGTATTTCCCTTCATTCCCTGTTAAAAAAGGTGGGATATTTAGCTGTGGGAGAGCCCGAGTGAGTACTCAGTTACTTATGGAAAGATGGAGGCAGGAGCAGAGGCTAGCCCACAACAGCACCAGAGGAGGAAGCCTGTGCTGCATGGATTGGAGGACCAGAAAAGGGTGAGTGTGTATCTACCTGTGTGGGATTCTGTTGGCTTTACTGTACACAAGGCTGTGTGAGGGTACGCAAGCTTACAGTCAAGCCATGCTTTAACAGTTGACTTTTGGCAGGGTGATGCATGAGATGTCAATGAGGGAAACAAACCTGTTGCTATCTCCTTTAGTAAAAATGTTTGGTTCAATGCATGAGCAAAAAAAGTATTAATTTTGTCATGAAGGTGATTCAGAGGTCTGCCTGACCCTCTTGAGGAAACAAACTGTGAAGGCAAGGGAAGCAAAGCATGATTGATTGAAAGCTAACAATCAGTGAAAGCATCATGGAGGCTGTGGGTTCCTCTTTGAGACCTCTTCCTTGGTTTGTGGTTGTGTAGAGTTACTTCAACAGTCTGCTGCGCTGAGATTGATAGAGCACTTAATACCACGACTCAATTTTCCCTGTTTCAGCTTCGCTCCGCATTTTCTGCATGATGTTGATGTAGTGCTGTTGTAAGCTGGTAAGGGTTTGATTTTTAGATGAATGATTACGTTGTCCTCTGTAGGACATAAAAAACCCCTCCTTTTGTTTGGAGATAGAGATGAGCTGATATTCTCATTTGCCTGGGACACTGCACGGGTCTGACAGATTGGAACAGCCACCAGGTGACGGACCTGTGCAGGCTAAATAGATGTCTGATTTAGAGTGCATTAGTCTTCATTTAAGGATGGGAGACAGAGTGAATTTCTCCTGCTCTGCTGCAGTGGGCAGGGACTCGACTGACTTATGGTTCAGAGTATTTATCTTACACTCAGCACACCATTTACAATGTGTTTATTGCTAAGAGACGAGGGCTCCCCAAATTCTCCGGGTTGGGGATCGCGTCTGTGTTCCAGCATATTGCAGCAACCATCCAGAGCAGCTGAGAACTGGACAGCTGTCGAGGTTTCGGTTTCAAATTGTGTGTCAGATTCCTGCCATAGGTGCGCCAGGGTTTAGGTTTAAGAAGGAGGTCCGTTTCCTTTCCTGTTTATCCCATGTCCTCTTGTCACCCCATAAATTATTGATTTGATCAGGTGTGTTAAATTAGACACATGGGAATATGTAGAACATGAATATTAATTGATCCAACCAAAGTCCCAGCTGCTGTTTTCCAGTTTCCCAGGCTACCAAGTATCTCGCTGGATGCTAAGTGACACACCGAGCAACACGAGGACCTTGAAGCCAAAAATCCATAAGAACCTTTCTGCATATTGTGATTAAAGGGGTCTGAGAGGGAGCTTCTAGACCGCTGTGCCTCCGCTGGGCTGCCAGACTTTAGAAAATGGAGTCTTTGGCCATTCACAGCCATTTTTTCACAAATCAGGCGAGCAGTGCAAGGTCCTTATGGAAGCAAGGTGTATCACATGAAACACGTACTTAGAGAGAGGGGATTCGCAGGTAGCATAACAACAGCAGTGGCTGCATTGACTCCAGACATGCTCGCAAAAGTATATGACGAGTTTGGCAATTGCATTGAAATATGCCGTGTGTATACAACTTTATATTGACGTATATATCTATATATATATATATATATATATATATATATAACAAATTGATTTAACTCAATAATCCTCAGGACAGAGAAACTGTATATATCGATGCACCAGTCATAAAACCTAAAAAGTTGTTGCTGACTTTGCCCCAAAAATAAGGTTATAAAAAGTCTTGCCCCTTAGAAGTTATCTATCCTCATTACATCTCTGATACAAAGCAGTATAAAAAGAAGAGGAAGATGTCCAGGCAGTAGGTAAGATGTGGTGGTGCATCTTTGAGAAGAAAGTCTTGCCAACTTGGGGGGGGGGGGGGTGTGTGTATATATATATAATCCTACCTGGATTTTTCCATCTGCTTCATTGCTGCTATGGTAACTAACCCTGATATCATTCATAAAGTGATTTTTTTTTTTTTTTTTTTGCCCTTTGCATGCTCAGTGAGTTCTCAGCAGCGACACGTCTAGTTCATTAGAAGCCAGCTGCAAACGTGACGGCATCATCAATTGGAAAACAGAGCAGGCCAGACGCTTGGCCGTCCCTAAGGAGAAAGGTTGCGCTACACTGGGCCAATATTCACCTTCCCTCTTAATGGACATCAAGCAACTTACATAAATTGAAAGCACTGATGTAGTAACGTTGACACACAGCTATCCATTGTGAGAGAATTACCTCAGGCTTTCATGCAGAGATTCAATGTCCCCTGGCAATTACCTAGGCCGTGTGAGTTCAAGATCCTATATGTGATACTCTCCCCAGTAGGAGGTAATTGGATTTTGTTCTCTTTGTAGATGTACTATGTCACATGTTCCCTGCTTCATATATTAATGTTCACTGAGTAGCAATCATGGACGTACACGGGAAGTACTGGAGAATCATGGATGTATTTTATTGTATTGCAATGATGTTTTATTAAAGAGAAACACTGTTTTTTGTTACTATCAGAAACCTGTCCTTATGTAGCCACTTGCTATTCACTGAACATGAACTCCTTGAGGTTAGAGCTTTAGTATTAGGAATTGTCCAACTGCAAGAAAGGATTGCAATTGTACTGTTACTTAGCAGCATTTTTGCAGAAGCCATTAGGTTAATTAGTTCTTACTAGTTATTAGTTCTATTTACTGGATAGAAATGAATTTTTCCTTTTCTGGGATACCACTGAAGGATATTGAAGAACAGGAAGTCAGTGCTGTACCACTTGTTGTAGTGACGAGTTTCATCCTGAACGCTTTAACAACACTGAAGAATCTACAAGTGGAAGCGGAAGGTTCAACACTCAGTAAAAACTGCCATAAAATTAAGTCACATTAAAAGTTTTATCTGATGATCCTTGGACAGACAACGACCTCTCCATTAGGTCTCGGCTAAAACTGTAATTAACATAACATCTTATGGGAGTCAAAAGCTGCCTCTAACACAGATATAGGTAATTTTATAACCATGAGAATGTAATGTGTAACTCTGAAAATGTTGCCCCACATTTTTGATAAAAGTTGGGTTTCCTCTGACAATAACACTTTGCAGCACATATTCATCATTTTGAATTCATGCATTGTTTCTGCTCTGTAACACAGAATTGTGTGAGCCAGCGTGAAATTAGGTTGTAGAGATTTCAATTATTGTGAACTAGAGGTCTAGACAGGCATGCTTAATTTGTTGAAGAGCAACAAAAGAGAAGAAGTTGATCTTTGATGAACAATTCTGTTGCGTCTGCTGGTAGGTGGGATATCACAGCCTCACTCCCGAGAGAGTGCTAATGAAACACTGAATTCTCTGTTATTGAACTGCTGGCTGATTTATATCCTGACCTCACACTTGATTGTTGAGACATTACAGATTTACAACACAAATGTCAAACATATGGTAAAGGTTCAGGCAGTGTTGACTTAAAGCTGTCTACATGTTTGGTGAGAAAGCAGCGCTTCCAACATTTCTATTATCCACAGAGACAGAACGCAAATCAGAATTCATTATGCTGAGAAAATGCACCAGCCTCAAGCCGACAGTCAAAAAGACACTAATTGAAAAAGTTGACATTAGATCTTAACCTCCGCCCTCTCACTAGCAAGTCCAAGAGATGATGAAGGGCATTCAGAAGGTGACGGAGAGCATTGTGTAACGGAATCTCTTATTGATTCAGCTACGTGAGAATGAAAAGGATTCTGACACTAATTGCTCAATCAGAGCCGCTGGAAATTATGTATTTATTTTCACCAGCTATTCTGACTGCTCATTAAGGAGTGTTTGATACGGTTGGGTGGGGTTCTGTAGGATAATGAGGTGTTTACAGTGGATGCGTGTGTTGATCTGCTGCAGTTATTCTCTAACAGCCTCATAATTAGCTAAGAGTCACAGAGGAGTGGGAAACGCTACATGGCTTTTGTTTATTTTCTTCATAGGGTGGACTTAATCTGCAATCTCAGGACACAGTTTATACACAGTGGGAAAGACCTGGTTAGCGAACTTTAGAGTTTCCTTTCCACAGATGACAGCCTCTAGTGATTCCAGCTTTAAAACGGTTTGATGAGACTTGTTGATAGAATACTGACCCTATAGTAGTTAGGCTGACAGTGTTTTGTTTAGTTTCAGCTGTTTATGGAAGCAGCATACCATGACACATGCAGAAATAAAGACCTAACTATTATTGTTATGGTGGATAGTTGCACTCTTATTTAATACCAGTAGTATATCAGACTTGGTTTCACTTAATTTTTTTTAATCCCAGTAAGCTGGGTGAACATCTATTGATCCATCCATCCATCTTCACAGTGACAGATGGTGAAGAATAGTAGCTCATTGACACTTTTCTTTAGCTACTACAGTAAGCATGCCTAAAGCAGGTTAGATATGCAGTTAATATCAGTTGAAGGTTTTATTAAATAAACTGAGGTATTCTCTGTGTGACTCTGGGCAGGAAAAATAGTTTCGAAGTAGGTTCATCTGTAGTACATGCTCAGCCCACAAAATGAATGAAGAAAATTTGAGATGGGAAAGCTTACTTTTTTGATTAATACTTGGAGCTGAAAGAGTTCTTGATGCATGCTCAATCATCCAGGTAAGCAAATCCCAAAAGCTTGATTCTGTTTTCAGTGGGAAAAACGTTTCAGCACTCATCCAAGTGACGTCTTCAGTCTCAGCTGACTGCAGGTTTCCCCAACCTTATAAACAGTACATTTGCACAATGACTGACACTAGCCCACTGAATGAACAATGGGCTGTGAGGTCAGTTCCTTGATCGTTTATAAGTCAGCTGAGACTGAAGAAGTCACTTGGATGGATGACGAAACATTTCTCCCACTGAAAACACTATGTCCAGATGAACTGAAAGAGTTATGTGTCATTGTGTATGTTTTAGTTATATCCTGAAGATTACCAAAGCACCATGAAAAGAATAAATAAACGATTTGCAGTTTTTTCTACAATGGCTTCTCCAACCCTGGATGTTTAGGTGGACATATGCCCAAGGTCACTGTAGCCGTACCCTCCCTGATCTGCCAACCTGTTCATTGGGACTCCAACATCTGTGCTACCACTCAGATTTCTACAGTTGGGCCTGTCTCTTAAACAAGCATTCTCTGCTGTTTGCTCTATAAGGTGCTTTTTTTAAATCTTTTTTTTTTCTTTTAAAACCACTAACAATGATCATTTGTTGCTGGCATCAAACAGATTTGAATAATGAGCCTTCAGTTTTTCTCTCAAAAGGAACCATTGCAGTAATATGACCCCAAGTGGAGACATCCATTAGATTTGGTCCTGAATCATCTCTCCACTGTTATGTTGGCCTGTTGCCTAGATATGGAGAGCAATAGAGGAGTGACAATTTGTCATTGACAGGGTTTGATTGATTGTTCATGCCAAGCGCCCTGCTCTGCTGGTATCTGAAACTAATTGAATGTAATATCAGAGAGATAGGATAGCACGATGACAAATGAGCAGCCTTGTGAGATTGTTTAGGACCTATTGTAGGCATTATCCGACTATAACAGTTGCTCCTTGCTAGCTGCCCTCCGACTGTAGCACTTAGATAAGTGATCACTATCTTTAGTGATCACTGTGGCTTGTAGTGCTCATTACCTTATTTAAACTTAGCAGCTAGCTGAAACAAACAGTCTTTCTTTTAAAGATTTGTATTTAAGCTGTAAAGAAAGAGCAGGATCTGGCACTTTATGATAGCGAACGTCTTAATGTCATGAACAGTGTTTGCCAATAGACATGAGGGCTCTCTTAGCCACCGACTAAACGTGTCTTGCAAACCAGGCAGCTGCGGAGGAGAGACGGGGATTTATTTTAGTGAAGGACTGTGTTTGCCCAGTCATGCAGCACTGACGAGCACTGGGGCTCAGGGGTTTGGACTGTGGATGGGAGAGGATGGGGGAGGAGGGGGTCAGAGGGTGGAGCTGGGACCAGGCATGGAGCTCTGAGGCTGGGGGTTGGGAGGATGCTGCACTAAGGATGCTGCTTGGCCCTCAAGAGCCATCTGGCCATCACCCTCTCCATGCATCCTGAGGGAGGGTGAAGGACAGGTGGCAGCGGCCAGTGGGATGGACTGGTCTTTGGTTATGGGATATCATGATTGGCTATGCAGGCCTCTTAAAAGTCAGACCCCTCGCATACCACATGCCCACTCAGCTTCCAGTCAGGAAGGACATCCTTCATGACCCTGGAAAGAAACCTTCTTCAGACCAACCACAATAATACTGCTTAACACGGTGTCCATTTTTTTTGTCATTAATCAATTTTGAATAACATAAATAATTAATTTAACTAAACATAAATGATTTGAATATCATCGCTTGCCACATCAAAGCACACGCACAGTTTTCCTTGAACTTCACTCATGGAGAAAGCACTTTGTTGCCTGGAGCAGTCAAACACAGCAGTCGTACTGTGGAATCAATATGTGGAAACTACAACGTAATTTCATCTAACGAAATAAAAGATGAATTAATCAAATGAAATGCAAGTGTGCACATAAAATTACAAATCTCTCCCCCCAGTTTTATTTGCATGAACAGTTCTTTTCATTTAAGACGGTACTTTTTCCTTAGGCCTCCATTAATTTTCTCCCCTGCTGAAAGAAAACGTTCTGAAAAACTTTTTTTTTTTTTTTTTTAAACAGTAATCAGCGAGAGTGTAAAGCTATACTTGAAACACACAAATCAACAATATGTCAATTTTTCTAAATTTTCATTAGAGTTCATTTTTTTGTGCTATGTGTGACAGCTCGGACAGAAGAAGAGCTGGTTGTGTGAGGAACACAACCAGCAGGGTGTGTGATGGTCTTGCTGTCCTGACCTGCACAACATTGTAATCCCTGTCTGGGGGTCAGTGGGCAGGATCTGGCTCGGTCTGCTTCAGGGGAGGTGCTCGGCTGATGAACAGGTGCTTCAGCTCGCTCCTGCGGTGATGGGATTTCTTCTTTGCTATGACCGTTGTGTGTTCACACGAGAAGAAAATTGGTAATCATTTTAGCAGGTGGCCGTGAATTGGGAGCAGTCTTTGTACATTAAGGACTCTTTTGTCTTCAGTGTTATTTCAGTGAATAATGAGGTTATAATTAAAGCTGAGAAGCAGTGTTTGTCATACTGGGGGGAGAGCTTATTTAAAAGTTAACCCTTTTTAGACATGAAGACTTCTACACTGTTTATTGCTTCTGATCAATGGACAGTTATTCTTGAAGGCTTTTTGTCAATTTCTTTTTAGATTATTAGATTATGTTCATGTGCAGCACCTGTTTGGATAGCTTTGTGCTCATGTTGTGACTGGAGTAGATGGAAATAAGAAGGTGAGATTTTTGATATAAAACCAAATGTCTGTTTCATTCATTTCTATTGTCTCTGCTGCAGTGTGAACACATGCAACAGCACAAGTTCAGCTTCTAATACTCGAAGGGAGTCCTTCTTTGGCTTGTGGCCTTAATGTGAGTCCACTAAAGTCTTTGTTCTAGAAAGACAGAGACCCCGTTATCTTGTGTTTGCAGTGTGTGCTTGCGTGTCTGTCTGCATGTGTGTACAAGAAACTGATTGAGCAATGTGTTTAGGTGGGGCTTTTCCAGCTTTTCCGTGTTATGTATTCACCAATCCTTGCCCTGTATTCTTCATCCTGGGAAATACCACATGAATTCAATTTTACACACCAGGAATTTTCTAAGTGATAAGGAGGGATTGGGGGTTGGTGGGGGGGCTATTTTTCATTTGTAGCCCCAAATGGGGAACTGGAGGTTCCTTGGGTTCCTCCAGCCAATCTTCTCCAGACACACAAACACTCCACAGGCACCCTAAGATTACCCCCACCTCCATCATTGAGTCAACAGTTTAAATTTGGAGAGGATTTCAGTCACTGTTATAATCGGAGGCTTCAGACAAAAGAAAGTGAAGGACACTTCACTTTTGCCACAGTGGCCACCTTTATAATAAGACAGATTTCCACCCTGTATTTGTCCATATTGCTGGATGCTTTTTGCCTGCAGGGCTGAAGAAAACACAATTGGCACTGTGACATGATCAATGTACTAGAGATCCATTGTTTGAAATAAGCTCAAAGCTTTTTTTTTCTGGAAGGAAAATTAGATTTTTCTTTAGCAGTTTGCCAATATTGTCATAATTTGTATTAGTCATTTTATTTTTCAATTTCTAGCTGAAACAAATCTTTTTACATCAAACATAAATGCCCACCTGCAGCATACAGGTACATATTAATTAATACATGTTCACATGTGTTAATTAGATGTATCTTTATGGCGTCCCACCCCATCCACTGTACCATTTGTGTAGGTATTTAACCTCCATCAGATAAGGAGATTAGACCATGACACTGCTTGCACCTTTCATAATAAATAATCTGATTTTATTCATGAAAGAGATTTTCCAATACAGTCTTTCTCAGTGTAATCTGTTGACCACGAAGTGATGAATCAGGCAATGATTTCCTGCCGCCGATACCTTCCCCCAGCCTCACACCACCTTTCCAGACTCTGCTGTTGCTTTTCTCTGCATCTTAATGCAATCTCAGGTCAATGTGCTTTAAGCCAATCAGCGAAGTGTTGAATCTGAGGTATAATAACTTCTACAGAACACAGAGGTGGAAATTGGCTAATTTTGACTGCTTGTTGCTGTACTTGATCTGACAGTTGCTTTCTGCTTACATGTGCTGCATGTTATATGTTACATGTGTTCCTTTTTAGCTTTGTGTTGTTAAATGGCAAAGATCAATTATAAACCATACTTGAATAAATGATATTGTTTACGCCAGGGGAGGGGAACCTTTTTCATATGAAGGGCCATTTAAATTTTTCTCCGAGGGCCATAGGGATGCAAAAACGAAAGACCAACAAAAAAGTCTATAACTATTGTGTACTAAGCCTCATGAAATTTCAGCTTCTTGGCTATTAATACACTTACCACAAAACTTGCACACATAATATTCTCGCTGTCAGTCTGTGGTGGTGTGAAAGCTGCTTGTTGAGCACTCAAACTCAAAAAGATGTGCGTTAATTGTGAGTTGAGAGTGCATTTGTCTGCTCAACTCATCAAGTTTAGCATGTTTCAAACTGTAATGGCACTCAACATTTGCCTTTTTCATTATTGCCAGCGCTTTGCCACAAACTAGGCACACTGAATTGACTTTCACAACAAAGAAAAAAATTAATTGTCTTTTTTTCCTGGAATATGCGGAACTTTATAAACCAACATTGAATTTACCTTTAATGACCAAAAGATGAGTCATTTTTAATAAAGTGGAAGATGAAAATACAGACTAAAAATCCAGTATAGTCTACAGGAATGAACTGTGGTGATCTTTGCTTTCAGAATGTCTTTGATTGCACTTGTATAAAAATGTGCAGTAACACTCTGTGGTGTGATGTCAGTTCAGGTAGAGTAAATTGGTTTGTTTTCCTATGATTGTTATACTCAGTTTTGGTTCACTAACTAGTAAACAGTGTGGATAGGAAGTGACTTTTAGGGGAATATACACAAATGTATAAAAAAGTGAACAGTTTTACTTATACACTGCAGACTTTCTCCTTACATCCAGACTTCATTTGTTGTGTAATGGCATTAATGGCAATACCGCTGGGATAATTAACTTTTATATCACAATAGGGTATTATGTATTCAGAATCCTGAGTTTGTTGTCCCAGGGGATCATGTCATGTGGCCTTTACAGCTGCAGACTACTGCCTCAGCATTATTTTGGAGGGCTGTGCTGCAGACATGGAACTCTGCTGTATTAGAGCCATTCAGTTCCTAGGAGACCACTAAGCTAGCTATTAGAGCAGATGTTTTTCATGTGACTTTGCCTTATAATCACTGTAAATAGATGGCAGCTGGTGTTGGTAGGCAGTCAGAAAGGGGAAAGCTCTCTTTTTTTTCTTGTTTCTTTTAGAAAAAAAGAAATATATGTATATGTGTGTATATATATGTATGTGTGTGTGTGTATATATATATATATATATATATATATATATATACTTTAGCTTCCAACGTAGATGCATCTATAATATCTGTTGAATAGTAACCGAGTGAAACTGTGCTTCTAGTGTCAGTTGTTTGATGCACGGAATTGACATGAGGTAGAAATAGCTAAGTTATTGAAATCTGTATCATGTCACAGTTGACTCTTTTATTTTTTTATTGTGTGCAAACCTGGCATCCTGGAAAGAGATAATTGTGTGTTATTGTACATTTGGACAAGAGGAAAATGAGTTTAATACACTGAGGCAAGCAAAGTGCCCACTGGATTCATTTCTGTGGTATATAAATGTAAATCAAGTTGAAATTTATTACCCAAGAGAAGCAGATGAAGAGCAAAGGATGGCATGGAAGAATATGTTAGCATAAGTTACGATTTTTTCTTTTTTTATGACTGTTGGATAATCAAACAATGGTCAGCAGTTTGATTACTTAGGATTAGGATTCAACTTTGTATAAATACAGGGTAACGAAATACAGTTTGCATCAGATCTGAAGTGCAAGAGCAGTAAGTACAATAAGAGCAGATTATATACAGATAAGGTTAGGATAAAAGGTGAGAACATAATAATGAACAGATTATGTACAAATAAGTTAAGTATATTGCTATACAGACAGGCAGATATACAGATGTACTGTGAACAAATATACAGATGTGCTACATATATACAGATGCATCGTTGTGTGGTAAACAGATCTACAGAGATCTGCTTCATTATTCTGTTGTGATGTACAGATCCTAAAGTCAGTAAAGCTCTTTACAAAGTCTTCATAATCTAAAATGCCCAAACTCTTGCTATAATTTTTCATGAGATTTGTGGCTTGTGTTTATACATTCCAAGGTCTTGCTTAAGATGAGTCTATTGAGTCAGAGAAGGTTGATGGAAGTCTATGAATTCAGTAGTCAATCTGTAATGAATAATCCATCCATCCACCCACTTATATTGGGCTTTATTTGGTAAACATTTGTTAGCATTCAGCCCTCTGTGACAGAGCAGAACATCCAAGAAAATTGGTTAGCCAACTAGTAACATCGCCTACACGCCCGAATCTCCATAAGGCTGTATTTCTGTTACCTTAATCTAGGCCACCTACCTCCACCCCCGTCTCCTACAACTACCCCCATTCTAGTATCACTTACTGACATAATCAATACAGGCTCTCTGCTGTTATTGATCCTGGTACGGTGTATACACAGCTGCTGAGACCATAGTTTTGCCTCCTGCCTGGAATCAAGCACCCAGAAAAGGACACTTGATCACCCACACCTGGTTCTACTTAGCCATCACCAACATGTATTGAGCAAAAAGAGATTAGGGGAGAATGCAGACATCAAAGGCTCTTGCTTTATACAAAGACAATTAACGAATGTTTGCTAGGAAATCTTTCTTTTACAGCATAATTGAGTGTGCTTCTGAAGTGTGACTAGAGAGCTATATAGAGACTGATGAGTGATTAGAGTGCTAACCTTTGATTAGTTCTTAAAATGTTAAATTGATTAAAATGCCAGCGTCATCCTTGCTTCAACAACACTGACTAATGAAAGTCTGATTTAGGCTGATGATTATGCTGCCATGGTTTTGGCTTTGCATCTCTTTTGGTCTGTTTACCCACCTGTGTTTGTCTCCTGTGTTCTCAGCCCTTGCAGCTTTTGCCAGTGGATTTCTTTCTGTTTCTTGACCACATTCTTTTTGCCAGATTTTGGATTATTTACTTTCTTTGGACTTTGTTGGATTTTCATCCTGCCAGTTTCATGCAACGTTTTGTTTTACAGCATCATTAATGATATATTTACTCTGTCTGTCTGACTCAGAGTCCAGCATTTAGCTCCTAAACAAAGCTACTTTTTACTAGCCTATCCTGTAAAACAACTCGGTCCATTAATCAGTCTGTGCTGAACGGTATCAGATTAAAGACCCACAGGCAATATTTTGAGACAGGGAGGTAGAGCAAGCACAAGACTTCTGTAGAGTCACTTACTGTAGAACAAAATGTGCTACATAAAAATAACATTTATACTTATGATCACTTCTTTACTGGTATGGACATGTTTGAAGTTCACTGTGCTTAACAATTGGAATCATATTTGCTACTGTTGTTGTTTACCACACATATATTTTAATTGGTGCAACCTGCCCCGATGTGTCTGGTGACTAACTTTCAGGGTTTTTTAAATGAATTTTTTTGTTATTTTATCCCTCGGAAAGACAGATCCCACCTTTGAACAGTTTACTTGGACAAACCTCACGGTCTTATTTGGAGTTCAGTTGGTGCTAACCAGCCACCTCAGCCCATCCTTTCTTGTGTTTATCCCAACTAACTAGCTCACTGTAGAAGCTGCTATTGTTGCAGCCCTCGACATAAATATTCAAGCTGAGCGTTTGTGGAGTAGCACCTCTCAGACAGCTGCACATGTGCAGACATAATGAGGTGCCATAGTGCCAGTGCTGCTATTGCTGCTGCTACTGCTGTTGCCACATAAAGAATCTAAATGTGTGGGAACTTGTACTGCCATGCTCCACTGCTGCCCTGACCAACCTGGCAGGATGACAGGAGCACTCAGTCAATAAATGAGGCACTGATGGGGCCAGTAATGTTTGTACACATGCCAAAGATAGAAATAAATCTGAGGGTAGTTTTATAAAGGGTCATCTGCTCTGATTTTTCAAATATATAATTAACACATTAAAAGTTATAACACTTGTTTAGTATTAGAGGCTGAAAGGATCTCTTTATCTGACAATAGTTTATGCGATCCTGGCCACTGTTAGCAAGTCAGTCAGTTCAGTAGTTATCAGTATTTGTCCTGCCATGATCAAATTTGAAATTGAAATTTTGGACAGAAAAGGGTGTCTCGGGTAAGCTATAGGTCATTTAAGTTCACAGAGGTGCATGCGCATAAGTGATCAGATTTCCAAACTTTATGACATTGATCGTCATCAAGCTGCCCCAGTGGTTGATTCTACTTTATTTATCAGTATATAAACATTCCATTCAAAATGCAGCAAAATAAATGTTTCTAATAAGGTTTGGCTTAGAGGAATCAAGCTGTGGGTGTGATTGCCATTTATTGCATCTCTGTGACTGATGGTTTCCTTCAGGCTTTTATGTAGCTTGATGGTAGGAGTGAATATTGCTCGGAGCATCTTAAGGCAGTTTTGCCCATAATGACGGCACACCATAACTGCATCCTGGGAATTAAATTACCTTTAATTTTATCTTCCCCCACTTGGACATATTACCTTCTGTCATAGCCAATCAATTTAATCAAATAAAATCAAGTATGATGTGTTTACCTTTCACCGATTCATACATGGATTTGACTCGGCTGTCTTGGCATAATTAATTTGTTGCAGTAACCTGTAAGAGTGCTAACATCTCAGTATTTTAGACATGGTTTTAACATTATTTAATTAGCTGTCATGTGGATTGGAGGTGCTGTGGATTTGTGGAAGCATCATGCTTTTGACAGATCACAAATGTCACCAGGATTAGTGAAAGAGATTAGATCTTGTAGGGGTTTTGGTGGGGATTACCGTTGTTTGAATTCACACTTCAAAGATTACATTGGAGGTGTCGCTGAGAGGAAAAAATGGATCACTGACCCCCACCACATTCACACAACACAACTCCAGAGAGTACAGTAGACCTCTATGTCATCACTTTGCTTCTCTGCTTCATCTGCTTCACCCCATTCATCTCTCACTACCGCGTTTTTTCTTGTAAGGAAAGAAATAAGTTCAGTGGTGAGTATTCTAACATATATGTATTTGTTACTGTATTTTTTTTTACAGTACTGTCAAGATAATGTGTTATCACAGTTGTACCACACTAAGATAAAACAAGCAAGGCTCTCTTTTCTTTCTAACACCCACACATCTTTGCTGTCTAGGTAATTCCCATCATTTCTGAAGACAGCGAGCTGGTGTAATCACTACAGCAGGGTTCACCCAACATAGGCTCAAGGACATCGCAGTAATGTAATCTTAGTTGTTAATAGGACTCTAAGGGGGCGTAGGATACCATAAGAATGGGAATGCTCTGTAACCCAATATTGCTTCTTCTACACACCACAGGGCATGTATACACAAACACACGAATTTAGATTGTTGGCTTTATCTCTATGCTTTACAATCTCACTGTCATCTCATTGGAAAACTCTTCAGTGTAGTGAAATGCTTTAAGCTGTTGACCTTTCAGTTTAATTTGGCATTCAGAGGTAGCGGATGTATGTGTGGGTTTGTGTGTTCATCTAAACAGTGATCACAGTCGGTAGATCGATAAAGAGCAGATAAGGGCACTAATCAATACCCATCAGAGTTCCGCTGATCAAATATTTATCCAGGAAGAGAGGGGAGAAGAGACTTGCTGTCTGCCCTCCTTGTCTGTCTCTTGTTGGTAATTTTCTCTTTCCACGTCTGTCTGCACACGCCCGGCCTCTCTGTCTCAGTAATGGGAGTTAACCTGGGGACCCATAGTGACTGTTGACACAGATGCTTTGGTCTGCAGAAAGGGCTTTATCAAAGTTTGTAGCTAATGGTGTTAAGATGGGTTGGGGGCACACATTGACATGATTACTTTTTTTTGGTAAAGTCCGCAAATGGTTAATCTTTTGAGGAAATACATCCTTGATTACCTTGGAAACCACAGTAGACTGCCAATCGGGGTTGTGATCTAGGAAAAACAATCTGGTATCCTTTATTGCGGTCAATCACAACAGGAAAATCCCAGCTCCTCTCTCTCGCTTTGTGTCTGTCTCTCAAAGCGGAATAGTTCTTTTATCGACCACTTTGAATTTTTCTCCATGTTCTGTGAACTGCACATCCTCCTCATATTGACACCAACATGAATTTTGGATTGTCCAGTGTAACAGGGCTACGTTTCTAAAAAAGATGCTTCTGTCGATTTCATGACCACCACTTGCAACATTCTTTTCATTTCTCCTGTATTTAAGCTTTGTTGTTCCGTTTTGCAGCTACCTGTGGCATAATTTTATCAGGCAGAGCAAATTAGCATCTCACATTAGCAGACACGATCCATCCAAAGTTCACATGATAATAACATTTAATTAAATTTTTTGTGCCTGCTGGGAGTCTCTTTTTTCGGACTGGGAGGAAAATCTGACATGGTTTTGTTGGGCGTGATGATTACCGGGCTATTTTGTTATCTTGCTTGTGTTAAATGTGTGTTTATCTGTCCACTATCCTTTCTCCAGTGAGTTTAATCCTGTTTGAGTTGTATCAGGTTCAGTAGGTTAATTCACTGCTTGTGTTTTCTCTCCCATTAAGCTTCTCCTTCCAGCTGTTTCAGCTATTGGCAAGCACATCTTAACACTCTTACATCAGCCGTGCTTGGCTTGGTTAACTGTGGTTTTGGCAAAAGCAAGTAGCAAGGGGAGGAGATGCTGCAGGAGCACAGGAGGTGGTGCCTGTTGGCTGAAACTGCAAGAAAGTGAGGCTTTTTTTGCTAAAAGAGACCCCCTGTAGCTGCAGTGATAACAGAATGATAGTGTGTGACTCTGTGGCAGAGGAGCAGCGTACCTTAATGCAGTGTGGACCAGGAGATAAGAAGCAGATGCACTCTGACACATAAAAGGTGCATGTTTGGAGAGGTGTGTGTATTTGAAGTGGATGAGCAGTGGTGCACATACAGACTGGATTGTGTACAAAAGCAGCTGGTGATTTTTGTCTGTTTGCATTCAAAGATTCTGGCTGAAACATCATTTCACAGAGCAGACGAAGCAAAATCACACAGCTCCACACTAATTAACTCAAATCTTATGCCTGTCATTCACCCTTCTTTGTTTAAACTCTCAGTATTACTGCGAGCAAATGAACTTCTTTAATGGTAATGAAGCTAATATTAAAATACATAAGTGTAGAAGTGAACAGTCTGATGTTAGACCCGTATTGGATTTTGCAGTTAAATTGGCATCAGTGCCCATGTTTAAATACACAAAAAGAAAGCAGTCCTTAATTGTGTTTTACAGGCAGTAGTTTCATTTATTTGACCACTTTAACATATGAATTTTTTCTGTATGTCGTCATTTGATCAAATGATGTCTTTTAAGGTGGGTTGTGCTCTACATAATAACTGAAACTTTGTGTCTCTGCAGTGCAGCAGATGGTATGAATTATTCGTATTTGAGCATTTAGTTTCAATATTTTCCCTCTGTATGGTTCTGCTACTCTCTTATACCATATCTATTCTCTATATTTTTAGTTAGCTGTAGGTACTGCTGGTAATTCCTGTAAAATCCCTGCATCTAAGAAGGGTCATAACCCTTCTTTCCCTCTTTTTCCCTGTAGAAGTATTTGAAAGTATGTGTCTTTAGTTGTTAATGGTAGTGATTTAGATTTAAGTTTGAGTTTACACAAATTGCTGTGGTTGGCATTAGAACAACAACCACCTCAAAATTTCTGTTTTGTTTGTTACTGTAAGCCTTTTCAAGATTTGGCACCAGCAGTGGTATCACAGAAAGACAATCCAAAAATAAGCCCTCAGCTGTTATAAGTGTGGCTCTATTAATAAAGCATTTCATGTGAAAATGGTGCTTAAATTATATTGATGGTTTTATTATTTTTCAGTCTTCCAAGACCAGATCATTATAGTTAATTATGCTATTCGGTGTGGTGTAATTATCTGTCTTCACAACCTGAAAATTGTCACTGTCAAGGTGTGGATCGTCTGTTATTCTGCCAATCATACTGAATACATTTTCCACACAGCCGGTGTGCTTTGCTAAACTACAATAGGAAAGGACATTCATTTCCAGTTTAACAGGGTGAATATTGAAGTGCTGTCAGATGATTTGGCAATATTTATATATAATGTAAAATTATATATTAAAATTACATTAAATCACCACAGGACATGGATTCAATTTAATTTCAATGGACCTGCCAACGAAATGAACACAACCCCTATTCTAGGATGCATCTGTTTGGATGTCTTCATTAAGAAGCACTTTTGTTCAAGGCTAACATGAGTTTGGAAGCCAAGGGTTTCAGCCAGTTTAGAGTGACACAGTTCTCATAGGATAGTAGTGTGTGCGTGTGTACGTATTTGTGTACATGCATGTGTGTTTGTGTGTAAATGTCTGTGTGAATGGTTGGTGTGTCAGAGAAGAAAAAGCTCATTTATCACTACATGCACAGGAACCTTGCAGGGTTCAGCTCGCTGTCCAACTATTCTTTAATGAAGAACATATTTGAGCCAATCAGCTTTCTTCCAATGAGCAGCTCCAGCTGCTAGCCAACCAAACACGTGAGGTTCAGCGGAGCGACGGGCAAAATTGATGAGAGGAGTAAGTCCTAGTGAAGGATCGCCATAAGCTGCCCGAGATAACACAGCGCTGGTGCAGAGAAACACTCAGCTCCATGGAAATGCAATAAAGCCTGAACCGTATCTCACTGTTGGACCGATGGGTGATAACAGTCTGAGTACAGTATGGAAAATAGCCCATTGAAATGCAGTGTGAAATACAGCGCCTTCAGAGCTTTACATGTAGACCAATGGAAATGGGCTGATGTGTGAATATGAGTGGTCTGCTGTGTTACTCACTATTCTCTAACAGAACAAAGGATGAGCAGCTGAGATGATTTGTTAAACCACTGCTATGGAGGTGTGCCGTAGGGCCTCTGCTGCTGCTGTGGACAGAATACAGATTACAGTTTGGCTCCACAGTTCACTCTGAGGGCACACTGGCGTGACGTTTTTAACCAGTGCAGCAGATCTTTAAAGTAGTTTATTCTGAAAGCAGTTAGTGGTACAATATCTGCGTCCAGCTCTGTCATTTCCCTGTTGTTTTCCCTTCTGCAGTCTTGCTTTATAGTTCCTTGTAATTAGCTGAAGTAGTGCTTTCTTTTTACTGCTTTTTGTTTACAATGTACATGTGACAACTTTAAAGTTATTTTACATGACGCTAGTTGTAGAAGTTGTCCCTTTAATTATACATGCAACTGATGGTAGCTTTTTGAAACTCGATATGTTTTCTGTAATCAGTTTAAACCAACTGACTTTAAGATGGTGACTCTGGTATGGAGACCTAAGTGAAAATAAACAGAATTCCTACAGACATAATTATAAATAACCTGAAATTATATGGTAGTTTATGCATTTATTTTGTCTTTGTGAGAATCAATGAATAGTAAAAGCCAAACTTTTGATTTTGGGATGTTAAAACTTGACACTTGACATTATCCATTCGTCCATTTTCTTAACAACTTATCCAGTTCAAGGTTATGCAGGTAAGGTGCTGGAGCTTGTCCCAGCTTACGAAAGTAAATGGGATTTTTTTTTTCTTGACATCAAGAGTTGACCTCACTCTGAAATTGGAATGGTTCCAAATTAAGATAAACCTACCTCCAAATAATGTTGATTTGCCAGTTATTTTTGACTGCCTAGATTTCAAAGCATTTTTTCCAATGGGGAATATGGTTGGTGAATGTTGATTTGTGGGTATGGAACAACAATTATTGCACTATTGCATTTCTTCTCCAACTAACCTGCCAAGATACTATATGTCTGGATATAAGTGTTACTTCTCAAGAGAGATAGAAACCACTTAAGCATACAAAAAAGTGCTTCTGTGAATGGGTGAATAAGGCGTGTTGCATGAAGTGCTTTAAGAGGTCAGGTAGAATAGGAAACTGCTGTAAAATAACCAGTCCATTTACCATTTCAAGGACTTCACAAGGTTTGTTGACTTATAGTAAAAGTGTGTCAGGAGAGCAAATTCCAATAACCCTTTCCTCTTTGAAAGTTGGCCTTGTTTTACAAGGGCCTTCGCAATAAATGGTTTACAGGTTTTAAAAATGAGACCTCCAAGAACAGTCTTTGTGGTCCATTTGTTTTATTTTTTAGTAGTCCCAGTTTCTTGCTCCATAAATATTGACCTTTTTTCTTTAATTGAATGAGAATTTTAATGAATTTGGTTTTTTATACTTACTCTGACTTTGTGCTTCTCGAACAAAGGCCCCCACCCTCCACCCCGTAGGTGTATAGTGGGAGTACGGATGGCAAGGAAAAGAAGATATAGGTTGGAATGAAATTGAATGAATATGATTTATGTGCACTCTTCCGACCGCCTTTCACTATTAAATCTTTATGATTGTTATGCTTTTATGAGTTAGATAAAATAGGACATGGCTTTGTGTTTATAGTATTTTATTTTGTCTTCATAAATAAGTGGTTTAAAAACTAAAACTAAATATGTTTCCTATTTATTCCAGGAAAGTTCTAAATAGATTTGGTGGATAGATATGGTGGGATTTGTGTGCAGGTTTAAAAGTGACAAAGACAATTCACTTAAGGTTTAGTGTTTAAAAATAAAACAAGTGTTAATGGTTTGCAACAGAAAACATCTACACACACACAAAGAATTCAGTTCAGTTCAATTAAGTTTTATTTATACAGCGCCAAATCACAACAACAGTCACGTTAAAGCACTTTATATTGTAAGGTAAAGAGGGTACAATAATACAGAGAAAAGCCTAACAATCAGTTTGACCCCCTGTGAGTAAGCACTTGGTGACAGTGGGAAGGAAAAACTCCCTGAAACCTCTTGAGAACCAGAGGGACAGCCATCTGTTGAGATTGGTTGGGGGAAGAGGAGAGGGAGACCGGAGGTGATACTTTGAATAATCTGTATGTAACATTGGTGATTATGTTTCCTCATCAGGGAGATTTGGTCACATAATGAAGCTATTTTAATATCCTGTGTAAGGTGCTTTTCACCACAGTGCACACATAAAATAACTACACCATAGTATGAAGCCCTTGCACTGTTGTTGACATCAGTCTAATATCTAGTTTTAAAGTTGCATTATGCCAGGATTAGCCCATGGAAGCACCGTGTACAAATAGTCAAACATCCAGTTGCACGTCTCCTGTTTGGTTATATTTCACTGGATCAGTTTTGTTATGGATGCATGAGATACTTGTAGAAGGAAAAACTGCTATTGAATTCCGGAGTGCAGAGGTGCTGTTGTCTCCCGATGATGTATGAGACGAGGAGAAGCGTACATCAGCTGGCGGAAGATTATTCCGCTGTCCCAAGACACCCCTCTCTCTAATGTTCTCATTCTTTCTCTCCCACATTCTCGCTCTTGCTGTCTTTATCTCCTCCCAAAGTGACGATCAACACTCTCTCTCCGCTCCCACTTCCTCTACACATCAACGATGCTCTTCCCGGACACTTCTCACTCATTGTTTTCTGGATGGTTATTGATTGCCATTTCTACATTCCTCTTTGTGGAACTAAGGTTTATTGGTTTTGTTTTAAGATATGATGCTAATACTAAGTTTGCATGTCTGGAAAAAAATGATCCTGCTTGAGTCAGTTTTCTAAAAAGGGTACTGAAAACTTACCGTATCTCATAGTTAGTATGAATCCATAGTCAACACATTCTGTGTTTCTGCCCTGACATTCATACACCGTATTTTAAAAAAACAAAAAGAAAGTCTAAAAATGTTAGTGTGAATAAACTGTGCACATGCATTCTGTTACTTCTAACCAAATAATGAGGAAGACTTCATGTACCAGCTGAGGCAGCTGGAACATGAACATAGCTGGAACATAAAAAAAAAAACTGTAAAAGAAACACTATTAGACCTGCCCACTCTTTTGTACCATTAGTAGCTGTACCTACAGTATATGACCACTTCTTCTTTTCCCATCTTGCCGTTTAATTTGCTATTTTTTTTAATATAAAGTTCTAAATAGAAGCTTTCCAAAATGTGTATAACTGCAAAGAAAAAGGGTTTTGTGCCTCACAGTGTAACTGGTGCACACTATCCTGCCAAAAAGTGTAAGCTCTCTGCTCAGACAGATGAGCGTGCACAGCCCTCACTTGGATGTTTGCTGCTTCAGTATTTCTGTCATCTTGTCCCCTCGGGATAAAGATCAGCAGATTTGTTGGTCATCAACACATTCAGTAATTCCAGTCACTTCACCAGTTTTTAGCTAGCGTTTTGAACATGACATGTCCCACTGCAATTGCTACTAATTACCGAAAACAGTTCCTGGGACAGGCTTGCTCATCACAAATCCTACACCTCCTTTTACATTTTATTAAGATAAGATAAGATAGCCTTTATTAGTCCCATGCGTGGGAAATTTGTTTGTATTAAAGCTGAAGTTGGTCCATTTTTTTCCGTACTATACATTGTGCTGTGTAATTGTATTCTATAGGATAGGATGCTAGCATGAAGATTTTAAATGAGTTAAAGTTCTGTCAGATTCAGTCATTAGCCTTACTATCCTTTGTCTAGTTATAGTGACAAAAGGCTAGATTTTGTTTTCTTCTTTTAGTGCAACATATTTATGCATGTCGGGAGTCAAACAAAAGTAAAAATCTTAATTCCTCTACTGTGTAAATCTACTGATCGTTGTGTCTGAGAGTTTGTGTGCAGAATTTTCTTGTGAATTGGCTTGTACCAGATTTTCTTAAGCAATGAAAGAAGGTCTTATTATTCACGCAACAGTATTCCTGCAGACAAATTACTTGTTTAGTAAGTTGTGTCACCAGCAATTTATTCAGCTGCTCCAGTGACATGCAGCCGTGATGGTCATTCATTCTTTAGCAAACATCAGTTTTGTGCTGTAGAGTGTGAACAAGCATTTAATTATCATTTCTTTACAGTCCAAATAAGCTCAGGAATTGTGATTGGTCAGTAATATAAAATGATAAATCTATTAGTTTAGGCTTCAAAAGAATACAATATGATAAGGTGAAGTATGTGGAATTAGCAGTGAACATACTTTGGCACACAGGAAGGAGGAAGAAATTCCACTGTCACGGTGCTGCTGATGGAGCAGGTGCTTTCTTGTGCTGCAAAGATGTCTCCAGGCTACATGATTTTTTTTTTTTAACCAAAAATTCTATTTTTAATAAAGAGCTTAGTCTCATTGTCTTTTCTTTTCTCTTTCAAGTCTCCAGATTTTAGAATAACACAAAATTCTCTGTAAGATTGCATTTCAACCAAATGAACTTTAGCAAATCCATCCATCTACTCCTACTAGGATGGTACCCCAGAGCTGGCATCTGACACCCAGACCGTCAAAAGGACTAACACAGACAGATAAACAACAATTATCACGTATATCCACACATATGGTTATGTTAGAATAATCAGTTAGCCTAACCTGTCTTTGGACTATGGGAGGAAGTCGGAGCACCTTGAGTGAACTCATGGAGTCATTGGGGGAACATGCGGTCTCCACATAGGAGTAAAAACCTGTCAGCTGTCACTGCCCTATAACTGCTAACCCTGTAACAAACACACATTCTGTATTAATTCATCTCAACATAAGACTCCTATACAGAAACATATTAATATCTTATGTTCCTTGTAATTCATGATATCCACCACAGCCACATGAAAGCCTCACCAAAGATAAACGAATAAATAAATATCTAAAAAAGGGGAAGTAAGAAAGTGGGGTAAATGGAGTCTGGAAAGGAAGCGGCAAAAATGCCAAATTGATTTCCCTTTCCTTGCACCTTTACACATTTGCTTATCTTAGGCAATACGGCGTGAAATCTTGGAAATCTGTATGTGTGTGTTTTACAGAATATTAAGCGTCCCTGTAAACACAGGACTAGTGATTAGACTTGGACACAGAAAACTGTTTACAAATGTAAAGGTAGTGGAAAGTTTGATTTAAAAACTGTGTAGAGTTTACCTTCTTAAATTAGGCTTGAACTTTTTAATGGTTGGTTTTGTGTGTTGCCTTAGAGGAACAAACTATTGGCTTCTTCAAAGAGACTATTAAAAACTGCACAAGTATTACAACATGAAGAAAAATCTAACATGACAAAATGTGTCCTACAGCTTAGTCAAAAAAAAAACCAACTTAAAAATTGTTATAGTGGGTGATAAAGGTAAAAGTAGTATTCAAATGTATTCTAGCACAATGTTCAAATGATGCAGACACTGAAAAGCACCTTTCTATGTGACAGCACTGGTTTGAATTTTTCATCACCAAGTCAT
This sequence comes from Pelmatolapia mariae, assembly GCF_036321145.2. Lineage (NCBI taxonomy): Eukaryota > Metazoa > Chordata > Actinopteri > Cichliformes > Cichlidae > Pelmatolapia > Pelmatolapia mariae. The sequence continues at coordinate 7,773,634 of NC_086227.1, forward strand.
CTATCATAAGGTCCTTCATTCATTCATATCCATTTTCTCTGATTCCCTCCCTCTCTTCTGTCCTAATTCATGATTAAAGAAGCCCAAACAGATGAAACCAATAAAGATTCAGACCTTTCATCATGAATTTCCATCCCTGTTCCAGCTGCTCAGAAGGTTTTCTGTGAGAGCAGGTGGTCTCAATATAGCCGTAGTATTTCACATAGTTGATGCAGGTGTGTGCCATGAAGCATTAGTTATGCTACCCAACAATTTAATTAAAAAACAGGATATAACAGGCAGTTGTTTCCACACAATGAGGAAAATGTTAATAAGCAGTTGTTGGTACAAAAGAAGAGAGAAGTCATTTTTGATGTTTCTTTCTTCTCACGCACTTCTTTCTTCTTATAGAGCTTTCATTTTTTTTCTTTTGCCCCATGTGGACTGGCAGATGTGTTCCTACCAACTGCTTACTGCGCTGCCTTCTCAGGGTTCAGGTGTGTGTATATGTATGTGTGTTATATTAAAAGTAGCATCCAGCAGCGCTTACAGTCGAACACCATGCCTATGACTGACAAGGTGTGTGCTTTTGATGCATCTAGTAGCATTCTCCTCTCTCCCTGTCGCCGTTTCTCTGCATTTTCTCTGGCTGTTCGCTGTGAGCGCCAGTTACAGAGTGAATAAATGCTAATGAATGGAAATGCTCTGGTGTGTGTATTTGTGCGTGTGTATGTGTGTGTTCTGCAGTGCTGAGAGAGATGGCAGATATCTGGCTAATAAAGCAGCACTGTGCACATCTGTGTCTTCAATGTTTTCATTTCTATTTCCTTGTTCTTTTTATCTGTTCTGCATCAGTGGATGCTGCCAGCAAATACAAAGCTTAATGTCTGCCTTTGATTAAGTTCCTCAAACATGAACTCTTGGTTTGTCCTACATGTGAAGTCTATTTGCATATATAAATCTCAAACAGGGCTCAGGTGTGCTACTTTTGTAATTTACCCACCACAATCCTGTTACTCCTGTTGTTTATTTACTGCGAGGAGATAATTGTTTAAAATCTATGACACTTTTCAAGTTGAGAACCCCGGAGATCTGCTACATCTTCTCTGTGGAGGTGTGTTATGTATTCTTGACTAGCAGATCCCCTAAGGCAAACTATAACCTGCACACCTGGTCTGTTGAAACCTATAGGAATGTCAGCGCTTCGCTTTGCTGACTGCCGCTGAGACCTAGACCTGGATAAGTGGCAGAAAATTGATGCATGAATGGATGGCATTCCATGAAATTGTGCAGTCCCTAGTGTGGTCACCTGCAGGGATTAGTACCAGAGCAGCAACAGTGTTTATATTTGGCTCATATTATGCATGAGTATTTATTGTTGTTCATCCCAGCCCATCCATCTTTTCATTGTTGCTGTCCCTGTGCAATTTATCTCTGCCTTCAGCCTTCCACTCCACTGCTTTTTACCACCACCCTACCGTTCTCTGCCCTTTTCCCCATTTTTCTGTTAATTTGTTATTACTCCCCCCCTCCCTGTCGTCTCTCTTTCGCCAGAGGCCATTCAAGTTCCTGAAGGGGTTTCCCCCTTCCATTGATTTCCTGCGAGCCCCTCACTGTGAGCAAGACACTCTAGGCCCCTCACCCCACTGTGCTGATTTACGGAGGCTTTAATAGCATAATGTTTTTGCGACATACACACTCCTCCTGGTTGTTTTGGCTCATATCACAGCCTCCTCATGGCATCCTAGCAGGAGCTAAACACCTGGCTGAGGTATTAACATTGTTTTAAATTGGCTGAACTCCAGCTCCACTGCACACAGCACGCCACTTTACACACATGAACACACACATTCAAAGGGATTTCTGCTATATTTAAGTGCACCGTAGTTATCCCCTTAACAGTAGGTATGTTGACACATGAAGCTACAAAAGGATACGCAGCAGGACGTCAGTGAATTGAAATGGAAATCTGCAAGAATAAGATGCTTTTGGCATCAGTGGTACAAAGGTGTCAAGTAGCAATATGTAGCACTGAAACTGTAATTTGAGAAAATGTTAGCAGGCTCTGTATAACGCGTAGTGTATACACAGAGTTGAGGTCCTCAGCTGACCACTCAGCTGTTCTAATTTAGAAAAACCAATTGGTAGAAGAGATGTGATTAAAAGTTGAATAGAGCCTCAAGACTGATTACTTTTCCAGAATTTTTTTTTATAGTAATACTACCTTAAATGTCTGCATGTAATCACATAATTTATCTCAGTGTGCTCAATGGTTTATCACTTTTAAAATTCATTATTAGCAAATTGGGATATTGTTCTGTTCATCAGCATATTGTAGGGAGTTTAGAAAAGTGTAAATTGTTTCAGAGGCTGAGAGAAGGTGAGACAGAAATGTTCAGCGCTGGGTTCCCTTGTTGGATTTGAACTTGTGACTGTGTGGTTCATAAATTGTACCATAATGTCACAGTTATATTTTTAATGTGTGCCCGATAAATTATGTAGAACTATAAAAACCTACTTAAGCATAGTTAAACCTGTGGGCCATAGATATGAATGAATCATCTAGTGTGGTTTCACAGTGTGTGTGTGTCAGATCTTACAAAGCGGTACTAAACCTGGGTTTCTGTCGGGTAAGATCTTTTCATGTATTGTTACAAACTTTGAAATAACACTGTTATTGCTGAGGAATCTTTAAGTGCAAAGGCAACTGAAATATTTGCTCTGGCAGTTGTGAAGGCACATTTTCCTCTTGTGAAGTGGTTAGCGTACCTCTGACGTTAGGAGAAAGAAGAGGCACACTGTAACAACACCTGAGAGAAGTTCCTCGGTGGGTTCCATTCATTCTCAGGAATCACTGACTGGATGAAGTGGAGGACTTGTGTGTCCTTGTCAGCAGTGAAGCACTTGGCTCCAAAAACGCATCAGAGAGCTCACAAAATAAAACAGACACACTCCTGAAAACCTAATAGTTTGACTTTGTAAAGTATACATTTATATCCCACTTGTGTTATTTTTTTCCTTCTTTTTCGTGCCCCCCCCCCAGTGGAATTGTGGTGCCCCAGACACCACCACCTCTGCAGAATATTAACAAACACATAATGTCATCTCATTCAAATTCTCCTGTGAGGTGGTGAAAGGAGAAGAATATGGAACCTGGAGATGATGGCAGATATAGATGTTGAAATGATTAAAAGGAACCTGCACAGTATGTGCGCAGCATTTTGATCAGTATGTCTCGAAATTAAATTTCAGATGAAATGGAAAGACAAACAGGCAGATTTCAGAGTTTTCTGAAGAAGTTATGATGCACTGTTGCACAATGCCTTAGTTTGCCCAAACATATGTGTAACTCACTCTGCTATCTATACTCATTCAGTAGCTTTAGTTAGGTTTGCTAGATCCTTGTGGTCAGAATTCCCACAATCCTGCTCGGTTGGTTGAGTAGAGGCACAGCTAAAGTTCTCCAACAACCTGTGTTAGTTTCAGAAGTTGGAAAGACCCATTTAATGCCTAAATATAGTCTGTTTGACTTGTGGCATGATGGGAAATGTATTCATTGTTGGTCTTTAGAAGATTGTTTGAGGTAGATGCATGGTGTACTTTGATTTGAAGTTTCTTTTCCACTTAAAAAGTTACAATTTCATGTTGTGACCCTGCAAAATAACGCCAGTTATGAAGCTGAACATGAAACTTTCAAATGTTTGTATAATCTGGTGATTTGGTTTCAGCCCTTTAGTTACTTTCTGGAAAACAGATTGTTTACTCCTGGAGGAAAAACAGGAAAGAGCAAAAAAACTTTTGAGATCCAGGAAACAGGAGACTTGATGAAAGCCTCAGAAAAAGTTACAGAAGCCTCGGAGTACATGACAAAGTTTGTTTCATAAACAATATTTAATAATTCCTTTTACTTGACCAATTTAATGATGATGTGATTACACTGTGACAATGAGATAAAACACAGTGTTGCTTTGATACATTTTTTACTATTTCTATCGCTTCCTTTTGTTATTTTTAGGTTTATTTTCTCAGATCGTTGCTGCTCCTGGTCTCATTCAGCTCCTTTCATTGGTTTTGCTCTCTCTCTTCTAGCTGGAGGTTTTTCTAGTTAACTTTTATTGATCGTTGTGCTTGAGACTTGCTGCTTATCTCGCAGTGTCCTCCGCACTGCATGGATAACAAGACTGCTGTACGCACTCCAAGTATTAGACTGACTTCCACATCCCTCCACACATGGGTAATGAGAATATGTGTGTTTGGGTAAATATAATCAATATTCTGTACACAGACTGCTGGTACTGACAACATCTACTCAATCTTCAGTCAGACTGCCATGAGAGAGCAGAATGGATTTTTCTTCTTTTTCTTTTTCCCCTGCTCTGCATACACTCTTTTCTGTCTCTTGTCACATTAACATTATATAAAATGAAACTACTCTAGTAGTGCTTAACTACTTTATCGCTTGTCTTTGTGGAAGTAGATCCCAACTAGAGCTGGGCGATATATCGAGTTTTTTTTAAAAAAAATATCGATATGTTTTCATACGAGATATAAGATGTGACAATATCGTTTATATCGATATAGTATATGTTACGTTATAATTATACTTGTGGAGCCGCAAGTTTGCCTCTCTTTCGTCCATTTTTGTCTCTTTTGCGTTACTCGGCCTCGCCTCTCCTTCACTGAACACAACTCCCCCTCCCCCATAGCTTCACCTGCAGGCAACGACAAGATGAACACGGCAAATCTCCGTTAACGAGTTACCGCGGATCGCCCCGTGCGTGGGGCTGGACGGCGTCAACGTGTTAGCGAGCTAACCGCGCTAACGAGCTAACCGCGCTAACGACATGCAGCCCACAGGGGCTGCAAGACCTAAAATCCTTTCATTTTCTCAAAAATCGACAGTGCACTTTATGTATGAATTCTGGTTGTGCTTACTGACCGCGAACCGTTTTTATGTGGTACACGGCGCTCAGCAATCTGTCAAAAAATGTTTTAGTACGACTTTGGTAAGCTACGGAGCCGCACCGCTTGATGGATTGTCGGAGCATTACGGCTACCGTAGTGGAGCCTCGCGGAGTGATACGTACTGTGCTTCAACGTAATATTACCGTATTGTGTGTGTATAAGAACCATAAATGGAACCTGTTAAGAGACATGGTTACAAAGAGGATTTCAAACTCCAGGCTGTCAGTCACACAGTAGAACTTGGGAATAGAGCAGCTGTGAAATCTGTCTTTGTTATTATGCTCAGCGTCTTTTAGTTTACATTTTGACTGCACAATTGTAAGCTTTTTGTTATGCACAAAAACAACATTGTGTTTCTTTTATTTATGGAGCATTATTATTTAATAAATGCTGATAATTTATTTTTGAGTAATTTCTTCATGTACATCTATGCTGTATGTTAATAAAAGTGCCTGTGTGACATCTGGGACACAGCTTCGACTAAGAACTCTTTTTGTTCTTACCTTATGGCTTAAAAAAAATATCGAGATATATATCGTATATCGCCATCCAGCTAAAAAATATCGAGATATGAATTTTGGGTCATATCGCCCAGCTCTAATCCCAACCATACTCTTACTTCTAATTAGACAATGATACCTTTCATTAAGCGTCTCTGCCACCTGTGTACCTCTGTCAAACATGAGAAAAGTTTGAGAAGTGTGCAGAGGGTGTCCTCAGCTGAAGGAGGGTGTAGAGTCTGAAGGTGGATTCGTAGGTACCGCGAGTAGGGTAAAATATTGGAGGTGGAGCTGAAGAATCCATTTGGTTCATGCTAAAAATGTGATTTATTAAGTGGAATTTTCTAATGTGAGTTTAAACCATAATTTTCTTCGATTAAATGGACATGACCATGTTGAATGCATACACTCCTAATAGAATGCAAAGAAAAAATGATGAATGGTAAATGGACTAGTTCTTATGTAGCGCTTTATACAACCTGCTTCATTCACACAAGGACATTTTTCTACGCTTAAGTGCTTTCTGTCTAACATTCACACATATTCACACTCCGATGGATGCATCGGAGAGTAACTCGGGGTTAGTATTTTGCCCAAGGATATTTGGCATCCAGATTGGAGCAACCAGGGATCAACCTTTCTATTAGTAGATGACCTGCTCTGCCTCCTTAGCTACAGCCACTCTGAACCAAGTGCTCCTTAAATTACCCACTGACAATGTGTCTGCATGTGCCAATCACAGCTGATCCCTGCACCACACAGCTGGAAGTTTCCTGAATCCACTTGAGTGCAGTGACATGTTACAGATAACAGACCACTGAAACAAAATTCAAATGTTTGGCACAGCAGAAGCTTGAGTACCTGGAGAGAACCCACACAGACACCACACAATAAGGCTCTGGCCAAAATCGGCAAATAAAAAAAAAATAATAGTGATAAATTACATTGACAGTATTCAAATTATCAAATGTGGTTGAAGTATGAGAATTAGTCACACAAACGTCCATAAAATGCAGGAACTAAAAATGAGCTGAAAATACTTTGAAAATTAATATTCGTGAGTAAATGTATTTACTATTTTGCCCCTACCAAGTGCAGTAAACAGAGAAATGTATATCAGTTGAATACGATGTGTTCGAGCCTCTGAGTTTACTCTGTTACTTCTCTTACTTTGACTCTGGTCGTGTGGTTGGGGTTCTGATGTTAGTGAGAATGATCTGATTGCTGTGTTGGTAATGTTTAACTGATAAGAATCTAACCATCAAGTATCCAAATTTGGGTGATGGCTGAATATCCTCTGTGTGTGCTGCATAAAGTATACTCAGTCATTTGACTCTGGTTGGCAGGACCCCTGCTGTTCCTCTCAGTATCTAATATGCTGTACAGGTAAAGGCAAGTAAGGCCAAAAATACACTCAGAAAATAAAACACAGTTCTCTGTTTTCAGCATTTTATTAAATCAAACACCTCCTTGTATGGATGTCATGTTTGCAAATGGAAGAAGCTAGCTTTTCCTCCTCTCCTGTAAAGCTGGCACCTCTTGTCTGTCTTCACTCTTCTAGACATTTTTCTTCACTCCTGGGTGAGATGCCACGAGCTGCATAGCTTTATCTATTAACGGAAAGGTTTCCATGTGTTGGAAATTTATAAGCAAAAACTACACTTTGTGTTGGTGCTCATTTGTGTACATATATATATATATATATATATATATATATATATATATAACCAAGCATCGCATTGATGCAGGCTCCAATGTCTGTGATTGGCATGTTTGGTATTGTGTTTTACTTCTAAGTGCTTGCAGTAACCTCTTTTTTTGCTGTCATATGTGACATCAACTGTAACAGAATGGATCAGCTCAAAGAGAGCAACCCTAATGCCAAATTGCTCACAAGTAAAAACAGTGTCAGTCACTTGTGTATTCTATCTTTTAGGCTCTACATAGATTCAGTACATAAATATAAATTAAGCTTTGATTTGATTTTTTTTATAATTCATTTGATTTTGAAGTGGATGACTTGTCTAGAAGCTGGCAGGCCACAATGGAAAGCCTGGAAAAATAGCATATAAAATTCAGCAACCTGTATAGTTTTGGGCACAAGTTTACTTACATTCATGATGGACATGAGTGTCATTGTAATTTGGGGGTTTTAATAATTTTTTTTAACTGTTATTTTTCCATGTTGGCCTGAATGTACAGCAATACACCTTTGCTAAAAACTTTAAACAAGAAGAATTGTGTGCATAGATCTGAATTTATTTTGGATCTTCTCTAATCCTACTCATTATCAAAATGATACATTCAGGCTTAAATATACTCACACCCCACACTAATATTTGGTTGAGTTGGACCTCAACCAGACACTTTTGGTAGCCTGGCATAATTCTGGTTGGATGTTTGATCTTGGCAGAATTGGTAGAGTTCACCTAAACTGGTTGGTTTCCTGGGACAGACCCAGCATTTAAGTGCAGTCCAAAAATGTTCAATAAGGTTGAGTCTAGTCTGATTTGTATACAAAGTAGCTGCTTGTTGTTTTTTCTTACTCTCAAATGAAAAGCAGAGTTTGGTTCTGAAGTGCTGGTAGTACTACTGCTGGACTTCTGTTGGACTTCTCTTTCCTTATCCCGACTGTAAAAATGATTGATGCAGGCATTGTCACTTTCTCTACTCTCTCTCCGTCAGGATATCGACTCATTGGTGGAAGATAGCGGATGAGCCTAATAAAATATTAAAACGCAGAGACCTGTGTCTGTGTTTGGCCTTACAGCGCAGTGACATGAGCTATTGAACGCAGGCTTTTATCGCCGCTATGGAAGAATGCAAGCGTCACAGCATTGATTGCGAGCTTTTTTTTTCCCCCCTGTCTATTTTTATGAAAGCTGCAGTTAGGTACTTTTGGAAAAGGTCCTATCAAGTCTCATGCTTTGCCTCCTTTTAAACAGTGAATATGCAGCCGTAGCCATTCCCCGCATAAGGGAACCAGACTGGCTTCTTAGACACATCCCAGCAGAAACACTAAGTAGCAGTGTGTGTGTGTGTGTGTGTGCGCGTGCGTGCGCAGAGCAGAGTGAGTGAATGGAACAGCTTTGGGATTCCGGCCAAAAATGAGCCTGGCATCCTGGAAACCTCATCCTCCTTATGAATAATAAAACAAGCATCGTAAAAAAAACCCTCAGCCCTCACTCACGTTCTGCCAGCCTGCCTGGCTGACTGCACTGACTGCTACCCCATTACATATTTATTATATGATCTTTTTCTGTGTGTCTGTTGTTTGACAGAGGGCAGGTGATGCCACTGTGCCACTGTCAAGGCCACAGTTAGGCTGGAGTGCTGAGATACAACTACTGGAGGCCTGGAGGATTTGAATCAATCATTGTGTGTGTGTGTGTGTGTGTTTAATTTGTGTCTCTTGCTGTCTGCACACATGATTAGGTTCTGCAGGTGCAAGGATGAAATGAAATCTGTTGGTTTAAGATAAAAACAAACAAATAAGGCAGATGACCCTCATTTGATTTCAGTTTTCGGGTCTGTTTCAGCGGAGATTTTCCACTAATGCCTGAGGTTTTATATTTTTGTTTTGCTAAATCCACATTCAGTGCATTTTCAGGCTTTCACACTCATTCTCAGACAAAGAGAGAAAACTACAATGAATACCATTCACCATATTCAGCTGACTTGACCTTTGAGAGCAAAGATGACGGAGTAGTGGAGAATAATGGTGGGTGTGTGTTTATAGAAAAGAAAGGATCACCCTGTTTGTCCTTTTGCAGGTTTCTGCAGTGTTTGATAAATTGCGTGGCTAATGCGCACAGACGATAAAATGTCAGACTTACTGTTTGAATGTCAGGCCACATGAGGGGACCATCACCCATTAAACAGTGATATAAAAATGTATTAAATTTCTGGTGATTAGATTGTTAGGATAACTTTTGAAATATGTCAGATATTGAGGATGATTCCATCCATCATCTTCCCAGTGACCTAGCTATGAAAGGGCTACACCCTTGAGAGTTCCCCAGTCCATCACAGTTCTTTAATATGCATCGATCTATTGTAATAGTTTTTTCCTCTAACAGCTTGTGTCTCTGTTAACTCTGCTGTAGTCTGGGTGAAAAAAACATTTTACCTCTTCTTCTTTATATCTGTCAGCAGCGAATATTGTTGGAATGTTTGATTCATGTAAGCTGATGTATTCTTTCATTCAGCAGCAGTTGGTAATGCAGTAAAAAAGTCTCACTTGCTGTGTTTGTTGCAATGTACAACCAAGCCAGGTATCATAGTTCACAAACAATTTCCACGTCTCTTGGAGGTGGCCCAGCTACAGCATTGCCGTTTAACATGAGGCTCATCCATCTATCAGAAGTAAAGATCGAGTACTGCTGGAGGTGCCTTTTACGAAGCAGTCAGCAGTTTTTTGAGTTCTGGGATATGATTTAATTTTCTTGACCCAAAAACTCTGCTCTTATAGTCATAATTTATTCCTCTCTGTGTATCACAGCCTATAGCTGAATGTAACACTTAGGTTGACTAAGAGAAGATGTGTTCTGAAAATGTATAGATCACTGCATAATATATGTGTAGGTCAGCGAAGTAGTTCCTCTGTGATGCATTGCTGTGGCTTGCTCCAGTGCTTCTATAATGAAGATGGCCACACAGGTTTGCCCGTCTTTCTAGTCTGCCAGAAGTATTTCTCCTTTACTTCACCCTTCGTTTGACAGCCTCGCCATGATAATTGTTGGTTTTCCTTGCTATCAGACACATTTCATCTGTAGTTGTGCTCAGAGCACGCGGTGAGATCCACACGTGGGCTGTTGTCAGTGTGTGCATGCGTGTGTGACTGCATCCATCTCTTTGTTGCGACGTACTATTAAAGTTCTCCTCAGGGCTTCGCTGTGTGCGACCCATCTTGATGTCAAACAGCGTCTCTTGTATTTTGTTCTAGTTTTGTGCCCTTGAGCATTCTCTGGGTGTGGGGGTGAGGTAGGTGGCTTATGGTGTGGGGGGGTGTCTCAGAGCAGGTGGTACACCTCAGGGTATGGCACTGCACGTCTTCTATAATTTGGAAGCAAGGCTCACATGGCTGAAATATGTTATTGTTCATTCATTTTGTTTCACTTCTCCTACATGCTGGAGTCCAAGACACACAAAACACATCTGACCTTTCTACAAAATACAGGGAAGATGTGCACAGGTAGCATAATTGCAGTGCACTGCAGTTGCTTTAAAATACAAAATACCTTTCCATCAGCAGTTGCCTGCAGACACACAAGAGATTTTTTTCCTATTTTTCCTGGTTAACAGGCCCAGCAAAGCTAAGGGGGCTAATGGGTCAGGCACAGTTAAGCTCATGTCATTACTAGTCTGCATTTTCAGTTTCTCCTGTCTTGGCTGTCACTCGAGTCACTCATGTGCTTTTTTACACATTTATGACAGCGCCTACAAACATCAATTTCTTATAAATTGTAAATAAATGGTAAAAACTGTCAAAGCTAAAAAACGATGTAAAAGAGAAGAATTCGGGAAATCATATTTAACATGTTGAAACTCTGGGATGTTGCACAAGAAGTTGATTGCTGGATATTTTTCAGCTTTTCAGAGCCTGTAGCATTGCTCAGAGAAGCGCCTGCATTTTAAGATTTTATAGTTAAAAGCACCTCTCTATACTAAATCAGAGACACTTTGCAAGTATTTACAAGAGCCCACCGATGCACCTTTCCCTGCAGAAATCGCTCAGCTTCGGGCTTTCGTAATCTCCTATCTGTCATCCATCAAGCAAAAAGGGCCGTCTTCCAAACCCCACCACCACACCCCACTCCTGAGCAGGGAGGCTCTCATTAATTGTGACAGGTGAGCATCTCCCAAAGGGATGGGACCAGTCATGCCGGAGGGGTGGATGGGGATTGTGATGGAGGTTATGTAGAAATGAACACAGGGAGGAGCCCCTCTGTATGATCCTGCATCAGTAACAAAATAAACTCTCCCTGGTGGGGGGCTATTAAGGAGTCCATGTGGTGTATCCATGCCACATGACTGAGGTTAAGTGTGCCAAAATACCCATATCTTCTTCACTATTTCATATAGTCAGTAAAAAAATAAATATGAGTTAATATAATTTGGAGTGGGCCAACACAGCACAGTTTGCTCTTTGCCACCTGGTTGTAGTACAAGATTATTTAAGCGTTATATTTAATCAGAAAAAAGCTAGGTTTCTGATAATGGGGACAGGCAAACTCAAATGCAGGTCAGGGGAGAAAAACGATCCCAGCTGTTGTTGCATATGCCAGCAAATAAAAGCCTTGTCAAGAAATTAAAGGTTTCTGCACACTGGAGTGATAGGGTCTTTAATTTGAAATGTTTAAATAAAATATGGAGTTCATACTGTGGTGTGCTCAGCTTATGAACATAGCTAAAATGTTATGCACATTCTGTCATTATGAGTTATTTGTTCCATTATTTTGAAAGTTTAGTTTACTCCCTCGTGTTCTTGCTTCTTGTTCTTAGCTACCGTCACATTGTGCAGTCTACAGTATGTGACACACATACATGTACACATAGATGATAGAATGTGATTGAAAATGTGTGGGAGTATATTCATTAATATTATAGTCTAAATGGGATTATTTATTAAATCTGGGATAAAGATTATGTCTCTGCTGTTAAGTGAGTAAGTGAATCTATGGGTATATCTATGGGTATGTCTATGCATGAAGGTGAGTCTTTGCATTTATGCCTATAGGTATACACAAGTAAGGTATAACATTATGAGCACTGACAGGTGAAGTGAATAGCACCGATTATCTTTTTATCATGGCACCTGGGATATATTAGAGAGCAAGTGAACGTTTAGTACTCAGAGTTGATGTGTTTGAAGTAGGAAAAATGGGCAACCATAAGCCTTTGAGGTCCAAATCGTGATAGCTAGATGACTGGGTCAGAGCATCTCTTGTCAGGTTTTCCCGGTCTGCAGCGTTCAGTATCTATCAAAAGTGATCCAAGGAAGGAATAGTGGTGAACCAGCGACAGGTTCATGGGCAGCCAAGGCTCACTAATGCATGTGGGGAGTGACGGCTCCGATCCAACAGACAAACTACTGTAGTTCAAATTGCCCCAAAAGTTGATGCTGGTTCTGATAGAAGTGCATCACAGTTTGTTGTGTATTGGGCTGCATAGCTACAGACCAGTCAGAGTGACCATGCTGACCTCTGTCCACACTGAATGCACCAACAATGGGCACATGAGCGTCAGACGGAGCAATGGAAGAAATGGAAATCATTTACATCGTGTGGATGGCAGGGTGCATGTGTGTCAATTACCTGGGGGAACACCTTGCACCAGGATGCAGTATGAGAAGAATGCAAGCTGGCAGAGGCAGGTGTGATGCTTTGGGAAGTGCTCTGCTGGGAAACCTTGCATCCTGCTATCCATAAGGATGTTACTTTGACATGTACCACCTACCTAAGCATTTCTACAGAGTATCTACAACCTGGAAATATGGAAACAATATTCCCTGATGACTTCTTTCAGCAGGATACTGCTTGAGAGTTTGACGTGTTGACTTGGGATCCAAACCCTCAGATCTCAGTCCTATTGATGATCTGTGTGACATGCTGGACAAAACAATACGATCCATAGAGGCTAACCTTAAAACTTACAGGACTTAAAGGATTTGTTGCTGACATCTTGGTGCCAGATACCACTGCACACATTCAGGGGTCTAGAAGAGTTCATCGCTCAACGGGTCAGGGGAGTTTCTGCAGCAAAAGGGGGACCTAAGCGATATTAGGCAGGTGGTCATAATGTTATACTTAATGCGTGTATAGAGACAACCAGTGGCAGAAGCTATTTTAAAAGCAATAGAACATAGCAGTAGTATATTACTGTGGTTTATGAATGCCAAAAAAGGCCAAATTAAGAGGAAAAAGGTTTTTACTTGCAAACATTGTGTTTTGTAATGTTTATGTGGCATAAGGCACAAACACATTACACATTTGTGTTAATGCACATATTATTTTCCAGACTCCCTCAGTACATCTGAACAGAATATTGCTGCCATTACTTACTGCTGAGCACAAGTCCCCCCCCCCCCACCAGTACTTACTCACGTGCACCATCACAGCAGCAGTGCAGAGCTGATCAGATCTTTGGCTCAGTGTTTTGCTGTGATTTTGCTGCAGGGCCAAAATGAGGAGATCAGAGACTGCAGATGACCTCCTATCCACAGAGGAGAGGCGGTTTGAAGGAAAACAGGAGATGGGGATGTCAGGGAGGGGAGCATCTGGAAACTGACAGAATAACAGATCGACACACAGCACCTTGGGTTAATTTTAGCCTGCAGTTAATGTTTTCTTTAGGGAAAAAGAAAATTTCCACCAGACAAGTCATTAAAGAATAAATTTTCATTTTTAGCAGCATTAATTTAGCCTTGCCGTCAACACGTTCTCTGGGTCGCTGCTGGGTGGAAATATTGATCTTAATCTGCTGAGAGAGAGAGAGACAGAGGACGATTTCGAATTTCCATCCACTTACTGAAGAGGCTCTTACTCCAAAACTAGAAGTAATGTAGTGTTTTATGGCAAATCATTTCCATGTGAAAGGCGCTCCTAATAATGAAAAGCTCCTATACTGCAATGGAGTGTTGTTATCCTTGCTGCTCAGCAATCCTGCAACTGTTTTCCTAACACCACAAAAGAATAACAGTGGTCCTGTTTCCTCTGCCCACTGGTTTGACTGTGGTAATTCCACACTGGTGACATGTCACCTCCACTGCAAACCACAGACTTTAATTTTTAACCTTCAGTCCCTGTGGCCTGTGTCTGCTTACTAAATGGAAAGATTTGGCTTACAAAAACTGGGGGCCACCTACATAGTGTGTACATACCATCAGCTCAAATCACAGACCCATGGAGGCTGTTTTTAATTACCTGTTTGATGAGACGGCATGGAAAGTGTTAGAGCGGGCATTTCCCAGTGTTCACTTTGCCAGCCCGGAGATGGAGAGGGAGACATGGGAGACACGTGAGTCCCTCTGGGATGTTGTGGGGGCACAAGTAGGAGGTATTGTTTATGTAGAGTAAAACAGTGCTCTGCTTTGTACTTGCATAATTATTGCTCATCTGGTTTTAAACTGGAACTGAGGTGAAACGTATGCTTGGCAGTTAGTGTATGCTGTGTTTGAGTACAGACCGTCTTTAAGTAGCCTTTTTTCAGTGGATACCATTTGATTTCTTTCTTTCTCTTTTTTGTCTATTATCTCAACTACTATTATATGGATTCATCAACAAATAGCTCAACATCTGGTGCTTTGTGAGTGAGAGAGATGTTTTTAACCACTAAAAAAAGTTGAGAGATGTTGCTAGCTTTTCAGAAATTAACTCATTAAGCAGAGAGGCCCAGACTTCCTTCACCCCAGCCACCTCTTCCAGTTCATCCAGGGGGACACCAAGTTGTTCCTAAACCAGCCAAGAGATGTAATGATCTCTCCAGTCCTGAGTCTGCTGGCCGCCTCCTATTAGGACATGCTGAAACACCTTGCCTAGGAGGTGTCAGGAGGCATCCTAATCAAATGCTTTAACCACCTAAATTGGCTTCTCCTGATTCTATTCTTAAATCTAAAACTCCTATGATGCCTAAAAAAAATAAATAAAAAAAATTCCAAAGGTCCAGTTTACCTTGCATGGGAGAGGGTCACTGGGGTCCCACCTTGGAGCTAGGCCCAGGGTAAGAGCGCGTCTGGCAGCTGGGCCTTAACCCATGGGGCTTAGCCCAAATCAGCTACATGGGTCCGCCCTCCTGTGGGCCCACCAACCACAGGAGGAACCATAAGGATTTGGTGCTTTGTGGATTGGGCGTCAGGGATGGAGGCCCTTGCTTTCAAAACTAGCCATTAATAAATATTTTTGAAATTTTTTTTAAGAAGTATCTAGCCTCCTTTTGTGCTTATACCCTCATCTTGATATAGCAGTGCATATGCGTGCACGTTCCCTGCCCTAATTCTGATTCTGCGGGAGAACAGGTTTATTTGAAACGCCTGAGAACAGCTATAAATAGAAGCTGGGTTTTCCTCAACAAAGCATTGTCTTTCTGGAGCAAATCTGTAATAATAGTGTTCAGGTTAATGTTTTGTTACCACAACAATTGCGTTTTGTTGATTCTGGTCCAATAAATTCAGTTGAATGTTGGCCAGTGGTCAGTAAATGGATATTTTGTGCGTCTCTGCTTTGGTATTATAGTGGCCCACATCTGTACTATAATGCTTCTGGTTTGTGTTAGTGTGTCTGTGTGTTTTTGTCTGTGCATGAAACTTGAAAGGAAATGTACAGATTTATGTAGGTACATATGAGCATTTTGAAAAGAGAAATCGCTGTTTTATGCGATAAAAATGGAAAACTGTCTCCATATGCATTCAGATCCATGAAGACATACACACATGCCACCCAGATGCTGAATGCTCCTCTGTGCGATGCGCTGGAATGCGAGACAGGTTCTTTTCATACCTGGAGGAAAACTACAAAGGCTTCCTCTTGCAGCTGGAACAGAGGTCTCTGCACATCTCCAGCAGAGCACTGTGAGTCAACTGAGCCAATTTATAGCCCACAACTGCTGTCAGCCTACCCTTTGTTGTAAATTTACATGAGTCCTACACTACTGTTTTCTGTGAAGAAACATTAGTTATGTATGTTACATTTACTACATTACTAGGCAAACTGCAGCACAGTTAGTAAATTGCTTAAGAGGCCTCTTCAATCTCCAGTGGTGAAAAAAGTATGTTTTATATATATAATCTAAATAGCAACTAAGGTTGCTATTTAGAGCGATTAAGTTGCACTCTGTAAGGAAGTGCTAACAAAAAACACAACAGAGCACTCTCACCAAGTTTTAAAAAAAGAAAAAAAAACAATGTGGAAGAATACCAACACGAGAGTCTTTTATAGTGATCAGTGATGTAATCTAATGTAATTGGTGGACATACGTATATTAAGTTAAACAACTAAGCCTCAATCACATAGGCCTAGAGACCGGTCGACTGGTTGCAAATTGTGCCTTACCACTGCAACCAACACGTTTAAAAAGGCTCAGCTTTTATTTTTTACTGTTTCCAGTTTCTGTTTTGTTACATCTTGGAGAGTAAATAGCAAGTGTCTGCAGTCAAGTCAGCATCTTCCATCCAAACTAATGCCGACTGTGGCAGCCGGCTAAGGACTGCTGAGGCACCATATACCTCTTCGCGACCCCTTGCCACCCAGTTGTGGAATGCACACTTCTATCCTAGTGATGTTGGTGACCAGGGGGTTGCCAGACAATCCCTAAGCCTGAGTGAATCAAGTTTACAGTGACTGACAGCAACCACTCTCATCTGGTTTTGGGTATTTTTTTCCCCCTATGACCAGTAGTTGCCAAATGGTTGTTGACGGGTCTCCAATCTTTCAGGACTGAGGTCTAAAACTATAAGTCATAACCTTTTCCTCTTTTTTAATGTTTTTTTTTTTTTTTTTACTGCTAGTTGTGCTTTTTGCCTATAGTTCTGCTCAGTCTATGTTAAATAGCTCAGCTGTCTGACCTCCACTCTGGACTGTGGCATTTCACAAATAGCAAAGGCATTTACTGACATACATTGTCATGCATTTAGAGATTTTCATGGTGTAAGTGGAGCCAATTTTAACATCTTGCTTTGCTGCTTGATGAGCTTTATCTATAAAATAACAAATTAATGAATTATTTAAGCACTGTTATTCTCCAAGTGCAAACATTTTGCTACCTATTAATATTGACAACTGTGTCAGAAATCTTCCATCTCCTGCCAGCTCACAGAGAGCTCAGCCAGCATAAATGTACAGTGTATGAGATCCATGACAATGTTTAACACAAGCAGAGATTCATTAACATGTCTTTCTGTTTTCTTTTGTATGTGCTGTGCATTTTAATTATTTTGGTGTTCGGAGGATTTCAGCTCTATGAGTGTTCTTTGATGGCAATGTAGCATGATCTGGAGCTATTCACACCTAAGCCATCTGTGTATGCATAAATGTATATATGCATTTATTTAGCCACACACACACACACACACACACACACACACACACACACACACACACACACACACACACACACACACACACAACACACACACACACATAAACCATCCCTGTCATTGTGATACAGCTGAGCCCAACAGCTGGTGTCTGTATCCTGGGGTGTGTGTTTGTATGTTATGAGTGGTGAGGGATGGGGTTGTGGGGGTTGTTGGCAGGCTAACTGGCTAGTGATGGTAAGGCAGCAGCAGTCTGAATTAAAAGATCAGGGCTGGTGTCAGACAAACATTGGATTAGTGCTGTAATCTCACTCTTGTTGGCATTAGCCTGAAACTGAGACCCAGGACTCTCTTTTTCCTGTTTTTTGCAAACCTGCTGAGATGACCACAGAAATGAGCCAAACCTGGTGAAGACCTCTGGCCTCTCTTTCTGTAATGAGACTCATAATTGAGTCCATGACCATAACTTTGCCCATAAATGCCAATCATTGTGCCCCAGGGGTGGATGCACCAGGATGTGGGAGATGAGCACCGCTGTGCGTTGCATAATGTGTTCATACATTTTAGATGGCTGCTTTGCCATTTACTCTGATATAGAGATAATGAGGTGTAAAGCTCAGACCATGTGTCGTTGATATCTGTGTTCTTTGACAATACTGTGTTTTTGACAAGTGATATTGCATTTTAACTGTGGATTCATACAATGGAATTCATGCTTGCTTGCCTAATAAGGTGCCTCAAATAGACTGTATTTAGAATGCATTTCACTGATTGTTTGCCAGTACATTAAACTTAACAGCAAACTGTTATTTTTAAAATAATTAAAGTAACTTAAATGCTCCAAAAGCAATCACCACCACAAATCTGGTCGAGAGGTCCAGTTCAATGACCTGAGCTTAGTTGTTATAATAAATGTGTCAACAAAGTGGCCTTGCCCCTTTCAATGTATAACTTTAAGATCAATTAAACTGATGAGTAATAAAAAAATTACACTCCTACAGTTGTCATAAAGGAAAATTACAGATCAAAAGCAGTTTCTATACCATTTTTAATGTGCTTTATTCTGCTTGTAGGTTTAACTTTACATGGGGATTGACATGATTTTGTAAAGAGCCTCTGGCAGTTTTTGGCACTTTGGTGCGGAAATAATTTTTAAGCCCTGGTGGTTTTGGAAGGTTTAACATTTTTAGTGGGTATTCAGAGTTGGTGTTCATCAATGGTAACCATGAAAAATTCAGTTTCTATCATCAACAGCTATGTTAAAATGGTGACTATTCCTTGCAAGCTGCAGTCATTTATTATGCCTTACAGCTAAACATTTAAGACTACATATATGTTTTAGTTTGCATTCCTAGTAAGAGTGGATCGTCTTGCTCAAGTCTAATGCTCTGTGTTTGACGCCTTTAGAGATGCCAAATCGCTGTCACTGTTGAGTAGTTTCTACTCTGCTGTCATTTAAATTCTCTTTTTTTCTCTGTTAAACAGTCCTTTCTATAAAGGGCATCACGTTTTATTGACATTTGCAACTCACAGACCCAACCAAGATTGACATTTTTTCTGAAGATCTGAGAATGTGTAGATAATTTAATGTTTGACTATACAGGTGTTACATTGTTTGTATGTGGAGTTTAAGACCTGTGCCGACTTTGTGGATGCGACCATCATTGAGACATTGTTACAATTTTTTTTTTATTAATTTTCTTACCTTTCCTTCAGTGGGAGGATTTCTTGGTTGTTGTGGAAAGAAATGGATCGCTGATATTTCTTATTATTATCCACTCTACTAATGAGTCTTTTTTTTCCTCTGACAGTTTTAGTACTTGGAGGGTTGGAGACGATGCAGGGTGTCAAACATGACAATTTTAGAACGAATCCATCATACTAAAGCAGGTGCCAGTCTCCAGAACAACAGTGTGACAGCGGCAGTGGGGTTGTCATGTAGAACAGTGGGATGTGACTTGGCACTTGTCTGTGTTTTGGCACAAGTTTTGTTTGATTACTTTGCTCCTGGGAGAGTTGTTTCCACATTCATGGCAGAGATATTTGAAAGACTGGTGAAATCTACCTCACAGCTAATTTGCTATGTATATGCAGAGATGGATATAGTTATGTGACACAGGTAATTAGTAGCCTGCAGAGTTACTGATAGTCTGGCAGACAGTGAAGCAGCTGGGACCATTGGAGCCATCAGCAAAACTGATGAGGAAAAGGCTGGTATACAGCAAATGTGGCTGCTAAGTGGCTTTGATTTTAACATTTCCAGTGTATCCATGGTCACCCTGATTTGCAGTATCTTATAATTTTCTGCCCAGTTAACAGCTTTTATTATGCTTGCAAATCTTTTTATCTGTGTAGTATAAGGATGCTTAATGGGTTATTGAGTTTTTTGCTGATTTGTAGGACAGCTCAGGTGGAATATCATTATTTTTCCTTATTTACTGAGATTAGTTTAATAGTAATATTAATCAGTGAAAATACATTCTGATGTGGGATGTAACTTTGAGTAAAACTGTAGTCTGAGCAGTTGTATCGAACGTTTTCCAACTTAACTAACACTATATTGTGACATTTTTTTTTTGGTGACATTAGCAAAAATAGTACATTGTAGCTTCTCACTGTGGTACTCAGTACATTTTATGGGCTTCACTTGTGTGTTTGCATGCATGACAGTGTCGGGGCATGCTCCCAATGAGAGGATGGATGGTGTCCTGGGGGATCTCCCACATGTGGACTGAGGCATCACTGAGCTCCTGGAGAGTCTGAAGCGCATCCTGGTGGCATCAGATGGACTGAAACACAAGAGAGATGTTCTGGTTGCAGAGATGTTCTGTTAGATTTAGGTCAGGCAAGTGTGGGGGCCACTCAATGGTATCAGTTCCTTCATCCTCCAGGACCAGGCCCGGACCAGTCACTGTGGGAACCTGCTCCCACCAGGGGTGGACCTGCCAATTCTTGAGTTCTATGGCAAATGACAATTGTGCTCCACTGTGCCAGCCAGCGAGCACACGGCCCACTAGAAGATGTCAGGATGTTCAGAGACATTCACACCAGTGGCCTGCTGGAAGTCATTTTATAGTTCTGGCAGTGCTCATCCTGTTCCTCCTGCTGATCGGTTAAAGTGCCCCTGGTTGGCTACAGTAACTGCCTGTCTACAGGAGTCTCCTCCATGCTCTTGGAACTGTGCTGGGAGACACAGCAAACCTGCTGGTAATGGCATATATTGGTGAGGAGAGCAGGACTACCTGTGTGCAACCTCTATAGGGTTCAAGTATGACCTCATGCTGCCTGTAGTGACACTGATCCTAGCCAAATGCAAAACTAGTGAAAAAACAGTCAGAAAAGATGAGGAGGGAAAACATGTCAATGTACTTCACCTGTAAAACCGTCCATCTAAAACACCTGTTGTTAAATTCATTAACACCAAAGCAGCTGAAATTGATTAACAAACTCTCTGCTACTTAACTGACCATATCAATGTTTCAGAAGTTTAACCGACTTGATGCTACACTCTGAGTAAAAAATGTTCCTTTTCTGAGTGTACGTACTGCTCAGGGTGTCTTTGGCATTGTAAAATACTGCAAGCTTACCACAGTGATCCTGAGATTAAGCTGCCTGATGGCTGATGTTCTATAAGGGAAGGAGAGAAATGGAAATAAAACCAAAAGTTGTCAGAGTACACATTTTGTTCATGTCATGCCTTTTCACCCAGCATGCACACTGAAGCACAGACGTAATCCATATTCATCAATCGTACAATCACAATTCAACAGCTGCACATTTAGCCTGTTCATATTGCCACCAGAGGCAGTGAGGTTATGAAAAGTCATCATCATCATAACTGTTTGAGTCCTGCATGAATTATACTGTGGGTCCGCATGGTAGTGTTCTCTCATTCACTCAGCATCCAACAAACAGGGGGCGGGGTGCGATTCCAGGAGCCAAAACCTGTAATAATACTCTGACTGGGGTCAGAGTCATGCTTTGACTCGAGAATGGGTGGAAATATAATGTAGGTTGACCTTGTTTAATGTTGAATTACTGCCGAGGCAGAATAACTGTTCTTGTGGTGCTTAGACCTTCTACTTTCTCCAGACACATCTGACAGAAAGCATGAATTATTTAGTGTTAATATGTTTGATTTAACATTATATGCTGTATAAAAGTATTCATATTGTTAAGAGCAACTATTGTTACTGATGTATTGCGAATTCCCATCATTTCCTAAGTATAGGCAAAGATAGTACTTACTCAACAAGGGGAAGCTCCTGACTGGTGAAACATCTATAATTCTTTTACCCACTTGAAGCTGAATCTGCAGACTTTTCTGGGTCTCTCCTCTGAGATCTGTGCAGCATGGTCTCTTATCAGTTAACTGATTCAGAACAGTTCACTGAGGTCCTGCACTCCCATTCTTCTTCACTGCCTTTGCCTAAACCTCAAGTCATTATTCGGGGAGCAGTCAGGAAGTGAGAGGTATGCGTCCCCTTTCAAAATTCTCCTCAGGGTCGTCCCCAGGGAATTTGGCAGGTTCTCCTTTTTTTTGGTGCAGTTTGTGAGAGCAGCCAGTGTGAAACTACAAAATGTTTGAAAGGGAGCTGAGCTCCCATGTGGGAGAATGTGTAATGGTGAAGTGGTGGCCTGTAGAGCAATAATGGTGACTGGCCTCTCAGCCCAAGCATTGTTCTCATTACCCTGCCTGTTAGTGAATGGGTTATTATACAGAGGTGACAGCTAGAGGCTGGAGACGAGATAGGCTGGGATATGCCTATTTAATAACCCCACACTGAGATAAAGAGCATGGAAAGGATTGGCAGAGGACAGGAAGATGGATATGTTCTGCCAGGCCAACTGAATTATGGTTCAGCTGCATTGACATTTCAGCACACAGCTAACACTGTGGATTTGTCTCATTCTGTCTCTCTGACAGTATGTTGGCTTACTTCAGGTGCTTTAGAAAGTTTAATTTAAGAGTTGCAGAATAGTATTCCCCATGGTCATAATGTGATCAATGTGAAAGAATTTGTAACCTAAGTAGAATATTTTCAATGTGCAAAAGACTATTGTTATTTCTATTTCTCCTAATTTATATTTAGGAGTGTAACTCTGCTCTGGGAGATCAGCAGCAGGAGCACAGAACAGAGATTTGCTGTGAAGCACCTTGTATGAGATTTGTCGATCAGCTTAGCTATCAGCCGATGTTAAGTGGCATTGAAGTCAGCTGATCTGCCTATTGGTGTCTTAGCATGACTTCATTGCTTGCCTACACAAGCAGTATGATGGATTCACAACTTAAAATGGTGGAATTGGTTTTTTTTCTAGTCTTGACTTTTTTTTTTACTGCCATTTAATGAAATATGAAACCAAAGAACTAAGGCATACTGTAAACTGTTCTAAAAGATGTGATTGTGACATGTTAACATCTTTTCTTCCATTTCTGTTTGAACTTGTAAGTTATTGACCTGAATCGAGGACTTTGGTGATTCCTACATATTCTTTATTTCAGAACTAAAGTGAATTATAGGTGCTTAAACCTGTCATTGTCATATATGGCTGTGGCAGGCAGGAAGTGGACCCAAATGCAGGACTCAAACACAAAAAGGTAAACTTCGAACGGCAGCTTTATTCACTGGGGAAAAAATCCTCCATAAAAATAAACTCACACAAAACAAACCAAAACCCTGAGTAAGAAACTAAGAACAAAACACTGGGAAACTAGAAGCGCAGAGAGATTTACAGCACATGAGGTGGTACGACGTGACAAAGGGCAAAGGAAAACACAGGGCTTAAATACACAAGGGAGTAAAGAAAGAATGGGAAACAGGAGAGAAACATAGCCGGCACTAATCAGACATAATGAGACAAGGGGAGCAAAACTAGATACACTGTGCACAGGACAAGGACTATCGAAATAAAACAGGAAACAAGAGACATTCACAAAGAAGCAGACCTGACACTGAGACGTAGAGACATGACTACCTGGGGAAACAGAGGAAACATGGAGACAAGAGTGACGAGACGAGGAACACGGGGAAGGCAAAGTAACAGAAACCTAAACCCTAGGAACTAAGAATATAACACAAGCAGAAAACAAAACCATGAATCAAATAATATAAATAATGAAAAAACCATAAACACTGAGTTAGAAGACTCAGGACCATGACAGTCATATAGTAACATATGTATATGTGTTACTAAAACATTTTAAGGATAATTAAGTAGAAATCTGGCATCATTCAAGGCAGAATGACTATTTGTAAGTGATGTCCTTTACTCTTCTAATGACAAATGCATGTTAAAACAGTTTGAGTTTGTAGTCATGAATGTGTCCATTTTTTTTTTTTTGGTTAGTTTTTCTTTTTTTGTGTGTCTCTGTGTTTGTATGAACCTGTGTGTGAGTTAGCTGATATATCTTCACAGAAATCAAATGTATAATCAAATTATAAATAGTCTTACTACCTAAAGGAATATCTTTAATACTGGTAAGTGTGATGGTCAAACATGTCCACTTAAAAAAAATTGTCTGGGATAATCAGTGATTATTGGGACAGGGTAGATGAATCGTAGCTACTTTATGTAATAATGTATCTATTTGATTTTTGCTTTCTATGGTCACTTATATTGTAAGCAATTTTTGTATTTAAAGAAGATGGAAAGAGGAAAGACGGAATCATGACTGGGTTTTAAACAAGCCAGCAGTTTGGCAGATCACTGCAGATAAGTTATATTTGTCTGGAAGTAAAACTATGAAAAGTACAGTAGATCGAGCAATTAACAATGGGTATGTGGACTAATAATTTTAGCTTGGATTGATTCTTCCACGATATCAATAATCTCCCCAAACTTCTTTAGGTGGTGTGGTCAGGGCATGTTTCTGGCGAAGCAGCACACAGTACTTGAAAGGAGTCTTTGAATACGTGCTGTCTGTCTGAACTTTCTCATCCAGTGTTTGTTGTTTTTGGAGCACAATAACTCGTTCCGTGTCAGGGTGGCTGCTTCTCTGGTTGCCTGAGAGATTGTTGCCACGGTAACGCACATTTGACAACTGTTATTAGTGTGGGTTCTAAACGTTGCTGAACTGCACTGCGAGAGGGCTAAGTGGTAGTACTGAGCACATTTGTGGCAGCCACTGAATCAACATTAAACCTGAAACCGCCTAGCATCCTGGCTAATTAAACCTACCTGGAAGAGGCCAGGCCATTATCAAGCTGGTCATTCTATGAAGAGACCTGCTAAATTGAGGGAATCAACTTCTGCACTGCCTCCCAGTCAGGGTGCTTAAATGTGTGAATGACCACACCGCAGTGCTGTCTGAAGGCCAGCAGCCAACTGCAAAGCATTTAGAGGCTGTGTGATGGCGCTTTGTGGCTTTGTCAGGTGCTAATGAAGGTTCCCCAGAGATTTACGATGCCCAAGGTCGTTTTTCTTTTCACTTCAGCCAGCGGCGCTGAGCATATCTACAGCTCCTGTTCATCTGGACTGCTTTATGATAGAGCCTAACAGATTAATAAATCACAGAGGTGGTCATTACACCTAGTGCTTTTATTTTTTTGCTCTAAACGATAGAAAGGGGTAGCATCTTTTAGTCATTGTTTAACTACATAATGGAACAATTGTTAGCTCTGTTTTTCACTGCATTCATTTTTTACTCAAGTGAAGAATTACTTTAGTAAAGGTTGGAAAACTGTTGAGACACTGCCAGCAGTCCTCTTCTACCCGTATAGTGTTTTAGAGTTTTACACTTGCCCTCCCCCAGTCTACCAGTGGGACAGATGAAGAGGACTAGAGACTTTTACCATGCCAGGCTCTAATCACTCAGCTCTAATTCAATTAGATAGGGATTCAGTGAGGACAGAGCAATGGATAGGTTGGAGAATTAAAGAGGGAGGAGAACGAGCTGTAAATTCCTCTTCTTTTGTCAAACACCATCATATCTTGGGCTATATCCATATCTATTATTCCCACCCCTACTGTAAATGTGCCATTTACTTCCTCCCAGTAATCTGCCGACAGATATAAATGGTTCAGCCTAATCTTCTTCAGAGGAAATTTGTGCATTATCAGTCTCAGAATAACACAAATGAAATCAATTAGTTGTTAATGAAGTCTCCAGTGAGCCTTTTTGTCCTGACACCCAAATGCCATATTACAGCACGCACAGCCTATGCACTAGAGTCTTCATTAAATGCTAAAGACCTAATGTATCCTGCTGTGTATCTGTGCAGCTAGGTGTTCAGGTTTCCATTCGCTCGGGTGTGTGCCTTTGTGTGTGTGTGTGTGTGTGTGTCAGAGTGGGAAAATGAGAGATGAAAGCATCAGAGGAGAGACAGAGGTAGATAGGCAGTATCCTCTTAAGCCTGTGATCCTTTAATTATCAGACATCAATATTAAATAAGATGAAGCATGTCTTTAATTATCTGGTGCATAATGCGTTTCAGGCTAACTACTAGTCTTTTGCGCTAGTGGGGAATTACTCAACTGCCTAAAGCTAGTCCATGGCAAGGGACAGAGTGATCATTCTGCTTGTGAGAACAAAAATGATTTTTTTCCCCCCAACTTCATCATCTTCATCATCTTCATCATGATGGCAAGATAACTTGTTTTATTCTTTATCCCATGCTTGAATACAAACACTGATGATCAGCAGCATTTGGCGGTTTAAAAGGCACAGAAAAATGTAGTAATGATGCTTGATCATGAACAGGTTCAAGACGAGTGTAAAAGTAAGTTTTGCCATTAGGGTTATAACAATTCATCAGTTAAATGGATCATAAAAAAGTCCTCTGTGCAATTTTTTTGTTTCGATGCTTTGTTTAATTCACAATTCTGTAGCCCCCCCCAGTTCTCACCATGTAATTGGTTTAATCTGGAACTGTACTACAGGTGTATTATACAATACTATGCCTATACTATTTTTTTGCCCCTTGCTAATAATAAAAAAGCCTTCCAAGCAGGCAGATTAAAGGCTTTAATCTTATTTTATCATGTCATCTACTAATTAGAAGGTTGGTGGTTCGATCCCTGGCTTTTATAATAGTTTTTCTGCATGCCAAATATCTTTAGGCAAGATACCAACCAAGCGCTCTCAGATGGATCCATTGGAGTGTGAATGTTAAATAGAAATCACTAAAGCATTTAAAAAAGTGCTCGTGTGAACGGTTGAATGAGGCGAATTGTATAAAGTGCTTTGAGTAGAAGAGCGCTATGTAAGAACCAGTTTAGTTTAGGTTATTATTATTTTACTTGACATATTAATTGTTGCTTTTAAGAAAATGTTTTCTTTAAAAATGTGACTTTCATAAGATGTGTAATTATTTAAAAGTGTTTAGTTTATGTATTTTTTTATTTGTATTTATGCAGCGAAACTGCTAAAAGCATTGGTTTCTATTTTAGAGACTACAATGTGCTGTTCATTTTTAAAGACCCTTATTTTTCTCTTGAATATTTACTATCTCTCCTTAATAAGACAAAGTATTATCTGTCTTATTACTCAATTTATCAATGGAATCAATAGGATTAGTAATTGATTAGTAATAGCAGCCCTACTTGCCACTCACTGGCCATCTTGGTAACGCCTCTGGGTAGGTAGTTTGGAGTAGGATGACTAAACATCTAAACAAATTTAGTGCTCATTGGGACACAAAAAACTACATGTTTAGATCATAAGTGAAAAGAAAAACGTTCAGGTTTTAGTTTTACTTTGCATGAATTAAATTGCAACACAGTTTGGCTTTATTTGAGGCTCAGTCCTGAATGCGAACACAGCTCTGCCCATGATTTCATTCATTTCACAGAGACAGTGAAACAAGAAAAACAAATGGTACACTTACCAACATCTACGCTATGATAACAAGTAGATATACCTGCCATCACAAAGTTTGTTCATAAGTGTGGTGTTCACCGGTTGTTTGGGTCTTTTGGGTCAGGGGCGGGACTGCTGGTCAAGACTGAAAACTAAATGTTAAAGCACTTTTTCTTCTCCTACTGTCTTGCAACCAAAGTTCAGGTTTTTCAGATAAAAAGTTTACAACACCATAATAGTATTAAAAAAGCCAAGATAGTAGAGCAGGCCTACGTGTAGTTTAATTCAGACACTTTGTTTGACTAATTAGCTTGATGTCGTTTGCTTCCCTTTGATGAAATTATCTTTGAAGTTGCCGGAAAGATAAGTAATGCAATAAATAAATAAATAAATGTAGTTGTCCTACATCAGTGATCTACAATAACATCAAAGTGCATAGAGAAGTATAGGTCCAGTATGCCCTGAAGGCTAATGTCACTTTTGCACATTTATAATATTTCTCTCTGCAAGTTAAAACATCATTCAGTGTAATTACGGAGATAAGGAGAGCTGCAGTTTTAACAGAGAAACAGAGATGCTGTACTTGGAATATGTCGGGGCATTTAGCAGTTCAGTTTATGACTCACTGTCTTCTGAGGCACCGCGTGTTTTTATGCCCATTTTACTGAAGGTAAACGGAGAACTTGTTTTTCTGAACACTTGAATTCCTGCTTGAGGTGATTCAAAATCAGAATGCCGTTAACAGATCCAGCAGTTCAAAGCCAAGTATGATGTCATTCACTA
The DNA here is from genome assembly GCF_036321145.2 of Pelmatolapia mariae. NCBI lineage: Eukaryota > Metazoa > Chordata > Actinopteri > Cichliformes > Cichlidae > Pelmatolapia > Pelmatolapia mariae. Next base: position 7,801,691 of record NC_086227.1, read on the forward strand.
TTCAAACTGTCATAATTTTTGTTAATGTTCAACTCATGTCACGCTGCATTTTGACGGTTTAACCGGGGACAGCGGTGAGGAAATCTGAATTTTAAGGTCCAAGTTCACAGTAGCTGCTCCTTCTGATTGGTCAGGTATCCAAGTTTTAAATGTAAGCAGGTCACTGTTTAGACCAGGAAGGTGCTGCAGGGTTTCAAATCTCTAGCTCATTTTATTCATTACATTTAGTCTCAAGACAGAAGGAAAGTGCGGTAAGCAGTAGTTTGAATTTGTCTACTAATTTTTGCTGGTTTGCTGTCACTTTACTGGACGTTTAATGGTTTTTGAAGTTACTGTATGAGCTCAAAGGGATTTGTTTCCCTCTAGGGAAGCTTTTCTTCTCAGAGTATAACTGACAGGCTTTATCTTTTTGATGGGATTTAAGAATTTTGCTACTCTGAACTACAAGAACTAATTTGGGCAGTCTTTTGCATTCATGAAAGAGGGGGTGGATGTTATTTGTGTTTTTCACTTTTTTCAGCACTGCTACTGGAAGTGAGCGCTGCTGCTGGATGCAGTTTGTGTGTAATTGAACTATCACCCGTGGGAAATCATGAAATCCCAGGGGTGGGAGGAGTCGCCGTTATGTGAAAAGAGCAAGTGAGAAGTTAAAGTGACGGACAGTCTTTGAAGGCTTTATGTTTTTGTTTCTTTTCGAACAGCACTGAGAGGCTCAGACAGTCCGAAAGAGAGAGAGAGAGCTCATTCTATTGTGTCCTATTTTAATGGCTATGTCCGGACATCACGCGGGCGTAGTAACGAGGCGATTTTCTCCCACATGGTCGCGATTGAACCGTGATGAAGAAAAGGGGGGGGAACGAGAGGAAATGAAAGACTGAAGAAGTGGGAATTGAATAAATGCATGATTCAGAGAGGGGCAAGAGAGAGAGATAGAGAGAGATTACCTTGATCTCCCCACCTCACTGCCTTTTAATGTACGGCTGATGCCTTCACTGTACTGTCACAGCCAATAAAGAGAAAGGGAAGTGGAGGGCAGGAGAGGCACCTCAAAGAAATGTTATTTATACGGCTTGTTTCAACTCACATGCAGAAGGGAGAGAAATAAACAGGTTAAATGTTAAAGAAAACTGGAAACTAATGGTTTTGTGTCTTTATACTTTATAACAGTTATACTGTCTTTAAAACATGTGAGGGTTTCAACTATCAAATACAGAGTGCTTGTCTAGTTTTCAAGTACATTTATTTGTCAAGTCTGGCATTGAGCATGTCAGAAGTGATGGAAGAAAATCTCTTTCCATTGCGTCATGGCTCAATGGGGACACACAATGCAAAAGAACATAATGACTGGTTGTTCTAAATGAAAACATTTTGCTATGCTCTTGCAAACATTTACAAGTTTAGTCTTAGCTTTACTAAGTTTAATGGGACTGTTCTATTTTAGAAAAATATGAGTTGTTTTTTTGTTGTTTTGTTTTTTAACTGCTCTAGCTTTGAAAAGAATAAACATGTACAGGAACTCTGATAGACTGGCTGACATAACTAAGAATAGTGTGGAACATGTAATTGAATTTGTCCATTTGCATGTAATGTAACTGAACCTTTTAAAATTTGCCAGCCTTCACAGGGAGGGGAATATGGGACCTGTGTGTTCTCATTTCTGCAGACAAAGCTGATTGAACCCCAGTGCTAATTTTATTAGAGGGCTACCTGTGCCTGGAAGAGGTTTAATCTCTCCCTTGTGCCCTGTGCCTACACATCCACCCACATTCAGGCCGGAGGGCGTGTGTTTGTGTTTGATTTTTACATTTCTGCATTTGCTGGCACAAATGTGAACATGCAGACGGTGTCCCATGCTGGCTAAAATCAGCAGTTTTGTGCCTTTTTGGGTGTTTTTCTTAACCCCTCCACCATTCCTCTAAACTGTTTTAAAAGGTGGTTCTCTTCAATTTTGGCTTTTGCTTGAGGGTGCAGCATCTGTGTCTGTGTGATCTTGAATATAAATCAGTCCCCCTTCCTAGACGCCTCTTCCCTGTCCCATTCTCTATGTTCTGAGTGCCTGGCTGGGACCCCTGGCAATGCTTATAAAAAGATTCAGTATGCAAGGCAACTTCAAAGGTGGAAGTGTTCGACATGATGAGTGTATCTGAGGGGAGACGGGGCAGTGGGGAGGGCTGATAAAATGAAAGTGTGGGTCGCATGGAAATTCTCAGGTGAGTTGAAGATTTTACAAATGGGTGCTGGCAGTCACATTAATTCTGTCTGCTTTCCCTTTGTCTCTGTGTGTCTTCAGATTACTTCTCCTCATCCTGTTTCATCATCTTTCTCATGCCCTTTATAAGTCATATTTGATCCTTTCAGCAAAAGGGAATGACAGTCTTTTATCTTGCCCCTGTTTCCACTTCCCATTTCTTTCTCTGTGCCAAGCTTCTCCTGACATTCCGTCATCTTCGTCCTTCGCTGTGTAACCTCTCTTTAAGTTCTTTGTACTGTGTGGATGAAATAATGGACAGCACATCTTTATTTTGCCACCTCTGTGCTCTGTATCTCACGGTCTTGTTGTAAAATGTCACAGACTCGCTGGCTTTGCTGTCCTCTGCTCTTTGGATGCGGGCAGCAGGGAGTTGGAGCTCTCATGTGGAACTGCCTCAGGGAAACCAAAGGGAAACTGATTTCACTTCCAGGATGAGGAGTCTTGACATTGCCGCTCCCACCGTGAGCGCATCATCCATCATCTTTTCTTTTATCTTTTTTCCTCATCCCTCTTGAGGCTGAGTTCTCTTTCTTGGTCTCTTGGACCGACTGTTTGGTTTATAGTATATCATATTTATTTTGGGGTAAAAATACAGTACCATTAAAAGTATTTCGCCACTTCCTGATTTGAGTTTTTTTGGTATATTATCACACTTAAATGTTTCAGATCATCAATTTTTCATATTAGAAAGAGATAGTCCGATTAAATGCAAATACATTTATTTTAATTATTATTTATTAAGGAAAATAGCATACCTGGGCTTGTGTGGAAAAAGTTGTGCCACTCTTGTAAGCAATAACTGCAATCAAGTATTAGGGGTTTCCAGCTTGAACTGTCTGTTTAAGGTCACACCAAAGCATCTGAGTCTGATTTAGGCCGTTGGTATCATTCTGATTTTCCTGCTGCAAATCAAGTGTGCTTGAGTAATGGGACTTAAACCTTCCATAAAGTTCAACTTTTTGTCTCATCAGTCTACAGAATATTTTACCAAAAGTCCTGGAGATCATTATGGTGTTTTTGATGATCATCATGATGCAAATATGAGACAAGCCTTCGTTTTCTTTTTCAGTCAGTAGTGTTTACCTTGGAGTTCTCATATGGATGTCATTTTTGCCCAGTCCCTTTCATTTTGCTGAATCATGATCATTGACTTAGAGCTTCCTGGAGTCAAGGACACTTCAGGAACCTTTATGCTTTAGCATGGTGTTCATTTTGGTCCAACTGTGGTCCAACAACAGAATGCCGTTTGAGTTTAGATCAGGCAGGCTCTTCCTTCCAGTCACATCCCTCCATTTCAAACTGCTGTTGGAAATGTCAGTAAAAAAAAAAAAAAAGAGTCCCCACCAGGGACACCTTGAACCACTCCAACCAGTGATTTCAAAAAGGTTGGGTATATTAAACTGTTAGGAACGAGCCACTGAATACCCAAAGGTGCAGGGAAGCAACCCTCCATCCACTGGGTAAAACCAGAAATTATACCCACCCCTGCCCACTGCCTCACTTAGCACAACTTCAGAGTGTTACAGAGTCCAGCCACCTCCAGGAGACAGGGTCTTGTCTCCAAGCTGTACTGAGGTGAATCTGACCATATCTAGCCAATGTTTCTCAGGCTCATGGACCAGCTCAGGTTTCTTCACCACCAAAAAGATGGTTTCCATATTTCTAAAGTCAGATTTGTCAGCTGGGGATTGGACTGCCTGGGCCTCCACCCCATTCACAGTGCACCAAACAACTATAGCCCCTCCTGTGAGTGGTGGGCCTACAGAAGGAAGGATCCATGTGGTGCTGTCGACCTCTGCTCGGCCAGGCCCAGTGAGCTAAGGCTCAGCCGCTAGCTGCTGTCACTGGTATTCCGAGTCACTCTTAGTCTGGCCCCAGCCGAGGACCAGTTTGCCTTGAGGGGCAAAGTTCTCCACCATGGTGAGGTGGTGATGCTAAACAATTTTTTTTGTATTGCGCTCTAAATGAAAAGGTTATGAAATGCATTAATATCTAGGTTTCTGGAGTCAAGCCAAGAATCCATGCTTTCCCTTCAAAACAGCCAGTGTTCCTGCCTGACAGGCTCCTCCCAGCATCTGTTAACGCCAGCTGACCTGTAGCAGCATTTACAGTATAGGGCTGTGGTGTTTACACAGTGTACCCTCCAATTACAGGGCAGACATGTGAGCTCCTTTGTCAGCTCAGACTGTGTACTGAAACCTTCAGAACCTGTAGAGAAAGCTCCTTGTCAATGCTGTGGCTAGTCCTGTACAGCTCAACTGTATCCTGTGTAACCCTGATGATGTCACTGCTGAAGCTCCTGAGTGCTTCACTTAAGGCTGATCATTAAGATCATGATAAGTGTGAAGACAGAAAGGGCAGGCTACAGGAAACTGAGCAGTGTTTCTCCTAACAGTTGTTAGACATTGTGTTGTGGTGTGTGTCTGCTGCTCCTGCAGTGTGGTGACACTCTACATCTCTGCTCTCAGGGTGTGGAGGGAATAATACTGCCAGGGAGGCTTTTTTAATAAATCCTCAATATGTCCAGGGTGCCCTGTCTCTATGGTAACTGAGGCTGTGTGTGTGTGTGGTGAAACACTGCTTTGTCTTGTGTATATTTTATTGATAGGGCTGTGGTTTGGGGTTTTTACTGGGGGGCTTAGTTCCATCAATTTCTGGTTATATTTTGTTTTGCACTGAGTAACTTCAAAGTTATTTAGATATATTAATTGATAAAGAACTGGGCTCAAAGCAAGTTATTTAAGCATACAGTATAAATCCATGAAAAACTTAAATGTTCTGGAGCCCCAGTTGTGTTGGACTGGGTGATTGAAAATGAGGTGAATATGGAATCACAGATGAATAAGAAAAATTCAGTTACACACTGTAAATTAATGTTTTCTGTTTGCATGGAAATTGCTGCTTCAAACCTTTTGGTAATCTAGACATAAACTTCACCACAACAAAATACACAAAATGTTGTGTGTTGCTCAGTCTTATTACTTTCTTAGCACTCTCATTGCAACAACTAAAATGTATTGTGATTTCATGTTTCTTACCCTCAGGAAGCCACATAATGGCTAAGTTGAGTTTGCATATGGTGTTTATAACACACAGTGATGTGAAGCGGTCTGTGAGGCTTTGTTTGCATGTCACAGCATGCACATCATGAAAGTGTGAAATTGGGATTTATCCCTTTAAGCTTTCCTGCATGAACAGCGGTGGCAAAGCAGATGACGGTATCAACTTGGCCTTGATGTTGTCGTGAATAGTGAACTGAAAAAATGCTCACACATTTGCGCAGCCTAAAGATGAATAATGATTCGTTGCTTATACATCTTTGTTGCCTCATGTGGAGGATCATTTACTCAGTGACAAGAAGGGACACTGATGTTTCACTTTCATCTAGTTATGGTGTGAGCTTGGTGCACCACAGCAAACTGTATGCTTTACACATGTTAGAAATGGAGATTCAGATATTTGTAGACAGGGAATAATACTATTAACTAATCACATTTGAAGAGGCTTTGTTTGGTTTCAAAAAGCAAAAGAGGGCCACTTATGATGAAATGCAATTTTGAAAACATCAAGTATTGTCTGACATTGATTTAGCTCTTTATTAGCTTGTTAAAATGTGTCTTCATCCATAAACGATGACCTGGTCATGCAATAGGAAGTCATTGCCAGATATTTGCTGGCCACTGTAGCTGCACGATCACAATGAAAGCAAGTTGGTGGTCTACTCGTGGAAGGCTTTTAATATAAATCAATAATGGGAAGTAATCAGTTTAAAGGAAACTGAAAATAATATACTATGTTGTTGTATTTTGAATCCATTCATTTAATTCATAAAAATCTCTCAGCAAATAATTTATATTGGCTTTTTTTCTTTATTACCAACAGAACTCATTCTGGCAAAAACGTACATTTTTTAAAATGCTTTGACTTTAGTACTTCAGTTAGTTACAGCTTTTAGAAAATGACTGATTTTGAAATCTCAGGCTAAAAAAGGTTTCTTTTAGGGATTTTCAAAGGAAACAAAGGACTATAGTCTTTAATGATATTCCTTGGGACAATAATAGAACCTCAGTTTTTCCAAAAATGTGAATCTTTTTAGTTGCCTGCTTCTCACAACTACACAGAGCATTTCACAGCAGAAATGCACCCCAGTGTTGGAACATCCTTCAGTATGCTGTGCTACAGTACAGAGGATTTTCTAAAGTAATTATAAGCCAATAAGTTCTGACAGGGAAGAGCCTGCTGTTTAATTTAAAGTAATTAGTATGTACAGCGAGGTGCATGAACACACAAGTGCCAATATACCCAGAGATAAAGACACACACACACACACACACACACACACACACACACACACACACACACACACACACACACACACACACACACACACACAGTGATAATAAAGTTTAATTGCATCAGAAACAGTGCAAACTATGCACAGTGTGCATTAAAGGCTCAATAAATCATAATTTTACATTAATTTCCTGTCTGGAATTTATTTAACTACAGTACATTCATTAAAGAAGTCTAACACTACATACAGCCTGTATACGTGTGTGTGTGTGTGTGTGTATGTGGGTGATCTTTGCAAAAAAATATGTTTTAGGTCAGTAAAACATAAGTCCTGCTGCTATAAATATGTAGATGTGATCATCTCGTTTCTAAAAACAGAAGTGTAACAGACAAAAATGGACCGTGAAGATCAGTAACAGTTTCTAATATAGACACTATTTCTGTAAACATGCTTGTCGGGAGTCATCAAAGTTAAATGTGCTTTAGTTTAGACTTTCAGCAAAGTCTATTTTTACTCTCACTGTGTTGCCAAATTCAAACGTCCACTTCAGCAGTTGTGGTGTTCTTCTGCTTCCCTACAACTTTCTAATTTATTATCTCTTTGCCTGTGTTTTCACCTCAGCTAACACCTTTCAGGCTGAAATGAGTTATGCGCCTGCTTTTTAATTACAATGCAGACTGATGTGTGAAAATGTGTCAAAAGTCCCTGCAGAATTATCACTTTACTGGAATAATTGCACATGCCTTCAGCCATTTCTTTATCAGCTCCTAAAAATAACGGGCTGCGTTTCACAGTTCAGTTTTCGACTCCTCTCACCGGCATTTTATTTTTGTGAATTTATTTATTTATTTTTTGTGAATATTTAATACTTATATTTAAAAAACGCAAGACAAAATGGAAAACACACTAAATAACATTGATGCTACAGTATATTTGACTGATTATTGCTACTATATAACTGTTTGAATAGTGAATGCTTGGAGCCTTCCATACATTAAAATGAATCCTGAAATGTCAGTGCTTACCATGGAATTAGACTGTGCTTGTGCCGGTAGCGGATGCAGGGATTATTTAGCTGGCTCTAAAAGGAGCTCGTGAACTCTAACTTGGACTGCATATGGCGAACCTGTTCTCCACCTTCTGTGGAGAACTCCACCTTCTGTGGAGAACAGGTTACCACTAAGAAGTGAAGTGATTAACTGATTATTTCTTCATCGTGTCACATGTTAGTGGGTGGGATATATTAATGAGCAAATGAACATGTAGTCTTCAAAGCTGGTGTGTTCAGTCAGAGCATCTCCAAAACTGCATTTCCTGTGGGGTGTTCCCGGTCTGCAGTGATCTAAGCAAGGAAAAGTGGTGAACCAGCGAGAGGGTCATGGGTGGCCAAGGCTCACTGATGCACGTGGGGGGAATGAAAGCTGGCCCATGTATTCCAATCCAACAGACGAGCTACTGTAGCGCAAACCGCTGAAAACGTTGGTTCTGTTAGAAAGGTGCCAGAGTACAGTGGCTCACAGTGTGTTGCGTATGGGGCTGCGTAGCCACAGAACAGTCCGAGTGACCATTTCTTTAGATTTTGCTAGGAAAACGGGAAATGGTCATTTATTGTTTAGTCTTTCTGACATCCCGAACTCACACTGGAAGCAATTTGCTTATCATATATCGCTTTGAATCTGATGAATGGATGCTTTTTGACATTCCAGGACATTCTAGGTCACTCTAATGTATTTACTACCAGGTGATATGCCTGGTTTATCTCATTTCACTTTATCTAAAAGTCTATTGTTCCACCCACTTTCCATCGCTAGTCTGTAGCTGCTTGAAGTTGCCGAATGTCATTCGCTTTCTATGGTCTTTGGTGGCCATGTTGCTGGAAATTGCTTTCAAGTAGTATTAAGGAGATTGTTCTGCTCTGTCCAGTTGGATGTGGGTCGCCCATAGTACTTTAATGTGGAGTTCAAGACTGTGGGGAGGCCAGTCCATGACCGATAGTGTTCTGTTGTCTGTTTCTCTATCCAGCTTGCTTTTCCTGCAGTGGCAGTGTGTTTGAGATACAGTCTTTGCAATAGATTTACATTTATCACTGAACAAATGCAGAAAATTAGACAGATGGGCCACTCTTTTTTTCCCATTATCTTTACAATTTTGTGTCATATAAAAGATTCAGTTATTTGTTTTTGTGTGTTGGTATATTCATTGGTCAATAATCTTATCTTCCCAGCCCAGAGAGGCAGACAAAAGTATACACACTTTATATACTTAATAGCTCAGTTATTTCGATGTCAGCCTAAACCCTATCATCACTGTATGTTGTATATAACTAGGGTTTACAAAATATATCATACTGTTAATACTGCTAATTTTATTGTTTCATTAGTAGTATTGCAACACACACACACACACACACACACACACACACACACACACACACTGGCAGAAAAGAAGGAAAATAGCTTCTTTTCTGTGTTTTGCAAACAATAAAGCACAAGACATGAAAATGTAAAAACTTGACAGTTTGCATAATAAAAGGCTTGTTATGCCTGCAGTCATGACAGGTTTTTCCAAAATATGTCAAGAAATATGTCAGTGTCACATCTTTGTTCAAATTTCAGCACTGTTAACGGAGCATAAATTAGCGAGTATCCACGTAGCTAAACAGGAGGAATGTGCAAGAAATGAAAAGACAGGTTCTGCATTTGGTCATGGACACTGATGCTTATGTAAACAAACAAAATTACCTTGGTGTGTTTATACCCCACAGTCATGAATTAACAGGAGCTAAGGGAAAGGCGCTGTTTTAAGTTCTGAGAAACTCTGAGAATAAAATGAGCAATCGTAATTAAAGCTGGACTTTACCATTCCATGTCCACATGTTGACAGAATTTATGTATTTGTTGCTGGTCACCACAGATTGATCTACGACATCCCACAGACTTTTGGTCATCTGTTTTTATATGCAGTCTTTCCAAACCTCAGTGTAATAGTAAAATAATACAACCAGTGGACCATGTTTAGTAAGACGTGTCACATGACATGCTGGATTCTTCCAGTCCTGTAAACAGAAATTTTGTATGTCCCACCAGTGGGAGGAGGAGGTGGTGAGGACATTGACAGACGCACTGAAGCCATTATATTCCTACTGGTCTGTGACAGTGTGTTTGACAGACTAAAGGCATTAGACTGTACACAGCCTGTCAGACAAGGATGAGAGAATTCTTTGCAATGTTTGTGCCCAACCCCCTTTATACACTCACACATGCACACACACACACAGAGCCTTTTGATTGTTCTTATTTGTTTAGACTTTGTGCTTCACTATCTCCCATTTGTTCCCATGTATCTAGATGTAAGAGACTGAGCAGCAGCGGCAGTAATGGCTGTATTCTCAGTTGGGCTTTCATATAGTGTCACGCTGCTATCACTGAGGAGGACACTACATTAGGTAGGGACATGGGGAGACAGCTGAGGAGTGCTGAGCTTTTTGCATAAGGCCCTCAGTGTGTATGTGTCTGTGTGAGGATAAATGGTTGTATAAGGAGAAAAAAATAATCATTAGTAAGTGAACATCTTCCAGCGTACAAGCCAGCAGCTCCACCCAAGGTGACTCCTCTCCATTGCTGCTCCTGTCAGGAGCCCGGTGATTTATAACTCCTCTGGGGAAAAGAGTTGGGGGCGTTGGGGTGGGTGCTTCTGGCCCGGAGGCCCTGCCAGGTTGAGCTGCCGACAGCAGCAGTGGTGATGGACGCTCCTCCGTCCCCTCTGACAGGCTTCCTGCGCCCCCGAGAGCAGGGTGCTGCCAGAGCGCCACCGCAGCTCGTCCCATTTGAAACTAATCGCTACATTATGAGGCTGTAAGTGCTGTCGTCACTGTGGGCCCGCTCCATAAAAGCTCCATCAGTGCACATGTGCTGTCGTCACATAGTGCCGCCTGCCTGTCTGCACGTTTACTGCCAATTTTATTTCACTTACACCAATTTCAAATGCATTATGGCCTCTTTTCCCCATGTGCATTTTGTGCATTATTCAGATGTGACAGTGCAGTGTGGGAAAGCTGTGATAAAGCAGTGCGCATTCTGAGAGAAGATCATCTGATGTGACATCTAAGTAGAGGTTTACCATAAAAAAAATTCCGGTAGGTCATTTTAATGGTGTGACGTGCATTTCATCAGCTTGGGTGGATGTTTCTCATTCCTCTTGAATTGTTAAGCTGGTGCTATGCAAAGCTTCATCATCAAACAAGCTTCTCTGATCTTGTAAAAGCAATGACATTGTACTTTACATTATTTATCGATTCAGTGTCTGAATCAGGATTGTGTGGAGGTAAATATGCTTTCTTAAAAACACATGTACAGATGAGTGGTGCAGTGATGAGAGTGTGAGCACCACACCTGTGTTTAAAATTTTGGGTTTTCTCCATAGAGATAACCCTGAACCTGTAGAGATACTGTCTGTATCTACGAGTCAGTGATTGGTTACCTGTTCAGATTACCTCTTGTCGAATCTAATGTCCTCCAGGCCTCTGTGACCTTGCACAGTATCAACGTGTATTACTGATGGATGGGTAGATATAAAGGGAAATGCCAGCCTATTTGAGTTGAAGGTACAGTGATGCTGTGGAAACACAAAGTGAACTGTTCCTGGTTTTCTGTCGTATATATACTGCTACAGCAGTGAACCGGGCTGAAGTTTCAAACAAAAAAGTTGATGTCAACAAGGGCAGATATTTTTGCACTAGTTCTTGTATCGCATAAGTATTTTATACTACAAGCCTCATTCGTCCATTCACACACACCTTCATGTAAGAAATTTCTTGTATGCCTAAGTGCTTTCAATATAACATTCACAAACATTCACACTCTGATGAACACATTGGGAACAACTGAGGGTTCAGTACTTGCCCAAGGATACTCTGGGCAAAGTACTGGGCACGAACCACCAACTTTCCAATTAATAGACATTCTTCTGAGCCATAGTCACCCCTCCCCAACGTAGCCTTTGCAGACACATAGCTCTCTGACTGTGAGAGAAGCAACCCCATTTGCTGTTCTTCTGTTTTCTTCTGTCAGCCAATCAGAAAGAAACTGGGGGTTCCCTGAAATGACATGCTGCAGATAGTGGATCAATTCTGGAGTTGCATCAAGGCCAACTATAAGAAAAACAAGGATCAGTTGGAACTGTGAAACATAACATAACAACTTGGACTGCATAACAATTTTTAACTGGAAATGAGGATGATAAGTTTGCTTTAATGGACCTCACACCTTCATTTTGATTTAGTTTATGTTGCGCTTCTGTCTGATTTCTCAAGCTCCCATCTTCAGATTCAACACAGGTTACAATATCAGGATGCATTTTATTCCCTTAACCTTTTGTCACAGCTGCTTCATCTTACAGTACATCATGTCACATAAATGTTTTATAACTAGAGTTATTGATAGCTGAGACATCATTAATTTGAAACTAGGATTGACAACTTCAGGTGATACCTCATACTGCATATCAATGATTCACTGTCTAGAAAACCAAACTGTTTAAAAGTGTGGGTTCCTTCTTCACGATATAATAGATCAGTTCAGCTTATTACAGCGACAAGTTTGTCTAGCGGAGAAACATATTAAGTCCATAAGAACTTTTAGCAGCTTTAGCAGCAACTTTATGAAAACAGCACACAGTCATTTCTAGAAAGTGTCCAGAATGAACTGTGGGGAAATCTGATGAAATATGTGGCTAAATCTGCTGTCATAACTCATTTACTTTTCTTCCCTGAGCAGCACGCTTCTGCAAGTCCCTTTTGATCAGCATTTCAGCTGTGACTGAACTTTGCACATCGCCTCAGTGTAGCATATCCAGCACCTGCCTCCACATAGCCTGTACTTTCTTGCTTTGGAGCTCAGTTCTTCCTTCCTCACCTCCTATCTCCTACAGTTTTTACAGAGATTTGACGAAATCTGACATCAAATGACAAGTGACGCTGCTGAAAAGCAGTCATGACAAATCCAAAAGAGAGACACACGTGGAAGGAGGAATTGTTAAGACAGCTTACATCATCGCTTTCATTTCCTCAGGGACTTGCTAGGGATTATGAAAACCAGCTGAGATTTGCTGCCATTTGTAAATCTGGGTTTTTTTGTAATAATGCTTACAGTGTAGACAGTGGGCCAAGTGAGCAAGCATATTTTGGTATTGTGCATAATTGTTTTACCTTGTAAGCTGACTGTTTTACCTGCCTGTATACCTGTTGAGTTGAACCCATCCCACTGTTCGTTTTGGCCTGTTTTCCTTCTGCCACAGCAGCAGACTTTGTCTGTAGTGACAGGCCCTGGGGAGGGTGCTGCTCTGAATGCCACTGTGACGTTAATGTTGCATAAGGTCAGAGGCTGTATGACAGCCCTGATGTGCACTTGATGACTTGGTAACTCAGTCGTGGATGTGATAGATACTATAGAGGGCATACACTGGGAGAATGATGATGGGAATGATGATGCTAATTTGGTGACCAAATAGCAACATTTTTACACACAACTTTCCATAATTGCTTAGGTATAAATAATATCAGTATAATTTATACTACAAGAAAACTTGTAGTATGAAAAATAACTGTGTTATTGTAAGCGTTTAAAATACTCTAAATTAATACAAATCTTAACATTATATTTTAACAGTAATAGTATATTAGCAGATTACTTTTTAAAATTCCAATACCAATATTTAATCTCACTCATGTAAAATCATTCTCTTGTTCACAGAAAGGCTTTTTAAAATTTTATTTCCATTAAATTTTCTACTTTTCTACTTTAACCACGTAGTTTTTCACTTCTGAGAAGTCGTATCCACAATTTTATAGAATTTAGTTATTTGATCTAAGTTATTGTAGGTAGACTGAGCCTAAGCTACAGTCTACCTGCTAGCTTAAGCTCAGTTTATTGCAGATTGTCAAGACAATATCTTGAGTGCTTTTGTATTTATTGAGATTTTGCTGATCTTCCATGATTGAAAGACAGTACATTGCTAAAACACCTCTGTTGCTCGAAACTTAGCAATGCTTGAATATTATCGGTGAAGACCAATCAGAGAGCGCATTCTGCTCTTTCCTGCAGTTTCACAATAAGTGGTGCAGAAGTGCAGAAGTATTTCATGTTCCACCTTTCCATTCAGTTTCCTAAAAATTAAATCTGGCAGTTTAAGGCCAGATTGGTTAACACGCTGTGCCAGTGGTGTAAAAAGAGAGTGCAGTGACAATATTACATGCAAGAGGTGTGAACTCAGAGATTTTTGAACTGACCCTGCATATTTATTTCTGAAAATTCTTTTCTCAAGGCAATAAAATTTAGTGAGGAAATCATTTAAATCAAATATGATTTACAAAAGTTTTCAGCAAAGTTTACTGCTAATTGCATTGATATTTAACGCTGAAAAAAGCATGCCTTATGTTTTGTGATTGATATTCCAATGATCTGACTGTGCTTGTGTTTAGAAAAGAGTGCAGCTTCTGCAGATCAGCCACAGGACTAACCACATCTATGAGGGCTATTTGGGGATTGCCCCATTGAGTAAATGTGGCCATTAGTCTAATATTGCTGGATAACAGACAGACAGTATAAAAGTACAACATTTTTGATGGCAGCAAAAGAGATGATTTATTGGAAATCCATTACGGAAACTGCTTTATAACAAATTTAGAGCAGCAAAGAAGAAAAAGACAGGAAAAAAAAAAGTTTTACCCCTTTGAGGTGGTGACGGTTGTGATGTTGTAGTTTTAGCTGAGCGAAACAAGGTTACCGATTCGCTTTACTCGCCTATATTTGCCCCAGCCAGTTACATCCTCTGTTGACATGGGTGATGGATGATGATGGTGGTGAAGGCGATGTAGCTGGTGATGGATGGTGGAGGATGATGATTGTGTTAATGGTGATGATGGTGAGTTTTTTCTTTTATTCCGGGCTGCACAGCACTCTGGTGCTGAGTACCCCAACTCCTACCCGGCTCCCATACATCATTCCTCTCACTGAGCCTGCTGCAGCCCCTACAGGTGTGCCACCCCAACTGCCAGAATGACCTCATCTGTCCTCATTATGTCCACATCATTACACAAGCATGTACTTGCACACATATGTGCTGCACACTTTTATAAATAGTAAACTAGGCCACAGTATCTCCAAGGTTTCAGCTTTAGGAAGAAGAAAATTTTGGTTTCTTGAGGTTTTTTTTCTTTTTCTACCTTGCTACTTTTATCTTGCTCTGCCCCTCCAGACCACTGAAATCCACCACACCACTTTTCCAGTCTTCCCTCCCTTCCTCTGCTTCCTGTTATCTGGCAGAGTTATCCATCTGGGGTCACACACCCAGTGTGGAGGCATCTCCATTTATTATCTCCAAACGCTGTTACGGCACAGAAAGGCCAAAAGAATCAATGGTGTGCGTTAAAAGCTAGCTGGCTGTCAGCAGACTGGGAGTGAGGAGGAGGACGAAGAGTCAGGAGAGGGCAGACCTGCCAACTGATGAAATGGAATTTTATCTGGATGAATCGCCAGTGTTTTCTGCAACAACTGGGAAGAATAGTATTCGGTGTCACCGCTCGTAAAATTAATGGCAAAACCCAGGCACAAAGAATCAATGGGAAAAGCCAGAAAGGTGGCAGTTCCTTTTGTGCTCGCTGTCATGATGTCATGAAGTAAAAAAAAAAAGAATCCCCGTTCTGTGTGAGAGTCAATAGAAGCCATGTTTTGGTAAAATGTGATTACCTTCTTACAGTGGTAATTGGATTTTTTTTTTAATTCTTCTTGTGTGGTATGTTGTGGTATTTCCTGGGGGGGAGATGATGGGTTTATGGGCGTATTGGGGGGTGGAAGAAGGATCAGCAGTGGGAATTTCATGTAATCCCATTTAGGATGAAGGGGACGCTCCAAGGGAAATCCTCACTGGCATAAACAGGGAGACTGCTGCAGAGTCGGAAGGGAATAAGGAAGCAGCGGGTACGCAGTCGGAGGGAGAAGAATTCTGAGATTGAACAAACTGTGACTGGAGAAAAGGAAAAAGTGAGGAGAACAAAGATGTATGTTTTATTTTTAGGAGCTAAGATGGAATTCAGAGGTCTGCACATGCACAGAGGTTACACTTTGTTCATACACCCATGCAGATGTTTGCAGACATAGATATGTTTGTGTTTGTGTGTGTGTATGTTTCAATTGTCCAGTAGTCTCTCAGCTGGGTCTTTTGTTAGCATTGGCTTCTTCGCTTCCTGTCTGCCTGTTGTTTTGTTCATTAAGAACATCACAGCAGAGGAACTGATGGTGAAATAAGAAGAAAGGAGTAAAAACAAAAAAAAAGAAAGAAAGCGGTAATGGGGCTAATAGAGGTTAATGAGGGGAAGAGAAACAATATTAGAAAGTAAGGGCTGATCAAAAAGAAGAGGGCTTTGGATGTAGGCTTAAACTTTGATTTCTGTCCAACAAGCTCCTTCACATAGCAGCTTAATTGCAAGAGCTGTTTATCTCAGCTGGATAGGATACATCTAATTGGCTGTTACAGACTCTCAGACCACCTCACAGGAGAATACGTAACAATAAATCCAGCGAGCATTTTCGAACACTGACTAACTGGCAGTAATGTTTGGACGGATTATAAATGTTCATTTAAATGTTATTTTATTTATAAAACACAAACAAAAAATAACCTGTTAGTTTCCTGATGTGTACAATGTCAGGAAAATAACAGATGTGCAACAGATGTGTGTGTGACAATGTGTGACAGTATGAAATAAAAAAGTAGCAGATTTAAAGTCTGCTTGTTTCATAGTGTGACTAAAATCAAGTGACCAGTATTTGAAAGCTTTTCAGCCATTTTGCCCATAAACATCTGAGAAATACCAAAGTCCTTGATTACTTTTCTTTCAGTTGGAGCTGAATGACAGTAAACACACCAGCTCTGCATTGTTTAATAAAGAAAAACTCTTCTCAATGTTTTGCACTGTTGAACATCACTACTTGCTTTGAGGCTGAAGGAATTTAGGTCATAAATGCTCCTCGACACAGATATAGCTTATGATTTATTTGATCATCTGGCAAAAACTCTGATCATTTTACTTTTAACAAGATATTTTAACGGCATTCAGCAATTTGTCTTTGTCTTTAAATTTCACAGCAGTTAAAAAGTTCACTGTTTTACTTCACCATGCTCCTGAAGACAGAATCATAAAATCCGCTGTATTGAAACCACCAAGATTATCAAATGCAAAGGGACAGATTTGCTTTGCAGCGACAGGATTTCTCCAAATTGAAATGAAAATTGTGAATGGACATAGTAAATGACATAATTAAATTATTTATGTGTTGAGAGTCTCTCGAGAATAGGCTGGTGTGGAGCCGATGTATTTATGCAGCGTTGCTAATGAGAGATGCAGATTTCTAGCATTTGCTGCTCTAGCTGCTCACATCTGCAGACGGTAACGTAGAAAACAAGCAGCTTTCATAGAGCAAGACAGCAGATCAGAGAAAACATGAAACCTTTTGGGTTTTTAATTTTTTTTTCTTTACTCCATGAATTACATTACATTACATTACTCACAGGAAAGTAAGAATCTTTCAGATATGAAAGGGAAAAGATTATAACTACGTACTTAGATTCATATCTTGTTAGCTGGTTATTGTGATACTGCTAATGAAACTCAAATTAGCAGTATCAACAGTATGATATATCGTGTAAACCGTAATTACTTACAACATGCAGTGACAGGGTTTAGGTTGACATGGAAACAACCGAGCTGTTATTCCTATAATCATATATATTAGTATACAAGCTCTGTATACTTTTGTTTGCCTCTGTGGAGCTGGGGACATAATTCTGGCATTTGGCCTGGCTGAGGATTTGAATACTTGTATCACAGGTGTGTGTGTGTGTGTGTGTGTGTGTGTGTGTGTGTGTGTGTGTGTGTGTGTGTGTGTGTGTGTGTGTGTGTCTTAGCTGTGTATTTGTATGAAGCTGTCACTGAGCAGTCTGAGTCTGCAGACAGATGGGGAAGGAGGGAAGCGTCTGCAAAGGGCATGTCAACACCAACAGCCAGCAGATTCCCATTAGGTGCTCAGGTGCTTGATATAGTCAGGAGACTGCGCTGTCACAAAAGGTAAAAACACCCACCACCCAGACACGGGGCTGTTTTCTGGCTTTATTCTGCTGAGTTTCAAGAGCATATGTGCTCCGTCTGCAGATCCAAAGTTAGGATACCTGCACATAGTTCACATCTATCAAAGTGTGGCTCAGATGCTTTTTAAGGACTTGTGTTATTAGCTGATTTATTTCGCCATCTGTTCACTGAGTGATTAAACAAATGCAGAGAACCACAGAGTGATTCACGATACGATATTCTCACAGTGGTATTACAATGGTGTTTTTACTATACTGTATAGATTATACATAGTCTGTGTACACAGACCCATGTCTGTGTAACTGAAAAAACAAAAAGCTAGTTTTATTAATTCATTTGCTGCATTGAGGTTAGAACCTGATCCTGATATAGATATCTGGGGATTTAAACATTTGATATTCTTATATAACATGTTTTCTTTGTCTTTTCAGACACAGGACATAAACCTAATCAGATTTCCCTAACATTTGTTATATGTAGTTATTAATTACTCTTTAAGGGTCTGCCTAACTCTGTTTGGATCGGCTGTTTGTGGTGTTCCAAATACAGATGTTTCTGGTGACTAATTTGCTAGTTGTTTAAACAAGGCAACAACAAATTAGCCTTGTCAATGAGTCTTAAACAGAAACATTTAACACTGAACATATTTTGAATAAATGATGTCAGACATTGGCCAAATGAATATTTTGTGTGTATTTGAAGGAGCTATATGAAACCGTTAATCAGATCATGTTTAAAATGTGCAGGACTCTTCAACATGCATGTTGCAAACCCACAGTGTCAGATCAGTCTGGCTAATCTTAGCTAGCAGAAGTTTCCTTGGTTTCTTGCATGCTAGCAACCACAGCCCAGTTTTTTGTGTTTATACAGTGTTTATACAGACATTTACATGCATTTATGTCTTTGTGCTGCTTTGTTCAGTTTGAAGTTCATGTGAATGATTAGCAGCCAGAGATCAGTGTTAGAAAAAGAGTTTTAAAGTTACCTGGCTGAGATTAATTTTGGTGCAAACAAGGTGCATTTCAGCACGACATTAGCGATAATAAAACTTGTTAGTGTGTTAATTTGAGAAATGTAACTGAAACACAAAGATTATTATTTTGCATTAAGAAATTTCCATAAAAACTCACACAGTGACTCAGGAACATGTGTGATAAATCTTATTAGTGGTAATGGGAATACATGGAAAGTAAAAGGGAAAATGGAAGAAAGAATGACTAAGAAGGGTAGGCACACTAAGATTGCGTGGAAGTGAAAGAGCTTTAAACAAAGACACAGGAAGAAGAAAAGAAAACACAAAAGACGAGAAAAGGCAAGGAGTGGAGAGGGTAAAAAGGGAGCGGACAGGCTAGTGAATGGGCCAAGAAGAAAAGGTAGTAAAATTCTAAATCACTGAACAATAATTTAGCCACCGATTTCCCAACACTCGTGATTCTGAGATGCAATAAAACTTAATATCCCTGTGCATGTGTCTGTGTACTTGTGTTTCTACACTTCCCAGAGGCACTGGAAGGTTAGTAATGGTCTCATTAGACTGGACCACATACATCTTTCCTATTCCCAGAGGTAAAACCGCAACGGTCAGTTAAACTGCTGCGCTGTGTCCTCCTTGACAGCCCCTACATTGACCCCCTGTAACTGACCGTCTCTGCTGTCATTCCTCAAAATCTGTCAACTCTGCAGGGAAGTAAGCTGAAACTGGAAGACAGCATGTCAGCATACAGCATGACAACACTTAACATTATGTGAAGTCAAATCAAAGTTTTGCTTCAAGTCTTGGTAAAGTTTTTTTTTTTTCCTAACTGTAGGCATTCATTATTCTGTAATTGTTTTCTGTAATTGCCGTATAATGCAGTTCAATATTGACCGTCTGCAGCTCATGATTTACATTCAGGATCAATGTTTAGTGCCTTTGCATGTAGCCGTGTCCTTTTTCAGAAGACAGAAAGGAAAAGGTGCGGCTCAACTGACTACGATGAAGGAGAAACATCCTGCAACACATCAGCAGGCGCTGTTTTATAAAGTCGAACCTGACTGTAGTCTGTCCCTTTAGTTCCTTCATCCTAAAGAAACATTCAACCATTGATGTGGCAGACCGCCAATGTTTTCTTTCTGCTTTAGAAATGGTGCTATTTAAATATAAAAGAGCCGCTGAGTTCTGCGGGGATATTTGATGATGGTGTTGTGCTTGAATGCTGAAGATGAAGACTGCTATTTCATTGTAACAGTTTGTAGTAGTACTGAGCTCATTCCTCAGCAAGATAGTGCTTCTCTGTTAGCTTAAGAACTATTAAAAATGTTGCCACCAACAACAGTAAGAGATGTTGACATATCAATTTGGGAGGATAAAACTTTACATACTTGCATGCATTTGCACACTTACACACTAAGGTTCACTTACACACAAAACTGCTAACAAGGATGAGGGTTAGAGCTCCCAATCCTTCTTCTCCTCATTCTGGTTTCTAAGGCTACCTTGATTTTCCTCTCAGTTTCTCTCTCTCTCTCATATATGGCTATGCCATCTCTCTCTCTCTTTCCCACTATCTCTCTGTGCCGTGCCTTCTTGCTTATCCAAGCGTACTGCCACTACAGAACCAAGGCTGTTTAATTGGCTCTGTCCTGCAAAGGAAGACCTGTCTATCTGTGAACATGGACATGAGATGCAGAGGGGGTTATGTTAGGATTGTGTGTGTGTGTGTGTGTGTGTGTGTGTTTTAGAATGAGGTAATGGGCTGCTTGAACAACACTCCTCTGGTAGCCCTTTTCATTTGTTGTTTCCCACAGACCTCCTAATGGACCATGCGACGTTATCTCCGTTTTTGTCGAGTGACCTCCCTCTATGCCACTCCACTCCACTACACAGAAAAGGACACTTCACACTGTGCGGGGGTCTGTGTGTGTGCATGCATGATTGTGTGTGTTTCAAGTGCCTACTGTTCCTTCTGTCTGCTCTGCTGCTGAAGCAGGGATGCTGATGTCTTGGGGATGGGTGTGGATTTAGAGACCCTCCTCCTCGCTCGCTACATTATTTATCCCTTTTTACTATGAGCATTTACTCCATGTGACGTATTTCATTCTGGTCATGCTGTGAGGAGAAATGGCAAAAGCATCTGTCCTTGATACTTTATCTTTCATTTTGAACCAAATCAGCATTCAAGCTGCTGTTTGTTGTAACATCACTTTGTGTTACTTGTGATTGAAGTGTTTATTTTATATACAGATTTAAGAAAAAACAGGTTTCACTCAACACAAATTTCAGCCCATGCAGTGGTTTACTGAGTAGCTGGTCCATTATCAGTCTATTTGCTCCCACCTAGTGGTGCTTTTCACTAAGCACAGATATTTGATGCAAGACAAAAGTATTATGTGGAGTCACCTGTATTGTCACCCTTATAGGAGATTAAAAACATTGTACTTGGATGTATTGAGGAAATTGGAAAATAATACCTAATAATACTACAAATACTACATTTATGACATTAAAATGTGTTTGTTTTCTATGTTTGATCATGTTTAAGTAGTTTCCCTGACTAGGTGAAATATGAAGTAAAGCTCAACTCAGAGAGGTAAAAGATTAAATGTAATATGAGGCAGTTTGGCAAAAACTGCCAAAGTGGCCTTTATTAAGCCAGTAGAAAAATAAATTATAGTGTTTTGGTGTTCATGATCCCAGAATGAATGGGTTCTGTCAATATAATAGCTTTGTTTTGTTACAGGTCAGAAACCTGTGATATTTTTTTCTGATTTAAAAATAATTGTTTCTGATTAATTGTTTTGTTTATGAAGTCTAGGTATGATGTTATGTAAAAACAAAGAATAGTCATAGCATCACTAGAGCCTCTCATTTTGAATTCAATTCCTGCAAAATATTAAAATGTTACTTACTCTTACTCACAAGTAATCAGGTCACTGACTCTGAAACTTGGTGGGTAGGGACTGACACTGGGTAAAACTCTGTTTTGTGGTGTGACAAATCCGAATTTGAAATTCTGTTTATCAATCGTGGTGTAGAATGCACTCCACACACACAATGGCTGTGCTCACAGATGTCAAGTTTATTTTGGTTTTTATACAACGACCCACAGTCTGGTCAGCGCTGGTTTCAGCTTTCCATCCTTCCCCTCTCTCGTCTCCTGCCTGACTAAAAGGGGAAAAAGACCGTCATCAGTCCAAACGCCACCAGCTGAGTATTCTCACCTGCCTCCCCGGCACTGCCCCATTGAGCTCATTGCACCACTCCTCCCCTGCAGCTGAGCCAGGGACCACACCTTCGCCAAACATGGGTACAGTGTCTTCTGGGTTTAAGAGCAGACAGACCTTTCGGATGATTATGAGCGTACCATTAAAAACCAGAATTTGTGCAGATATGGGAGTAAATGACAAGTGGAATGGGTAGTTTGCACATCTGTGAAGGCACCATTAATGCTGAGAGTGTGTCAAATGTCTCTATGCAGACGGTGTGGTTTTTAGGAACAGCCTTGGCCATTTCAGCAACACAAATTTCAGCCAAACCACATTCTGCACATGTTACAACAGCTTGGCTTTTTTTAGAGTCCAGGTGCTAAACTGTCGCTGTAGCCTGCACCTGTCATCAAGCAAAAGATCTGATGCATCATAAATCAAAAATACAACACATGAGGAGGAATCAAACTGTTTTTAGCAGCTCCTTCATCAAGCAAGATAAAGAAACTGAGCAATTTCCAAGTACTTTCCGAGTGTTGTTAAAAGTCGGGAATGTGCCCATGTCCAAACTTCTTTAAAAAGAACGAAAATTGATGTATTTCTACTATTTTCTTTGAAATAGGCCTTAAGTGGTTTAGGTATTTTGGGGTTAAAGAGACAGGAGGCAGAACTGCAGGTGGAAGAGATGAAAATGATTGTGAGTGAGCAGAGTTGACAGTATTAGTCATTAGTATTAGTATGGTTTTTGGTGTGGTTTCACATCATAAGGGTTCAATATCCATTTTTTCTGTGGACGTGTCAGGGCAGGCTGTTGGATTTTGAGCTCTTTCTGCTGTGAATGGGGCAGAGAGGACCCCGTGTCAGTGCTGGTTAATCCGTTTTGTCTGCAAAAACAATGAGTGTGAAATCACACTGTGCACGGATCTCTTCAGGCGGGCTTTAATCGTGTTATGGGCCCGCATTCAAGGAAGAATATGAATCTGTGTGTACTGCTTCTGTGTCTGTATGGGTGTCTGTAGCAGAGGAACACATTAAATGTCTTAATTAAGGGGAATTTTATGCAAATGAGGCTATTCCACTCTATTATTCCCCTGTAAGGCAGTTTTTTTTATCCCATCAAGGGAAGTGCAGAGACATTTCAGGGCGTTTCCCAGGGAAAAAGAATCAGTTACTGCAGAGATAAGAGTTAATTGAATTAAAGTGTCACCCTGGGCTAGATCTGTCTCAATATTATGATATAAGACTGAAATTAATAGCTAAAACTGTCACTCAGTATTCCCTCTAACAGTTTATGCACTTGTATCTTTATCTCTCAATAAATAACAAAAAAAGAAAATCCCTTTTTTGTTCTTGTTTCCCTTTCCCTAAAACTTGAAAGGAAAATGTTTGATAAGCTTGCTGTGTTGTAGTAATGACGGTTGAGGAAAAGAGGTTGAATCCAGATCAGAAATAGGTTGACTTGTGAGGTTTGACCTTAGCTGGGCCAGTCTCCATTTTTCACACATACTGTGTTGTTTTAGAGTCTGCTGGTTGTTTGAATGGCCCGGGTCGGATGATAGAGACTTAATATTTCAAAGCTTTACAACCACAGTGCAATAGACACTGTTTGGAGTGGACATGAATATTGACTCTCTGCAGGGGAGGTTTTCTTTGGACTTCAGCTAAGTGGCTACACTCGGAGTCAAACTGGCAGAAGTCAAGTAAAAAGGAACTCGTGTCATGTTCACAGACACTTTATTTTCTCACGAGACAGTGTGTTCACACAGGAGTTTGCTTCTTCTGGGTGTTTCAAAACCACAGTCACATTTTTATGTACTGCGGATTTCTTTATTAAACTGCAGTTTTAATTTCCAGACTTCTGGAATTACGGTAGAATTACTTTAAGAAAATTAGATAAATTTTAAAGCTTATAAGTGTTTATTTTTAGGATGTCTAACCTTTGTTTGAATGATGTGTATTTTTTTCATTCGCCCACTAGGGGTCTCTGCATTCTTCCCTGGATTTTTAGAAGGCACTAAAATGACAGTGATCACCCTCGTCTTAGTGAAAAATGGTCATATTATACATTTTAAGAATTCGATGTTATTCATTTCAAAATCCAAAAAAAAAAAAAAAAATCTAGTAAGAATGCAACATAATTACAACAATTTACAAAACTGGTTATTTGTAATGTCAGATTTTTATTTCTTTATGCCCACCGCCTTCTTTTTGGGCTTAAATCATGTAAATCTTTAGAAGTTAGACCCTGCTGAGCTCCAGTTTACATCATCAGAATTCAAGAAACAGGCATAATTAGACTGAAGCAAACTGCACGTGAGGACATCACATGGTTTAGATTAGAAGCCAAGGGCCCACGGTTAATCCCGGCCATCACTGAGAGCAGTTAGGTGTCCAAATAGGGTAAGGCAGCGATAAAGAGATTGAGGTGATTGTGTGTTTGCACGTTTCTCTGTGTATGTTTGTCTTTAATGGCACCACACACACTAGCTGAATCAGCTTAATCTCAACCAACGTGTCTATCAGGGGAAAACCTCTTAAGCTCTTACTGGCCACCTTCATGTTCAAAACATTTGTGTTCAGATGCTGGCCGAGGTCCGCTGGAGTTCAAGATGGTTCTAAAGTAGTGAGAGAGAGCAAAAGAACGACAGAGGGAGTGTGTAAACATGTGTGTAACCATCCCTGTAATTGCCATTAAGTGGCTTAGCGCTATCTCCACCCAGTCCCAGCTGATAAGGCTGCGTTCTGTCTGCCATTTATTGTAAGGCTGATAAGAACTGTTTTCTCCATCATGCTCTGGGACAAACTTTATCCAATGCGATCTTCTGCACAAGGCACCAGGAACATGTCGCAAATATAGTCATAAAAGCAAATCAGTTAATCAGAAATTAGCATTAGCAAATTAGCTGTATGTATCAGATGTAAACCTGCTGACCTGTTTGTTTGTGCTTTACAAACACTGACACAGAGCTAAGCCGTAGTTGTGGTACGTGTGTGTGGGCGTAGTCATGTTTCCACTTCATTCAGGCATTAAAGAACTGAGTTTTTATGTGACAACACACGTTTCATGGTGAGGATTAGTATCAGCAGGCTGACTGATGGTTTTGAGTTGTACTTCACTTTAGTTCTGTTGTTATTTTTATGTATTTAAAAAAAAAACTGTAGATATTCACCAGTCAGCATGGTCATATAAGGAGAATCACAAACATACAGTGAGTGATCAATCTTCAGTCTGCTGAGCTTTAAAGCTTCTATTAACTCACTGATTTGGTTTTCAGCCTGTCCTGTCATCTTCCCCGACGAGGTAGCCAAAATGCTTTCTAATACTTCCATTAATCAGATGGACACAAAGCAGATTGGTAAGAATGACTGATAATGTCTTTGCCAATAATAATAATTATAAAAAAGCTACTGATGATGTGTCAGCATGCATCAGCAGGCTCGTCTCCCATGAACCAGTTCAATATTCTGTTGTCCCTGTAGATGACACTGGAGGGGCAGTCGCCGCTCTTTGGGCTTAAAGGCGTTTTCCTTGCGACGGATATACGCAGATGTGGTGCGTGGGAGTGTAACTACTGCAGTCTCTAATAACAACTCTGTCTTTTATCTCGGTGTGGGACACTTCAAATGTTGGCGTGTCGCTAATGCAAAGGCAAGTTTAGTGAAGGACGCCTAAGAACCTTGTGCCATCTTTCTGCAGTAACAGCTTTCAGAACATTAAAATAAATCCCTGAAATGCCCACATGTGTTTGTGTACTTGTTGTGAGAGGAGAGAACACTAGCTAGTCAGAGTGTGTATGGAGTGTTTTACTGATGAAGACAAATTTGTCCTACGTGTGTGTCATTCACCCCCCAAAAAAGGTCAAATTTTTCTTTGTCGTTTTAACCCTTCCTTTCAGCACTGGTCTTTCAACTGTGTGCACTTGTGTGTGTTTTGTGTGCTTTGCTGGTGGTCCCTCAGACCCTGGAGGTCCACTCTGTTTACCCAGCACCCTGTTGTCTCTCACACACCCTTCTGCTGGGCTACTTTTTAAGTGAACAGGTAATAAAATTAAAAGTTTCATTAACTCTCTCTCTTTTTTTTTTTTTTCATTTTCTCACCGTTACAATTGATTTGCTTTTAGCCTCTCTCACTGCGACACTCTGCTCCTCATGTTGGCCGATTGCTTTGGTTGGACTCTGGGGCTGGTAGCAGAACAACCAAATAAGTCAGTCATTCACTTCAGAGCTGTTAGCAGTGTGGCAGCAGCCAAGCAAAGCACTGCCCTAGCCTTTATGGCTAGGACTTTTAAAAAGACATGGTTCCCTGTATTTACTTTGTTTGATTTGATTATTATTTGTTTGTTTTGTTTTGTTTCAGAACAATAATGCAGGGCTCAGTTTATTCAGCTTGACTTTATACATGACACCCGATGTCTTCTTGTCATGCCTGTCTCGTCTCTCTGTTGCCTCTTACCCCTGATGCCTCATTACCCACAAGTCTATTTATACACTTTGTTATCCACGAGTGAAGCTTTCCTGGCAGGAGCTGCTAAGCACTGCCAGTCCGGGAAAGAATGCCCATTCTGGGGCTTTGCAGAGACCGTGGCCCTGGTCCCTGGAAGAATTGCTACTCTGTCTTCTGTAGCTGGTTATGTAAGCAGCGGACCTCCTCAAACTGACAGAATGATGAACTCAATTAAAGCTATGTTAACAGCAGTACTCTCTGCAGAACACCAGAGTGTCCAAATATTGTTTTTCATGTAACATATTGAGGAAAAATACATGATGGACTGTATGGATTGAAAGCTCCAGTTAATGATGTAAGGCTGGGATCACTACATTAGTTTCTTGTTATAATCAGAGCGCTGTACATTCCTGTTTGAGAAAATGACAGAAAACCAGTCTGTGAAAATGTAAACTTTGACAAAAGAAGCATTTTGGAGATTTTTAAGACTTGTTGTCATGTCATTAAAATTGACATGTTAATGTCAAAGAAAGAAAAAATCTGCTAAGTAATTTGCTATGAAAACACTTTATTAAGTGTGGTGTGCGTGGTGAAAATCTCTTATGGTTTGACTACTGTAACATTTGGAACACATCTGAAACTTTGAGCCAGAGATGGAAGTGACACTTTTCCCTTCCATGTCAGGGCGTTCTTTGAAGATATGGATTGAGTCTCTCCATAATAATCTGAAAGAGCCTCGTGAGCAGGCCTGAAAGAACCCACACTGATCAAAACCCTACTAAGAGTAGAACTGGGTTAAAACTCCCTCTAAGAAGCAAAATCTAGTAAGCAGGTCATGTTAGAGTAGAAAGTCATGAAGCTCTCTGGAAGTGATGCCGTCGGTGACAGTGGAGAGGGGAGCTGGCTAACTAGAGGAGGCGGAGGCAACCCAGGATGAGGGTGTTGCTTGCCAGATGTTTAGCTATATGGTTCAAATGGAAACTAGCCCAAGTGGAACCAAAGTTGTGATGCTGGTTGATTTCCTTTATGTGGCTTCCATCCCTCCCACCTCACAGCCTTCCATTAGAGGTTTTGGGGACATTTTGCATGGAAATTAAGACTCTTATTTTACGTCATAGGTTTAATAGGAATAAATCACCACGTCTGCTCCTTTGGACCATGTATAGACTTTTATGCGAGTGTGTGTGTGTGTTATGTGAGTTGTGTGGTGCCATGGCGTGTTGCCAGAACTGTCTTCTTCTTTGCCTCAGAGTTCCCCCGGCACCAATCAGACTCACATGTACAGTGCCAGCTGTAGTCAAACAGCTCCCTGGTGCATGATGAATAAAACAAAACTTGAATAAAGTAGTAATTGACTTTCATAAAATTAAATTGTCTATGACTGAGTGCTAAGAGTGATAACCATCATGGAGCAGCTTGTTGCTTTTTGCAGATAATTTCTGTGCATGGTAAACGGTGCTGGTGCTGTGGTCAGCTTTTGACATAAAACATGACAGTAGATGAGATGGAAGTCATCCCCAGAGTGTCTTCAACAATGTGGTTTGACTTAAGGGACACGATTGACAGTAAATTGAGCTCACTTGTTGTGGGGACTGTCACTCACCTTGTACAAACACTTGTATATGTTTTGGTATTTTGCAAGCAGCTTTGTAAAATGTGAGGGGAAATCTCTGAATGTCAACACTTAAAATGATGTCCAACTTAATATTTGACTTAATAATTGTAACAGAAAAGCGTGTAGTGCAAACAGTGGTGCGGGACAAAATATGCTATTCAAATGGATTATAATTCAATTCAATGCAAACAAACTGTAAGCTACAAGTCTAAAGTATTTATTTTTTCTTCAATTTTCAGTTCAGTGGCCTTCTTTTTTTAACACCATGTTTACTTTGTAGTTGTATAATTTGTATAATTTTGTGAGTACTGGAAGAGACTACTTTACCATTTATGAAAAGGGAAACGAGATGTTTCACTCCTTTGTGAAATTATTGACACAAAAATGAGTAGAGGTGCAGGGTACCCAGACTTCTCAGGAAATAATTATGCCCTAGAGCTTCACGTGAATGCTGCTTTATAGTAAGAAGTTTAAATATTCTGTCTCCCTTCTCATATGTAAATTCAATTTTAGTTTTTGAACGGTTGCATTTTATTCTTTGGTTTCTCTCTTTACTCAGAACACATTCAAGTAATATTATAGTGAAAAAATATTATGCTTAATTTTGCTGAGGACCCCACTCAGGGATCCTTGGTGGTCCCTGAACACCCATCACTCTGGCAATCACTGCAGCACCTCCGACCACAACATGAGCAGCCTGTGCGTCACTCGGGGGCTAATAAAAACACGACAGCCACTCCTTTTCCCTCTCGCCGGCATGTGCCTGTCCCACTGTGTGAATGTTTTAAGCTGATTTGGCTGTTTATAAAGGGAATAAAACTTAATAATATAGTGCAAACTCTGTGCCCAGTCTGTGCTGTTAGGGGTTAAAGAGAAAGGCTTTCCGTTCTCACACTTGGATGTATGGCTTGTGTTTATTTTGAATTAATTTTTTTTGCTTTTAAGATTAGTGTTCTTTTTGTGTACGATCTTGCTAAGTGTGTGCAGAACTGTGATAAACATATTTAGTGCTGCAGTTGATTTGTGCAAAGGTGACACTGTAAACAACTACAGAGATTTTTGTAGATGCATTATTATAAGGGGCTTCTTGTACTTATTACAGTCATGTTGAGTATTTTATTTTCCATAAATGTCTTCAGCAGAGATACTGTTTTATATTATAAAGAAGCCTAATTACCTCAGCAAGGGAACTTTTATGGCTTCCACTACTCATGGTAAAACATGTTTTTATTTCCCACCTTACCTCATTAAGGCTTCTTCCCTGTATATTTAGAAATATAGCCACAGTTAACATGGAAAAATATGGGTACAGTGGAAAGTGTAGCTAGGAAAGCTGATGACTTACTCCCCCTGTCTTAGATCATTGCTTATTTGTTGTCTGTTTTCATTAAATTATAAAATCAGTGGATTTTTTTGGTTCTTGCTGCTGTCAGTCACTACTGTGATCAGACTAAGTTCATGTTCAGTCTTCGAGAAAGTCCATGTGTGAAAGGATATTAAGACCTCGAACAGCTTCACTTTGTTGTTGCCACACTGAGTGCTTAATGAGCAGAAATAGCTCTCCCTGCTATTTTCTATGCTTTTCAGCCCATTTCATCGATGCACCACAGAGAGAGGCGGCATGTTGCCATGGAAACAGCAGACAAAGGCTACGAACAGGGATGTATGTTGAAGGCCTCCCTCGGCATGTGTGTGCACGTTTGCATTATGAATCTTGATCTCCATATCACAGGAAGCCATCGCCTTCTTCAGCAATGTTTGCACAATTCATGGACACTGGCTTTGTTTTTGTTTTTTGTTTTTTTTTTGTTGTTTTTTAAATCACAGGACAAAATATTGAGCTAGCGTTCAGTAGTGCTGTTGATCTGGATGGTAGAAGCAGCTCTGCGTGTCAGCTGTGTTTTGCTGGTGTGATATTTTCCAAGGGTTAGCGGATAGGAGCATATTTTTGTGTTTTTGACAGGGGTGATTCTGAGGAGACTCATCCCCCTTACTCCACTGCCATTTTTTTTTCTGTCAGTCACCAGCAAACAAGTGGCTCCACTATTTGGAGATGAAGCTCAAAATGCAGAGAGAGCTGTCTGTTAGTATGATGGGCAAGTCAAATTAGAATAATCTGCTTTACACACAGTGGATTTTTTAGCCAATGTGCTGGTGGTTTGAAGATAAGCTTAATAGAAACATGTCACTCCCGAATTTACAGTAATTAGTTCACTATTGGCACAGATTCCTCCTAATGACTGAGAGACAGAATTTTCAGCATAGATGATCAGTTCTGTTGCCACTATTACAGCCAATACTCTGGAAGCTAGTGTGGGACTGCTCTGCTCCTTCAGCAGGAAGTTATTCACTGATTATTTTCTGCTAAATGTTCAAGGTCAACACCAGAGAACTCAGTTTCTTTATCAGAGCTCAACTCTTAATCGTGTATAATATCATTACTCTGTTCAGATAAGCCAACCTCACAGTCTTCTTCTAACCAAACAACTGGAGCCCTTGTTTTTGGGTTCTTCAAATTTCTACATGCAATAAACTTATATGTGCTTTTTGTAAGAAAGGAAGTAAATGAAATATGATGAGAATTTGCTTCCTTTGCACTGTAAGTGTTCAGTCATTTTCTCCATGAGATAGAAGTTGTTCATTCAAGATTGGGAACGTACGAAAGAAAATTGTGCAATTTCACAATGACTGACTTTTTAGCTCAATTGTTCCCATGTTCACATCCAGAATTCTCTCCAAGGAAAGATTCAATCAGCCTGCAGCTACAATGGCCCTCCTACCCAAAACCAATCAGCACAAGGTCCACAGAGAGTACGATGAAGTCTCCCAGACACTAGAAAGAACGAACGAAATGACAAAGGGCAAATTGGAAAAGACAAGAATATAGATGGTTTCAAGGAAATGACAGTGTCAAGTCAAGTCAGCTTTATTTGTATAGCATGTTTAAAAGACATCAAGTGTCAACCAATGTGCTGAACAGAAGGACAATGTAATCAAATAAAAAAAAGAATTAAGATAAATGAGGTAAAAAAGATCACAAAACAGCCATATATATACACACAAGCAAACTCTTATATACAAATGTCTATACAAGTATAAATCTACACGTACATGCATGTATATGCACACACACACACACACACACACACACACACACACACACACACACACACACACACACAGGTACAGACGTGGACGTGAATACATGTATACATATACACATGTATACGTCATCCAATGAGATAAAAGATCAAAATAAAGAAGACAGAATAAACGCGGTTTCAAAGAGATCTGAAAGCCTTTGAAAGTAGATAGATCTAAAAATTTGATTTGAAGATTTCCATAGAGGAAGAGAATTTTTAGAGAAAGAGAATGGATCATTAACTCTCTTTTTGAGGGTAGGCCTGGTGGAAGTGGACAGTTAGAAAGATAAGAAGATGACTCGTAAACTGTCCGAAGTTGTTGACCAACATCGTCACCACATGCTCATACCTTCAGGGCCTCACACAGACAGAATATGTCAACTTCACACAGACAGAATATGTGTGACTGCAATGCATACAGATTAACTACATCATATAAGTCATTCTCTGAGACCCAGTTGAATATAGAGATCTCAGAGCGAGGAGAAGCATGCTGATTAAATGTGATTTGACGCCTCTCAGCTTTTGTGAGCAAGTACCATTTTTCCTGACATGGTAACACTGTGATATCTTTATCAAGAGGCCCTTGGGTTTGATTGGCTTGTTTTCAAACTGAGTCAGTCTAATTTAATTTTCCTGACTGTTTTAATTCAGAAATACCAGTTAAACTGAATATCAGGTTTGGAGTCATAGGGATGGTAATGAGAGACCAATGAGAACATTTTTAAAGGACAAAAACATTATACATTACACACTATTTTTCCAGCCGGTGCAATATAACCTTCAACTACAGTCTTATCTTCCAGTCAAAAAGTAAATTTAAATGATTTGATCCAGTCTTGCTTGTCTGCCAAAATGAAATATACACTGTCCAACTGACAACACAAGGTTAAATGCATGAACCTGAGCTGCATTTGGAAGGGATGAGCCGCCCATATCCATTGAGAGTTTCCTGCAGCGACTACAGATAAATCACTCAATGAAGTTGGGAGCTTCCTCTACTATACACAGTGGTTAGCTCTGACCTCAGTCATCTTATAAAGCCCTCTGAGCATTTAAAGCATACAGAAGGCGCCAAGTTGGGTTCCTTTCCAACAACTGATCCTCTCTTGAGGATAGAATGGATTAAAGGCAGCTATGAAAGCTTTGGAAAGCATTTAGTTAGCCTCCTCTGGTTTGCATCCGTCTTTGTCAGCTCTCGCCGTCTACTGCACAGCTCTTAGTGGCTGTTTAGCCTAGTGGAGCTGTGCCAGCTAAGCGGAGGTATCACTGGGACAGTGCCAACAGCAGTCTGGGACAAGCTCCTGAGTGAGCTATATACCTGCATATGATATGAAAACTGCCTTGTGAGATCTGAGCCTACTTACCTGTGGATGTATATGAATTTAACCTTTATTTTCTGTTGATGATTTGTAATTTGCTCTTTTAGTCTGCGCCTTCTTCTTGTGATGTTCCACCACTCAGATTTCCTTTCAAAAATTCCTGAAGAAGGAGGCTATAGCTACAGTCAGAATCACTCGGTATTTATACCATGTTGTTTTTCCATTTACTCAAATGCACCACATGCTCTATAGTACTCACAGTCCACTGACACAATGAGACAGTGTAGTATAAGAGAGCATATACGCTAGATTCTGCCAGAATGTAAGATTATGCTTTGTGGACACAAAAACATACATTTGTGTAGCTATTTACCTATTAGGGATGACATATGTCTAAAAGCTTATCATTGAGTTAAATACTGTCCTTTTAAAGAGGGATGAGCAAGTGAAACAGAATTATTTTAGAGGTTTTACCAATTGAAAAACTGTCTGAAGTGATTGGCTATACAGATTAGTTATACAGACACGGACAGCTGGAGACCTGATGGCTAAATAGTCATTCCTCTTTTTCTTCTTTGAAAGACTGCTGTCTGGGCACATGCATAGTTGATGCATTGTAATATAAATTTTCTGTGGAGGACTATGCACAGTCACAAAAAACAGGTAGGCATGTGGATGTCCCTGTGGAACCTTGTGCTCACTGTTCGATGATGAAATTTGTTACAGGAACCCAAGCAGACTATAGCAAACTCGCAGAAACAAAGTATAAAACCTGCTTAAGTGGGGATGTCCATATGTTGCCCACTCTAGCAGCTCAAGCAGGGAGGGTTGACACTACTTTGCCCTTTTGTAACATTTGTAACACATGGTCCGGTTGTTAATCCTGCACTCATGGATCGAGGACAGTTCAGTGTACTCTATGAGAAATGCAGTTTTTTTGTCATAGAAAAGTAATGTGATGGACTTTTGATTTATAAAAGTGTGAAAACTGAAGTCATACCTCTCTACACTTTGAGCTGTCAAAGTCAAACACGGAACACTGAAGACAAAGGGTACCATGGCGACTGTGCTTGCTAAACTGTTTGACCTTTTAATTATGACTGCCTGCAGCTACAGTCATAAAAAGGAAGTACACCTTTTTTAATTCTAAGGCTTTGCAGGTCGTAATAAAACCTATCTGGTCTTTAACAGGTCTTAAGATTACTGTATGTAAACACAACCTCAGGTGAAATAAAAAATATGACATTTCTCATAATGCTCAGAGAAACTAGAAAAAATAAACTACATCTTAGACTCCATAGGCCTCTGTTAGCACGTTGAATGTTGAAGTTCATGACAGCACAATTAGAAAAAGACTGACCAAGTATGACTCAATTGGAAATGAGGAAAATGCCTCTTTTCTCTAAAAATAACATAGCAGCGTGTCTGGAACGATGCCCTTTGGATAGGAGAGACTAGTATGGCGATATCTGGCAATGAGACTCAGCAACTGCTAAAATGTCTATGTCTGGTGAAAACCAAATGTAGCATATCAGCACAAACGTCTGATGCCAACTGACATCAGGGTGACAGAGGGGTGATCATTTGGGTTTGTTTTGAATCCACAGGACCTAAGCACCTTCCAGCCATGAACTTACCTGTATACCAAAATACTCTAGTGTGAGCCCACCTGTTCGACAGCTAAAGCTTGGCTGAAATCGGGTCATGCAACAAGAGAATGATCTAGAGCACGTCAGCAGAGTGACTGAGAAGGAAAAGAATCAAGGTGTTGCACAGAACTCAGGATCTTAAAAGAGCTGTGCATAGTGAATGAGTTTTTTGCATCAATGAACTGAAGTGATATGAAGAGAAGTGGGCTAAAATTCCTCCACAACAATGCAAAAGACTGATAAAGTCATGTAGAAGACAATTATTTATTGCTGAAAATTATGGTTCTACAAGCTGCTGAAGCATGGGGTTAACTTAGTTCTTTACGCCGCAGCTGTAAAAGGCTGATGGAGAATTGTCGTCACCCTTAAAAATCTGCTGGCTAAAGTCTCCATTGATTTGTGGTTTATCTAGTCACTTCAATTACAAAATACAGCAAGTGTCTCATGCTGTTTTCTCTAGTGGATTGTTCTTGTGTATACTTGTTAAATGCCTGTATCCAATGTCAGCTGTAATTGGAATGATGATTTATGTTGACCAATCTTCTCTCCCACAAAAAAAGCCCCAGAGACCAATTGCTAGAGGTGACAGAGTTTGAAAGGATAAAATGAAAGCCCTAATTCAGCCTCTTTCTGTATCTCTGAGGCCATCCGGCTTCTCTCTGAGGCTATATAAAGTCCAGAGCACAGCAGGATTACAGGTCATGGCGATGTCACCTTGACTCGACTTTAGGACAATAAGAAAGAGATGACTCTTTTGCAGGCTGGCATCAATATCCTAAGGTTTTCTTGAGTTAGTAGGGACCAATGGCTAAGCAGAAACTCAATGAAAGCACACAGATTTTATGGTCCAATATATACTTGCTGTGGCTTTTCCCATTGACACCGGGGTAAACTGAGATTATCTCCTGTCACTTTTTATTTCCTTTGATAGGATCCTGTCGCCCCTAGGGCCGTGTAAGTAATAACTCTCATAACGGCGCTGTTTCAGTGGAGCCTCACAGAAGCACAAATGGCTGAGTGTGGTTTCTCTTGAGCTGCCTTGGTTGTTTAACCAGTTAAAAGAATAATTAATTGGAAAGCTTTAGCTGAATCTAACATCCATTCTTCAGATTTCTCCACATGCTTAATCTCATTTAAAGGTCATAGAGCTGGACCCGGTCCCAGCATGCAAAGGCAGAGAAGTGCCCTGGAAATGGAGCCAGTTGTTACAGGCGTGGAGTTGACACAAAAGACCAAAATGAACTCATTGTGGCTTTTCTAAACCCACACTTTCCAGGTTGGAATTCCATGAAGGAATTATTTGACAAGATGATTCCACTGTATATTTATTGTAGTCATAAGGATACAGCTACTCCTTTTACTGAAAGATCAGCCTTTTCACTTACAATGATATATTAATTTTTCTGATCTTGACAACTAAAGATGTTGAGTCATCTATTAGGAAAATCTACAGTGGGCTCACCTCTGCCATCAAGCCCTTTAGGAATATTTTCTCTTCTCCAGTGAACCCAATTATGGCTGCCAGTGCTGCTCAACTAGAGAAGTGAGTGAGGGAGAGAGAGAGAGAGAAAGAGAGAGAGAGAGCGCGCATCCCCTGCTTTGCCTCTAGTGGATGAGCCAATCTATTAGTGCTCCATGTAATGCAGCTTAGTACTGAGATAGGGAAATGCTATTGTCCAAATAAATTCATTCAGGCTGCACAGAAGCTAGAAGCTCCTCTCAGATATCATTTAAAATCACGGCACGCTTCTGCCAACGGATTGCCAGCTGAACAGTTTCTGAAGAGCTGCCCCAGGGTGACTACCAGTGGATGGTGGATGGTCCCAGACCGCAGAGAGGCGTTTGACAGTGAGAATCTCTTAGTGTTTCATCTAAACTGTGGTGCTCATCAAAAGTTTTGCCTCACTGCAGCTGGTCGGAGATAGGGAATTAAACTTGTATGCACTGAATACTAAAAAGTATATCTAGCTCGACTGTGTAGTCATACTGCCATGGTGTTACACAGCAAAAACACAAAATTATTATGTATAGAGCTGAAGCTGTTTGGTAGCAATATACAATCCATAATATTTCTAATCAAGCTAATCTGACCTCATGAGTCCTTTGTATATTTTGTTAACATTTCACTGTACAACCGCATAAATATGAAGTCCATAAGAACACTCATGCTGCCTAATTATCAAGGCAAGGCAAGGCAAGTTTATTTATATAGCACAATTCAACAACAAGGTGATTCAAAGTGCTTTACAGAGACATTAAAAACAAAAACAAATAAAAAGCATGATTTGAAATTGATTAAGACAAGCAAACAAGCAAACAAACACAAACAAACAAACAAACAAACAAAACAGTATATAAAATGAAAAATCAAAACAGTAGATAAAATCAGAACAGTAGATAAAATCAGTAGTTAAAATGTAAGTTTTGAAATTTAAGCTTAAAAGTGTGGATTTGGTGCTTTATTCAAAAGCAGCTGAGAACAGGTGAGTCTTCAACCTGGATTTAAATAAACTGAGTGTTTCAGCTGATCTGAGGCTTTCTGGGAGTTTGTTCCAGATATATGGAGCATAAAAGCTGAATGCAGCTTCTCCGTGTCTGGTTCTGACTCTGGGAACTGATAAAAAACCGGATCCAGATGACCTGAGGGATCTGGAAGGTTCATACTGGGTCAGGAGGTCACTGATGTATTTTGGTCCTAAACCATTCAGAGCTTTATAGACCAGCATCAGAACTTTAAAGTCTATCCTCTGACGGACAGGCAGCCAGTGTAAAGACCTCAGAGCTGGACTGATGTGGTCCACTTTTTTGGTCTTAGTGAGGATTCGAGCAGCAGAGTTCTGAATGAGCTGTAGTTGTCTGACTGATTTTTTAGGTAGACCTGTAAAGATGCTGTTACAGTAATCAAGCCTACTAAAGATGAATGCATGGACTAGTTTTTCCAGGTCCTGTTGAGACATCAGATCTTTTATCCTTGAAATATTCTTGAGGTGATAGTAAGCTGATTTTGTTATTGTCTTAATGTGTTTTTCTAAGTTTAGGTCTGCATCCATCACTACACCCAAATTTCTCGCCTGGTTTGTGGTTTTTAGGTGTATAGATTGAAGTTCTCTGGTGACTTGTAATCGTTTTTCTTTGGCTCCAAAGACTATTACTTCAGTTTTGTTTTTGTTTAGCTGGAGAAAATTGTGGCACAACCAGTCATTAATTTCGTCAATGCATTTACCAAGAGCCTGTACAGGGCCTCGGTCTCCTGGTGACATTGTGATATATATTTGTGTGTCATCTGCGTAGCTATGATAGTTTATTTTGTTGTTCTTTATAATCTGTGCCAGTGGGAGCATGTAAATGTTAAACAGAAGGGGTCCCAAGATGGAACCTTGGGGAACTCCACATGTGATACTTGTCTGCTCAGATGTGAAGTTACCTATTGATACAAAGTATTTCCTGTTTTCTAAGTATGTTTTGAACCAGTTTAGTACAGTTCCTGAAAGACCTGCCCAGTTCTCCAGTCGTTTGAGTAATATGTTGTGGTCAACTGTATCAAATGCTGCACTGAGATCCAGTAAAACTAAGACTGACATTTATCCACTGTCTGTATTCAAACATATGTCATTAAACACTTTGGTCAGAGCGGTTTCAGTGCTGTGGTTCTGTCTAAAACCTGACTGGAAGGCATCATAGCAGTTATTCTGTGTTAAGAAGTAATTGAGCTGTTGAGAAACTGCTTTTTCAATGATCTTACTTAAAAATGGGAGATTTGAGATCGGCCTGTAGTTATTCATTTGTGTCTTGTCAAGATTGTCCTTTTTCAGTATAAGTTTTATTACAGCAGTTTTTAGTGATTCTGGAAACACACCTGACATTAAAGAAAAGTTTACGATCTGTAACAGGTCTGACTCCAAAGTCTTTGAGACCTTTTTGAAAAAACTTGTTGGCAGGACATCTAAACAGCAAGAGGAGGAGTTCAGTTGACCTAAGATGTCCTCCAGGTCTTTGCTGTTAATAGGGTGAAACTGTTTGATGGTGTTTAAACAGTTTTTTGGTGGACACAGTACATATCCTGGATCTGCTGTTGATGTACCAATTGCTTGTCTAATCTTTTGGATTTTTTCTGTGAAGAATTTGGCAAAGTCATTGCAGGCCATGGTCGAATGAAGTTCAGCTGCCACTGACACAGGAGGGTTTGTTAGTCTGTCAACTGTAGAAAATAAGACCCAAGCGTTATGACTGTTTTTAGTGATGATGTCAGAGAAGTAGGACCTCCAGCAAAATGTTCATATTAACATATGGCATTTGTTTCTCCTAAACAATATCCATTAATGCAAAGAGCATATGATTACTAGGATAGTTATATTCTAGCAACTCGGTGTATTTAAGAATGAGGATGTCACACTTCCTAGATTGGACAAAATGCATTTCAGTGAATAAACCAGACCATGAAAATGCTGCTTCAAACAACTTTTGAAAATTTGTAACAGAGAGTCGTGTTTTATAGGAAATATGACTGCAGGCTAATGGGTTTTTTTTTTTTTAAATCTTTTAAAGTCCCATTTAAACCTGCCCTTTTCCATGCTTTATAATTTGTACTAACAAAGTTAATGCCACCAATTATTACATAGTCCCTTGATAGATAGATAGATCACTCATTTTCAGTCTCGTCCTTGTACCTGAGCATTTTCAGAGGAATGTTTTTTTTTTTCTTGTTTGTTTTCTTAAGACACTTAATACTGATCTGTGAATCATTTAAGCATAAAAAAGGCGTGTAACTCAAGGGATGGCACAGACATCTTGGCAAAGAACCTGTTGTTGCCAGAGGTAACAGTTTGACAGTTAGAAAATATTGTTTGCACCACATCTATTTCCCATTTTCCTTTGAAAACTTAAAGAAATAAAAAGTGGTTCAGGACTTTTGGCCAGTGCTGTAAGTTGCACATATTTTTAATAAAATGATATACATTTAACAATGTATTGCTGGACTCAGCTGATGGATATCTGACAGCATTTTGTGTCAGCTCAATACATGGAATTATCTTACAAAGAACTATAGCTGTATTCTGCTGTAGTCATCTGTGAGCATGCAGGCAGTGGAGGCTGCAGCTCTCCCACTGTGTTCCTCCTCAGGAAAGTTTAGCCCTTGTTATTAGAGAAAGACAGAAAAAAATGGAAAGAGGGTTGAACTGGGTCACACGTGATGTAGGGAGCAGGAAAAAGAGGCATAGAAAGTGATGGGAGGACGTTAACAGAGTATTTGTAGCAAAATCCTCAGGGAGCTTAGAGAATGAGCTGTCCGTCACTCTCAGCATCACAGAAACGATTGAGCCACCAGACATGCTTACCTCTTCATATCCATGTTTAACACGACCATGGATTCTTTGTGTGTGGTTTCACTAAGCTGTTGCTGTGAAATAGGACCACAGGGGCTGTTGGAGAAGATTCAAGAAAAGTATCTCATGAAGGCATTTTCAGGTTTGTGTGTGCACAGGGGTCTATGTAGATTGTTTTTGTTGCAAGTATGTGCTGGTCCATAAGTGCGCAGGCAGGGGAAGAAGCTGGCAGCGACACTGATGTGATCTGACGTGGTTGAAGCTTGCAAAGCATGCTTCAGGCCTCTTTGACTCCCAGTGCGAACCAGCAAGATCCACTCCCCCCTCTTCCTTGTCATTTTCTCCTTTTACGCTCTCTCTCCCACCCTTTCATTTCTCTCTGTCTTGGCCTTACAGCATCCCCCTGTCTAGCTCTGTCTTCTCTTGTTATGTTTGTTGGGCATTCTCCTTTCTGCCATCCTTTAGGATAATTTCATGGCTATTTGGAGTCTGCATGCCTGACCCAATCTGCATTAGGTCAGGGATATCAGCTCTCCAACATTGTGCTTCTGTGCTATTGACTCGCATGTACTTGCAGTGACAATCCACTGTCAGCGGATGTGACTGTTTCGTGGTTGTGAGAAGGTGCATCCCTGACCTCTTTGTGTGTCACAGTCACTTTACCGCTGAGTAAATCTGCTAAGAGTAAAGGCAAGCCAAGGTTATCCCCCATCAGAGGGTAAAACAAGTCCACAACAAAGCTCCAATGCCAATAACAAATAAAAATTGCCCTTTTGCTCCTGTGATGTCCACTGTCGAAGCTTGGAGTGCACCCTTTGTATATTTGCTAGCTGGTTGGTCCAGTAGGATAAGAAAGTCTCAACAATGTCAGGTTATTTCATCGCGTGCACTTTCTTTTTTAA
This sequence comes from Pelmatolapia mariae, assembly GCF_036321145.2. NCBI lineage: Eukaryota > Metazoa > Chordata > Actinopteri > Cichliformes > Cichlidae > Pelmatolapia > Pelmatolapia mariae. The sequence goes on from NC_086227.1 coordinate 7,841,963, forward strand.
TTAAGAAATGTATTTATTTTTATTTTATTTATTTAGTTTTTGTTTTTTCAAGACACAAGGATGTCATGTCCATGTCAGTTAGCTTTCATATGAAAATGTTTGTTGTAACCATAGCCATCAAGTCAGTTTAACTCTGGCTATTATAAACAAAGTCCTGGTATTTTTTTTAGATTTTGTCCAAAAAATAAATTCTATTTCTGTACTGAAAACACATTTTTTGCACTTTACCATTAAATGTTTAGACAGCAAACAGAGTCAGATTATTATTGGTTTTGTTTATTTTTTGTTTTCCTTTTCTTTTAATTGAACATTTAGCACAGACTTTCACGTAACATGTGATATACTGCAGGCATAGAGATGGAAAAAAATGTCTACCCACAAAGAGTATTGTGTCTAGTATTCCAAGTATGCACTGTGTGGTTAAGTTTCACAGTATATGCACATTTTATTGCCTTAAATTTGCTGGTGGCTGAATGGAAAAGCAAAATTTAAGTCAAAATTGGAGTCTAAATGAACAGGATTTGTGCCTCCAGGCAGTGAAGGCAGCAGACCTTGAATGCTGTTTCATTTTGTTTCATGTTTTTGCATTCTCTAAATATACAGCATTCAGTATTCCAAGAGCACATATTTTAGACTGCCATGATATAAATAAAAAAACACTACTAAATCCTGGCCTTGAGCATGTCTCTCCAACCCAGCCTTGCTCAATCCTTTGCCCCTTTTTGTCATCACAAGAATAAAGAAACATATCCTTTGTGTTTTGATTCCCTTCTGCCAGTGCTGCCATATCACTGGCTCGGCATTTGGCTCCGGGTCAGCATAAATACTCTGCAGTAAATAGGATTAGCTCAGAGCGGAGAGTGGGCGACGTGGAGCGGGTGCCTTCCTGACCCAGCACGCTGTTGGAGGCAGACCAGGCCCACTCACTAAGCTCTTTAAAGGCTTGCTTGCTGATAAAGAGCACACCTTCTAATCTGATCTCCAGATTGCCACTGTCAGAAACGGTAGAGGTGCATTTAAAGTGGCATCTGCTGCAAGTAAAGCACTCCTGGCTAGCTCCACAGCAAGCGAGTTGTTATTACTTTTGGTTGAATGAGTAGTCAAGGACAATGTCATTAGGATTTGAATGTTAAATATACAGAGTCTGATTATAAGGCAGCAATTCAGTTATTGAGATTTAGATAATTGAATTTTTATAATCTTGTTTTAATATTCTGGATTCTTGTGCTGGTGGGGTGTTTGAACATTCAGAGCTTTCAGCAACAGCACCATTTGTTTCAATTCAGAATTGATGTATACCTGCAAGCAAGCAAGCACGTTGTTTAAAATCGCAACTTGAAGAACCTAAAGAAAATGCATCTGTTACTTAATTTCTAGCTTTTGCTTTGCAGGCGTTCTAAAGGTTTCTAACTGCTAACTTTAAATCATTTTAAAGCAGTAATTGTCCCATTACCATAGACAGTCTTTTATTAGTTAGTTATTAGTGTTGTATTTGGTTTTATAAATCAGTTTTCAGCACATTTGGCCTACCCAATGTTCGTAAAATAGAAATACTTGCTAATTTTTAAGATGTGACCTTATTCTTCATACTTGTATAGGCAATAATATCTGTATTGGTCTGAGTTGTTGACTGTTGGTAAGTAAGACAGCTCCACCAATCTCTATGGCACAGAGCTACATGTTTACCATATAGTCATGGGACCAAAGACAATTTTAATAGTTTCTCACAGGACTGCACAAAGTACATGCTTACTGCTTCCAAAGGAATTAAGTGCATAAGTAGCAGCCAGGTACAGTTAATCAAATGCACTTGATTAACTGATCATCAGTAAGTATGAGCATCTCTAAAAAGATGTTTTGGCAGTTTGTTGGTTTGGAGCAGTCAGGTATGTGTTTTTTTTACATTGCCAAGTAGGAATGATATTGGCAATGATCTTAGAGAAGCAAGTGTTGCTGCCCATCAATCTGGGAAGTGTTGTAAGGTAAAAAGAAAAGAACTCAAGACCTACCTGCTAGAACCCACAGGCCTCAGTTAGCATGGTAAATGTTAAAGATCATGACAGCACATGTAGAAAAGGACTCAATAAGTATGGCTTGTTTGGAAGTGTTGGCAGAAGAAAGCCTTGTGTCTAAAAAGATCATAGCAGCATGGCTTAGGTTTCCAAAGGTATATCTAAACAAGCCACAAGACTTCTGGAACGATGTCCTCTGGACAGACAAGACCAAAATGGAGATGTTTGGCCATACACAGCATATCAGCACAAACACTATCACTCAGCTTATTTCTGCTAACGGTGGTTCTACAAGCTATCAAATCATTAAGTTTAATTTAAAAAATCAATTTCCCGATTCAAAACGATTTTAGTTTGAATAATGCAATATCTATTTTGTTCACCCGACGACACGTATGCGGATATGCCAGGTGCATAAAGCCGAAATCTCACAGATTCTGAGGCTGCAGGTTTTGTCACTCGCCAACCAAAATTAACTGAACCAGCAGCAAAAGAAGAGCAAAGCATAATTCGTCATGAATTCCCTCTTACTTTTGCTGTTTTGCTTCCACCACGATAAAATCACACTTCCTGCACAGCTCTCTCTCTCTCTCAGTGTACTTCAAGAACAGTTTCCCATCTCAAATCTTAGTTTTCTGCATTATTTGCTTGCTTATTACGCAGCAGTCTACCATTGTGTACAGTGCTTTCAGACACTGTTTTTTGACCTCCAACAAGAAAGCCTAATTTCTGCTGTTCAATACTGAAGAAATGTAAACTTTTACAAATTATGCCACATTGCAAAACACTCATCTCTGTCTCTAATAAAACCTCTGAAACTTTGCTCTGCTTCACTTTAGCAGCATCAGGTAATGTTCATATGTTGATTCATGGTTTTCTTCTGTTTTTGATCAACTGCAGAATATTTTTAAGGTTATCTGCTTTAAAAAGCCAGAACAGCAAAATTGCCTTCATGTTTTATCCTCAGTTACATTGACACAAAGGCATCTGTGATGCTTACACCTCTGATGAAGTCTCACAAGTCTCAACTTTGTTTTTATAGCCTACATAGATATAAAAATATGGATATGTACTGATAAATGATCATAATTATAATATTTCTGACTGTCTGAGTTAAAATTGAATCGAATCGAATTGGAACCTTGTGAATCAGAATCGAATGAGTTATAGAAATCATGGGGTGCACATTTTCCCGGGACTGCAGGCTGCAAAGTCCTTTGAAAACTTTAGTTTTCACTTGTAGTTGATAAAGATCTGAAATACTTTAAAACATTTTAATATAATCATGTTTTCTTACTTTTTTGCAATGAAAAGACAAAAAAAAATGGAGGAAAAATTGGTATTTGGCTATTGGCCAACATGATTATGTTAAACATCAGTTTTGGTATCCATATAGATTTGCACAACTGAGGCATCTGTAATCTGTTGCGCTAGCTGCACCTTTCTGTGGGTTTCACCAAAGTAGGAAAAACATTTACATTTAAATAGAATAACCTTTTCCAAAATCCCTCACACAGCGTGAGAATGGGAAGGCACATTCAGCTATCGTGGCCATGAGCCTGGGCGTCTCTGTGTGGAATCAGAATTATCACAGCCAACTTGGCCCAAGTTGAGCTGTAGCGAGCGAGGATGACTTGGACCTTTTTGGTTTTATTCTGGGGGATTTCCGATTGCAGCCTCCAGAGTTCAGCCAATTAACTGCTCCAAATGTTGATGTTGACGCTGGATGCCAAGTGTGTGTGTTGTTGTTTTTTTGGGGGGGTTTACGCTTTACAAACGGCGTGTAACGGCGTGTGCATATTTCCCACATGCAAACTAAACTTTTATTCTATCTGTTGTGTGTAAATCACTTTCTGAAAAGAAAACAAGTCTTTAAGTGTCTAGGTTGGCCGCTGCTCTTTGTTTAATTCACCAGCTTGTGGTGCAGCTCGTCTATTAGAAACATCCCTGCCAACCTCTGCCAAATTAGAGCCTTTAATTGCCGTTCCATTTTGTGGCTTGGAGTCAGTGTGTTTCCTCTTCCCAAGCTGCTTGGCTTTGAACATTTTAAAGCCTTGCTTTCAAACTTTTAAGGTTTTTTACAACATTTTATAAAATTCAGTTTGTAACCCTTGAGTTTCCATCAAAGCCTCGAGTCAGGAAACGAGCCCTTTGCCTTGATTTCCCCTCTCTCTAACCAGTATGGTTACATCGGAACTCTTATTTGTTTGTGGTGGTGTTCATTTCCTGCTTGTGTTTTAGGGTACTTTCTGGAGAATTGTGTCTATCCCACAACCCAACTGTTACTGCTCCCTGTTGCTCTCGCTCTCCCCTTGAAAGGATCCTAAAGTTTCTCCTTGTTAAAACAGGTGTGTGAGTACTTCACATTAGTTTAGATTTGCCTGCCATAAAACAGGTTTTATTGGCTTTACATCACCGTGCAAACAGCATTACCTATCGAGTGGAAGCTGTGAGTAAGTGGGGCTAAGCTGGGTGGGCAGCACTTGGCAGCACATTTCAGCCATGGCACCCTACTGACGAAAATAGACCGTAAACATGACGGGTGTTTCCCTCTAAAGATGTGAGCTGGTTGCAAGCCAAACACATTGTTTTTTAACACTGATGGATTTTCTCAAGCTTGCCTTCTTGCTTGAATATATGGGAGTGTTCTGATTTATTGATTAGCGCACTTTTCTTTCCTAGTGGTTAGTTAAAGAGAAAATTGTCTTGCAATAGCTGTTAAGTGTAATTCTGCAAAGTCAGGCTTTCCTTGTAACTGTTTTGCAGGTCGTTTAATGTGTTTCGGTTGTTTTATGACTTGCTTGTACTTGCATCATTAAAAGCATTAGGGGATTAATAGCCATGTGGGAATGTGAGTTGATAAAAATATCTTTGAGCCATGTTGGCTCAAATGTGACTGCATTTTTTTCTTGAAACATGAATAAATATTGCAGATTCAAAATCTTAGACACTCCCAGATTAAATCAAAAGGCTTCTTTACATCTGACAGTTACTAACATGTGTTTCTCTTTCTCCTTTTCCTTCTCTCCTGCTTCCTGCCATCCTCCCTGCGGTGATGCTGTGACCTTCTTCTCCCAGGTAAGAAGTGCTTTTGTTGCCTCGCTTGTTTCTCTGTCCCACTTTGTTTCCTCAGCAGCACACTGGTTTTAGAGCTGAGTGTGAGTTTCTGTCAAAACACTCAGTCTCTTGATAGAAGCTCACATATGCATGCCAGATGGAGGGCTGAGCACAGTAATGGGGTGCTGTGAGATGAATCTTAAAATTTGCGTGTGTACTTAATGTGCATAAACAGTGACGCACCCATCCGTGCAACGACGTATGCCAGCAGATGCATTTGACTGCTTTCTGTAGTGCATGTAAAGAGAAAGCTACTGTAGTACTGTGAGTTTACCATGAAGGGAAGAATACGTGATTTCTTGGTCACTGAGAATCCAACTCACTGCACATAACAGCATATCTTTTCTCTCTTCATTGACCCTCCTGAGTCTCACTCCTTACTCTGTGCTGTACTATTTCACTCTTTGTCAACCTTAAATCATTTGCTATGTTACAGAAGTACACAAGTCTAAATGCAACCACAGATATATGATTTAGATATTAAAGCTATTGGCAAATGTTTCTTCTAAGCAAAATTCATCATAATTGTTTTCTGAAATGGCATAAGTGTTTTCTAACATGACATTCCTGGTGGCAAAGACATGCAGACTGCCTGTCGGGAGCACTGGGACATTTCCTGGTGGCCTGCGGTTTTGTTTCGTTTTTTGTGATAATATAAAATGTGGGAATGAATTAATGGATCTCGTTGTCACTCTCACCTATAGACTGTATACAAACATACACAAAGCTAGTAAGTATTGTAGATTATGCTTTCAGTCAATTTATTTGTGTGCGTATGCTTGTGTGAATTTTATTAGTTGGATATTAGCTCATTCAGTATCTCTGCTTGAACAGTTTTGTATCTTTGGTCTTCTACATGTCTTTGTCCTCTGATAATTAAGTCTTTGAGTGTGCACCTATCTATCGCCTGTCTGTCACCACTGAAATACACTGCAGTGTGTGTGCCCGCGCTGGCCATAGCGGCTGCTTTCAACTTTTTGAGCCTCTTTCAAGCCCACAGCTGGACAGGTGTTAGATATTAGAACTAGTTTGGGCGAGGTATCACTTGAGGTTTTATTGCCCTCTTAAAGCGACACAGCTCGCTCTGCGTGCTGGAGCGGCTGACTGTCAGGATTTTCACGTCTGTATATATCGGTTATTGCTGAGTTTGAGAAATAGTTTTTAAACATTAAGATAAATGGAATAACGAATTAACAATCTACAGAATTTAGATGGGGTCAAGTCTGTATAGAGCAGACTTAGTTGTATACATTAGTTTTATACAACAAATGTTGAAAAACAGGTGTTAAAGGAAGAACATTAGTTGTCCAGTTTTTTAAAATTTCTTCCAGTAAAAATAATAAAAAGTCAGAAAAGTCAGCGTATATGCTGACTTGCAGCAGTTTTTACATTTCTAATATTAAATTCAGGCAGAAGCACATGAGCTGCATCCCTCCTCCTGCAGAAACATGCTATTCTGACTGTTTCATAGCTTCTGATGAATAATCACCTCAACAAACCAGCACAAAACTCCTGGTGCTTTGTTTGATAAATCCTATTTGCATTTGTTTTTTTAATCTCCACAATCCCCCATCTCTGCTGCTCTCTTACAGCTACTGTTTTTATTATGACATCACCATGCTTTTCTTTAGTTTCCCAGCTTCTGTGTAAATATCTCTGCTGAGGTTAAAAAAAAAGATTTGAATCATTTAATTACTTTGAATATTCTTCTATTCATTCTGTGCAGTCTGTTAGATGTGGCAGTTCAAATGCTTTTTGCTTTCGTGCATGGACAAACATTCTATTAATAATGCTCTGTTGAATATACTGTATACAAGTCCAGTGCTTGTTTAATATCACTGGAAGCCTGAGAAAATGGTAGTCGGCTGTTTTTTGGGGGATTTTTGTTTTGTTTTTTTTACCTTCGATTCTTTGTTTCTGCATCCAAACCGCTGCACTAATGAGCCATTAGTTGTGTAAAAGTGCAGTAGAAAGTTTAGTTGGATGTTCTCATGTGACTCCACTGTTCAGTGAGGACTATGTCAGAGCAGAATAGCATTTTTAAGCATGCACATTCTAGTTATTGTCTAAATACACTTGAAAAAAATAAACAAGAGCATGTTTGCAAATGATAGTGATCCAGTATTTATCTCCTGACTCTTCAGTCAAGTACAAAAAGTAATAACTTGCTTCCTGTTGTTTCCCCAACTTATTCCTTTGTTCCCTTCAAGTCATTTCTGTTCTGATCTGCTCTATTTCTGTTCCAGCTCACTTCTTCTCTTCCTCTGTGCCTTACCTGCTGTTTCCTGTCTGCCGTTTCTGTCCTATTTCATCACTGGGGGGGGGCAGTAAGTGGTTTTGTGTCACAGCGGTTGGGGGTAATTGCTATTTAAGCCCGGGGCTCGCATTACATGGACTGCTTTATTGCAGCCCTGTTACGTGGTGCAATTTTTAATCTCACCCATATTGATTATTCCACTAAGGAACAGAGTGTCATGCAGTTGAATGTCACTTGCTGCTGGGTGGGGGCTGGTGTTTGGGATATTTAGGCCAAGCAACCTTTTCCTTTTTTCTGAACACTCAAAGGCACAAAGGAGGTCACACCAAGTAATATTGACTTACCTACATTTATTATGTCATTTGGAACATTTCTGGAAACAGCAGGAAGTGGGGCTCTAATGCTTTCAGACAGTAGTTGTCCTTTTCTTCACCCTCATCCATACATAAAATATTAACCACTAGCTCCGTTGTCGGTTGTTTGGGGGGGGTTAATGTTAATGTTTCCACAATAAAAGAGAAGATTCCTAGAAGTCATAGCAGTTGTGTAATTAGATTTTGGTGGAAAACACGTCCAGCATTTTGTGTTCACATGTAAGTCCACCTTTAGCTAAATGGTGGTAAATGAGCTATTAAAGGCTGATTAGTGCCGGTTAATTGTCCAGACTTCATTACAAACTAATTGAGGAGACAGTTTATTATATTTTATATATTTCTATTCTCTGCAGTTTTTCCATTTAAAAAGTAGGGCTTCAGATCACATGGTGAGTTTCTCCCCCACATCCACACATGTCCACACACGCACACACACACACACACACACACACACACACACACACACACACACACACACACACACACACACACACACACACACACACTCCCCTACCTTGGAGCTGTGGCCATGATGACTTCTCCCTGCTTTTCTTATCTGTCACTCCAGTTTACTGCAGGGAGACTGTTGTTTGGGTGCTGCTGTCTTCTGTGTCTCGCTTTTGTCCGCCGTCTGAGTGTGTGTGTATTTTGTGAGTTTTCTCTTGTGTAGTTGCTTTTGTTCCTGGTACTACCCAAGTTATGTTTTTGGGGTTTTATTTATTTATTTGGTGAAGTCAAGAGCTGCATATATGCGTTTGCTCTTGAGCCTGAACTCTTGTGAGGATGAACTTGTAGTTTTTGACCTTAAAGTGAGTATACTGGAAATTTAGGACATTTTGTCAGGCATTTAAGTAATTTGTGCAGAATTTGTCTCTGTCTCAAGAATCCTGTGTGTGTGTGTGTGTGTGTGTGTGTGTGTGTGTGTGTGTGTGTGTGTGTGTGTGTGTGTGTGTATTTTATTTTATTTTATTTTTTACACCCATTGAGCGATTCACAGGGACATCTTGTTTCTACTAGCGAAGACTCTTTTGTCTTTGGAACAGCTTGAATTATTATTTGTGGTAAAGATTGTCCAATTTGAATTTGGTGATTTGTCAGCTGCACAGTCATGACTGGAATCTCCTGTTCCCATTCTATTGGACTGAGATTTGGTGACTGTGGAGACCCATTTGAGTATAATGAATGCATCTCCTTGTTGAAGAAACTAGTTTGAAATGATTTCAGCTCTGTGAAATGGCATATTATAAAAATGAAAGTTGGTACAGTGTTTTTCATAAAAGGTTAAACATGGTCAACAACAACTATGGTGTTTTAATGATGCTCATTTGATACTAAGGGATAGGGGCAGGGCAATATGGCCAAAAATATTTATCACAATATATGTTTGAAAATCTGCGAGAACAATATAACTGATGATATAATTAACGCAAGACAAAATACTTTACAACTCCACAACCTTATTAGTGCAAACCCCCCCCCCCCCCACACACACACACACAAATAAAATGTATTTTCCCTTAAACAAGCAGCTGTTTTTTATGTGCATTAAAGTTATATAAAAATTTACAGTGCAAATGCAAATTCCTTGCTGACAGTTTAACCAAAAGGCATTTCCAGTGGAAATTGGCCGACATATCCTCAGCATAACCATGTATAATATCCACAAAACTTAAAAAGAGGTTATACACACACAATACGGTAATATTATGTTGAAGCACAGTACGTATTACTCCGCGAGGCTCCTGACTACGGTAGCCGTAATGCTCCGACAATCCATCAAGTGGTGCGGCTTTGTAGCTTACGGAAGTTGTACTAAAACATTTTTTGACAGACTTTTGAGCGCCGTGTACCACATAAGATCGGTTCGGGGTCAGTAAGCACAACCAGAATTCATACATAAAGTGCACCGGATTATAAGGGGCACTGTCAATTTTTCAGAAAAATCAAAGGATTGATTTTAAGTGTGCCTTATTTTCCAAAAAACACGGTAATAATGACGGCCCGCTAGTATGTTCTACCAAAAATAGTGCTTTGTTGTGTATCTGATGGACGAAAGCCAAACCAGTTCCACACCACTGAAGTTGCAGCATTTTTACAAACCAATTCTGGTTCATCTGTTTCATACAACGATCCGCTTTCGCCCTTCTCATTCTCCCTCGCCGTATGAAAACAAAGGCACTGCGCATGCGCGTTTTACCCATATTCTATCGCAATATTTCATTTTCTTATCATTGCCTAACATTATACCGGTATTACCGTGAATGGTATGATATGGCCCAGCCCTACTAAGGGGACCAAATGAGTCAAGAAAATAACTGAATTCTAGATACAAGGCAGGATGGATCCATGCTTTCATGCTGTTTACACCAAATTCTGAACCTACCGACTGAGTGTTGCAACAAAAATCCAGACTCATCAGCTCAGGCAACCTTTTTCCTGTCTTCTCTTGTCCACTTTTGGTGATCCCCTGCAAATTGTAGCCTGAGTTTCCAGTTCTTAGTATGGTCTCCTGTTGCTGTAGTCTATTTACTTCAAAGTTCAAATTGTTGTATGTTCAGATATGCTCTTCTGCATCGGATGTTCTAACAACTGCTTGTTTGGGTTACTGTTGGCTTCCTTTTCACTCTAACACGTTTGGCCATTCTCCTCTGACCTCTGGCATTTTCACCCAAAAAACTGCAGCTCACTGGATATTTTCTCTTTTTCAGACCTTTTTCTGTACACTCTAGAGATGTTGTGTGGGAAAATCGCAGTAGATCAGCAGTTTCTGAAATACTCAGACCAGTCCATCAAGACCAACAACCATACCACATTCAAAGCTACAGAAGTACAACCTAAGTTAAAATATGTAGGACTTTTTCTTTTAACTTATTGAACTTGACTTGAGGCCAGATGACTTGTTAAGAGTACAAGTGTGTGTGCGTATGTTTGAAGCTCCTTCTGAATAGACAGAATCCTGCTCAGAGTGATGATTTGTGTAGGTGTCATGTGACAGGAAAGTGACAGGATGCCCCAAAGACACATACATACAAAGATTTACATACACACCACCACATGCGTGCATGAACACACACATGTTTTCACACACGTGTTACAGCTGTAGCTGGGCAAGGGCACAAACACACTCAGCAGGATCCGGACTGATGCACACACCCTTCCCTGTCAGGTGACTCTTTATTGCATTATCTGTGCTGTGTATCCTGGACTTGTTTCATGTTTCCAAAGCAAACAGTGCTTCTCTCTCCTCTTCCGAGCTGGCTTAGCTCATTCTCTTAAACAAATTTGTATAAATAGGTTTGATATTCTGAGTGTTGTTTATTTGTGTGTGATTGGCCTGACGCTGTGTGTTGTGTCACTCGAGACATGCCAGGACCCTGCTGGGCTTCATGGAGTCAGCTCCTCTTACCCCTGTGATCCGACCTTACAGAACTGCCACTGTTCATTATTGTAACTAACTCTGTGTGTGTGTGTGTGTGTGTGTGTGTGTGTGTGTGTGTGTGTGTGTGTGTGTGTGTGTGTGTGAGAGAGAGAGAGAGAGAGAGAGGAAATAGTCCAGTGTGTAGGTCAAGTTGTAGATTGTGTGCTGTCATGGTGGAAATGTCAGGCCGTTGCTCCAGTTAGTGCAGCTCCTGTCAGTGAGAGCCTACTGTACTTGTTCTGCTCTGCTAACTCTGCTAATGAAAAATAAAATCAGCAAAGGACGGGTATAAAGTGTGTGTGTGTGTGTCAATGCGTGTGTGCAATTTTCTTTCATTTACAATGCAGAAATATTTAAATAGATATGAAGTTGTTTGGTTGGAGATTCTGGGAGTGGATTGCTGCCAGTCTGTGACTTAAATTTGTTATACTTCACTATAGAATGATGGGTGCAGCACCCTTTCAAGAATAGCCTGCTCAGTAAGGCCAACCGAAGTGACAGGAGGAATGGGGTGTGTTCAGCAAACAGACAGCTGTTTCTAGTCAACATTTCACTGCAGCAATTCAAAAGCAGTGGTCTATGACTCCAATCCAGACAAATTAGATTATTTGGAGTGATACATAGTAACATTAATTTTGCACAGTTTGTACTGTGGGTGTGTAATGCACTAATAAGCAAAAGTTGAATAACAGAATGCACTGATATTGAGGGGAGCATGTTTGTAATTCCTTATAAGATCTGCAGTGAGCGTGAGGAGCAGATCAAAGTTAACCCATGGTAGCCATTGCTAGCAAAAAATTTGGTACGTTTGTCAAAACCATGACTGTGGGATAGCAGAAATTGTAGTTGTGTACAGTTTGAGTTTAAAATGAGATGGTGTTGTCTATCATGTAGCCCATTTATAAACTGAATACCAATACACAGGAAAATGTGCAACACCATTTTGATGAATGAAAGGGGGGAATGCATGATTAGGAGACTTAAAAAAATTTGTAAAAAGTTAAAGATTAGGTCAATAGTGGCTTGTACAAATGCATTCAGGTACAACTGTGTTTATTTCCTGTGATTTTGGTGGTTTCTATCTATTTGCTGGTAGAGTTTTCACAGCTTCAGTCTACAAACAAATAACACTTTGGAGACACAAATAATTGTGTTAACCTGTTACATTAACACTGTCCAATAATGTTAGACCAAGGCTGATAGCATTTGCTGCCTAGCTCCCAAATTAACATTACTATTACTATAAAAAGAAAGTTGACACTTGTGAGACTTTATCAAAGGTGTAAGCATCACAGCAGATGCCTTTGTGTCAAAGTAGCTGAGGATAAAACACAGAAAAACATGAAGGCGATTTTCCTGGCCTGAGATTTTATAAAAAATATTCTGTAGTAGATCAAAAATGCTGCTGAAGTGAAGCAGAGCAAACTTATAGAGGTTTTATTAGAGACGCAGCTAAGCGTTTTGCAATTTTGCATAATTTTAAAAAGTTTAAATTTGTTCAGTAGCCTATTGAACAGAAATGAGGCTTTCTTTTCAGAAGTAAGTAAAAGGGAAAAAAAACAGCGGCCGACAGCGCTATAAACAACGGTAGACTTGTGCGTAATAAGCAAGTTAATAATGCAGAAAACAGAGTTTTAGACGGGAAACTGTTCTTGAAGTACAGAGAGAGAGAGAGCTGTGCATGAAGTGTGATTTTTATCGCTGGGAAGCAAAACAGCAAAAGTAAGAGGGAATTCATGACGATGTTTATGTGAAGCGTAGTTTGGATCTTCTTTTGCTGCTGGTTCAGTCAATATTGTTTGGAGAGAGATAAAACCTGCAGCTTCAGAATCTAGTGCAAAAAGGACGTAAACACAAAGCGCGGACCCGCCAACGGATCAGAATCAGTGAGCTGTCGGCTTTCAGCCGTGTCCGTGCCGTCGGGTGAGAAAGGCGACTTCTTACTGATTCTGATCTGTCGGCGGGTCCACACTTTGCGTTTATGTCTTTGTGCAGAATCCGTGTACCTGCTCTCATTTCCTGTTTTAGCTCTTTGGTTGTTGTTGAAATTTTGTGAGGTTTAACTTGAGATTCTGGCATTTCGGGCAAAATAAATTTATATTAAAAAATCGATTCAGGATTTTAATGAATCGATATCACGTTATCCAAGCTAGAATCGATTTTAATCGATAAATCGATAAGCAAAACCCACCCCTACATGTAACTACGACGGTGTTTGCTAATTCACCTTACGTGCATTAATTTAATAACGTGGTTAGCCTACTCAACGTAAATTACACACGAACAACATTAAGCTACTGACTCAGAGAAGAACGGCTGCTGCTACCATCATCATCCGTCATCATTTCTGCTACCTTGGCAGGGCTAGGGGCCAGGACTCCACTCTTCGGGTTCTTGGGGGATGTTGCTAACTCCGGGTCCGATAACAGGCACCACACCCACAGTAGATGTGCTCAGTGTGAGCCCTTGCAGGAAGCTATCAAATACGGTGCATTTCTCGGCTTTTGAAAAAACGCTATGCGTCGCCAGGTGTTTCATCAGATTCGAGGTGTTACCTCCTTTGACAGTATCACAGTATCAGCTTAAAGCACTTGTTGCAGGCTGCTGAGTTTGCATCTTTTGCTGTGATGTACAGCCAGACTTTTGACCGCTTCGCTTTGGGCGTTTTTAATCTGTAGCTCTGCTCTAAAAGAACGTACGTATCTGGGCCCGCCTACTATCCTTGGAAATGTCATACACTTTGATTGGCTAGAATCCAAAGTGTATGACATCTCAAGAAAAAAAAAAAAAGCACCGAAATAAAGCACAGAAATGTGCGCTGCTTTTCGGTCTGGTTACTACTGTTAGAACCGGTGCCATAATGGCACCGGATACCGGTACCCATCCCTACTAAAGAGTGGAGCGGCTGTATGCCTGCTGCCTTCGGTATTGAAAAACAGGTTCCTTCACATTTTCAGAATTTTGGCATAGAAAGGTAATGTTTCGGTTGTGGCGACATCCCTAGTTAGAATTTCATTACGTGTTTGGTAGGTTTACTCTTTTGTCAACTTGACAGAGAATATTCATTGGATACTAACTGATTCATCTCTAAACTAAAACACTAGAGCCAACTTTAAATCTTGTTTTTTCCAACTGGAGCATAAACACAACTACTGGAATAACACAACATTTGCAGAGAAAGAGGTCATTATTTGTAACAATAGGCTTTGTTTAGACAGACAATAGCTCAGGTATATAAAAAAAATGCTGCCTCCTTATCTATGTCAGTGAAACCATTAAAATAAGAGTGAATGTTCCGGCACACAGTGGTTTGATAGAAAAATACATGTTCATAGCAATAAAGTTGGGCGTGTGCCAGATTTTGCTGCAATCTACCTGCTGATTACCAGGACAGAGGTTAGCATCATTTGTCCTGTGACACAATTTCAAATGTCTGTGCTGCTTTTTGGGATGTGGTAAGGTAACATGTCCTGATTAAATGTATACCCTTTAAATTCCTTTAAAACGCTGTGCATTGAGTGTGAACAAGTCATTGTGGATTTGCACAGAGCTACAAACAGCGTATTCTTGGAATTATAACTGTCAGATATTGATGATTTACATCACGCATGAGTTCATAGATGATCTCTGACATTAAACTCTCTCAGCTATAGGGCTCTCAGCAAATGCCCACCATCTACCCCACACAACTGTTTATTATTCTAAGAAGAAATACTGTATAAACACACAGCAGAGCAATGCAGTGGGTGTCCTAGTTATTACTGTCAATACCGCCCATTTACTGCCAAACGGGCTCTATTATTAGACTCCACTGGACTGTCATCAGGTATCTTCAAAGGTTGTTGCATAAATCAAATATGACTCCTTTTTTGTTTCTCCTCTGCGAAGTGCTGCAGTGTGATCTGTGAGGGACTGGAACGTGTTTAGTATCACAGAGGATAGTAGGAAAATAATGGAAGTTTCCCCTCTAACTCTACATGCTGTATGTTTTTCTTCTTTCCTCATTTTCCAATTGAGTGGATGACGTGAGACAAGCAGGGTGGAGTAAATGTATTTTCCTTTATGTTTCAAAGAAGTCCTGTGATGTCCGGATATGGTTGTTTTTAATCATGGAGGCCCTCTGCATTTTCACTCACCACCACTTACAGCTGTAGTTGACAAGGTAGGGTAACTGAGACCTGCGGGTAGTGATTGCAAGGCTACATACAAATGGGTGAAACTCACTGAAGCCAGTTAGAAACATTCAAGACAAATACAGTGTACAGGGTTTCAGGTTTCACGGGGTATAAAAAAATAAATAATAATTTCACCTACAACCGCACCCCTCTCTACGTACACCACCATGACACAAATTTATAATCTGATATTGGTATTTGCATAATTTAGAATTAATGTAACAGGATTAAGATTAACATACTAAGCACACCCTTCCTTTGGATTAAATCGTGCTCTTGCAAAAGTCCAGTATGTGTGTGTGTGTGTGCGCATGTGTGTGGCAGGGGTGTTACTGTTCTGAGAGTTACTAGAAATGAGAGAGTGTATAGTTAATGTCTGACCCTTTCACATCCGAATGGAATAGAGGTGCGCTCAATTTAGAGACATAAACTTTCACATGTTTCTAATGTTGGTCAGTCTATTTTATTTATTTTTATTTAGATTGTTTATTTTAAGTAATTACTGCATTAGACTATTATTTAAAGTAAACAGTGGTTTCAAACTAAAAGACCTGGGAAGCTGTAGAGTAGACCTGGGGCAAGATTTTTGGCTTTTTTTTGTTTTAGTCAGAAATAGTTGAACAACCACTGAAAAGATTTCCATGGGATCATGTGGAGACATTAACAGTTCATAAAGGATGGCTGGTTCCTGATGGTGCCATCAGTAGTCAGGGAAATCTTGCCACTGCTAGTTTTTTGTTGGAGAGAAAATATTTTTCCATCAAAACATAGTTGAGAATACAGTTATATACAACTCTTGATTCAAATACAGATTACTCTGTACATTCTTAAATTAACTACGGTAGTTATAGGTGACTGGGGAGGGGCGTAAATCCTTCTCTTGAGTAAATCTCTTTTTTCCCCTCCTTACTGTAGCAGGATCTCAGCAGCTTGACTAAGCCTGCTGGGAGTTAGGCTGATCTGACACTAGTCCACTAATTGGCCATCCTCATATTTAAAAAGTGGAAGCTTAACAGACAGAAGAGGGAAAGAATACAGAAAAGAGAGTCTGTTAATCAGTACAACATTATATAGGAATGTCTATACCAAAATTAATGACTGTGTATTGATTTGTTGTCAAGATATTTCACTCAGTATCAAAAATTCAACCTGATGGTGGCACTAGAGATAAAATCTGCATCACCAAAGCCATTAATTTGGATGACAACTCCTGAAATGACCAGAACAAGCAGGCTTACATTCATGTGGAACACAAACGTGTGCAAAAAACTGAGTCCATGTAATATTTGTTGCTGGAAATTCTACTTTTCATGAAATAGCGTCAAAGCAGGTTAATAGTATTGTTGTTTTCCATTAAAACCACATGATTTTATGCAACCCGTGTTGAGTGGGCTGGGATGATTTGCCACATTTTAAGACCATGGGCATACCTTATCCCGCATATTAAAATGCAAGTGGAACTAGCAAGTTATTATTTTTAATGAATATTATTTTGTATCAGTGGTTAACATGTAGCATCGTGGTGGAATCTTTATGTGAGAGGCAGACTCGCTGTGTGAGAGAAACCCACTGTGTAGATATGTTGAGCTTTTCACATATGTCAGTCCTGATCTAAGCCACACCTGCTGCTAACCACGGACTTACCAGTGAGGGAGAGAGAGAGAGAGGCAGTAGAGGAAAGCGCAGTTTGTTTCAGGCTGTGTAGTCACAGGCTGAGCAGTCGCTGAAGTGAGCGGTCGATGTGTCGCTGCTGCCTTTTGCTTTCCCCCCCCCCTTCCTCTCCATCTCCTCGTTTCTACTACTCTCTCTGCTCTTCCTCAAAAAAGGGGTTTCTTGCTGTCTTCCTGAAGCCACGGTGTAATTAATTACCAGGGCTCTGTGGGAGTGGAGCTGCTCTGCTTCCAATTGGATCCTTGGCCATTTGCTGACTCTCACTCATTGCTGGAAATAAATGGAAGGGAACACTCACTCTACCACGAGGCAACTGGGGATTCCTTTTGGTGTGAAGTGGGATTTTTGATCTTCTTTCTTGGACTTTGCAGAGTGAATTTTCATCAGGATACCTTTTTTTTTTTTTTTTTTTTTTTTGTAACCAAAAAACTCTGAGGCCAAATTATTCTTGCATGAAATGACAAGCTGATCCAACTTAGTAACAGGTGCAGGTGGGATTCTGTGGGTTTTAAACCATTCCACTGCATGTTGGGGAGCTCAGGTCAACCCCCACCCCACCTCCTGCTAAGAATCAGTAGGAGAAGCTAAGACTGGGACATGAACAGACTGCACACTTCAATCAGGCGTTGGATCAGGTGCAACCTCAATATGTGTGCCGTGTTTTTTTTCCTTTCTTTTTTTTTTTTCCTCCAGTCTGGTAACCCATTCACAAACAGAAAAGTAGCTTGATTGCAGAGAATTCCTGCTTACCGGTGACAGGATTTCCATCTCAGTGTGACGGGGAGGGGAGCTTGCAGTCATCTGGTCGCTGGGGAAAAGATGCCAGCCATCCTAGTGGCCTCAAATATGAAGTCGGGACTCCCCAAACCCAAACCTGTGCACAGTGCCCTACCTATCCCCCAGACCCCCAGCAGGACGTCACCTCTAGCTCTACCTCCGGCACCTCTCAAGACACACATTCCCTCATTGGGCCAGCAGGTGGGCTCAAGACCCCCAAGAAACAACGCAGCAGAGTCAGAGGTTGGCAGAAACACTCAGGTCAGGATGTAAAACAGTCATCTCCAAACCCAGATCCTAAGTGTTATTCTGCTAATACTGCTTTATAATGAATTTTATAGCAATGTTGTGGAGATGAGCTGCAAGGAGAATACATGGTTGATTATTTGTGTAGAATATTTTTTTAATTATTAATTCTTATTAGTACTCACTGATTTAAAACTCTAAAAGAAAAAAAATCCCAAGTAATTATAGTTTATAAGCAGTTTGAGGGCCTTTTTTCCCCGTGGAGGACAATAAAGCATTTATAAAAGAAATATAATAGAAAGATATTCTGTTCTTCAGTTGTCAGCTGTAAATCGACAAACTCAGTATCATCACTTTATTTGGCTCAGTGTAGCATAACAGAAACACAGAGCCAGATTCAGTGAGTTCCTGGAAGGACATGGAGCAGGCTGTGTCTCTGCTGTCCAGGATGGCAGCGTAGCAGGATATCAGGGTGGCTGTTTTGCTGTGTTTGTGAAATATTGGCTGCGCTTAGCAACCCCACGCAACGCAAAGGGCTGCAACGGCAAGAGGGATCGCTCCAGCACCATGTAAGGCAGTGAGGGGAAGAAGGTGTCTGTGTGGGTTTGTGTGTATTGGTGAGGCAGCAAGTCCATGCTTGCCAGTCTGTCTGTACAGTGTGGGCTCAGTAAGCTTTAGCAGTTATTTGGGAAATCTGAATCCAGCGTGAGGAACTGATACAGTACACCACTTCTCTCGCACATGGCACGAGTTTGCTGCTGGTGTCATTTGTGTAGTGGCTAATCATGTTTTCTGACTGACCTACTTTCTGTGACTTTCTTGCTCTCTCCTGTCTGCCCTCCTTTCTCTTCCTCTCTTTATCCCCGTGGTGCTGATGATGCAGCCATCTTCACTCTCAGCTGGGTTAACCCTTGACCTCCATGACCAGGAGCAATGTTATTGCACTCATATCCTGAAATCTTTCAAATCCATGTGTATGTAGGTGACAGAGAGATGGGGGATTTCTATCTAAAGCCATGTTTGGTAGAATACCCTTATTAGTCCAGCAAAGTAGTGTTTGTTCATACATTAGCTTTATTGCCCTTATTTCAGCCTTGTGTCTGCTGGGCTTCACCCAGGGAAATGACTGAACAGATCGGAGGGCTCCGAGGCAGAATTCCTGATGAGGTTTTTGATGAGTCTTCCACATGCAGGTCAAAGCCTCAGTGGAGTACCTGCACAGAGTCCAATGGTCCTTAGCATGAACTCAATCTGCTCTGATGGCAGGGTGAGATGAGACGAGGCTGTCTGGAGACGTGGTGGCTGCCTCACCAGACACAACAGTGAGAACTTGTCTTTTGCCTAATAGTCACAAAGGATTCCAGTCATCCTAAACATTCACTCCACTGTCATTTGGTGACATTCATTTTTCTTCCTCTGGTTATGTATAAATTAAAATATGCTATGTCCAGAGCTTTGCAGCAGCTTTCATAGCAAGAAATGCTTGTGAGGTAGGGTAAGAGCTTTTTCTCCGGAGGGTCCATTTTTCACCAGATTTCATCAATACAAATGGGTGAAAAATCATCTTTAGAGAGTCAGGAGCAGATTTCAGTGCCCACAGAAGATGTAAATAGACTAGTCATAAGGGTGGGTTGAAGTTTGAGTCATTTCTCAACCATGAATACTTGCCCTTTTGCTTGTACTGTCTCTGTCATCTCTATGACTGCTGCTGCTTCTTTTTATTTGAGCATGAAGATCTCCTGAAATTCAAATCTAATTTCAAGGAAAAAAGCCCCTCCCATAACAGGTCACATCATTGCTGACCCCCCCCCCCCCCCCAATCCTTTTTATAAACGGTTGGAAATATAGGAAAAATCATAAGCAGAACCAGATGTGTTTGAATGGCAAACACCAAACACAGCATGCCCTGAACATAATGGGTACTAGCAGAGTATGCCAGTAGTTATCTGACGGATTAGTGAAGTCATACCAGAGTGTGTCTGTGGCTGTGCTCCTCCCATGCATCCAGCTTGGATGGCCCAGTTGGCACTAAACACACAAACATGTTGTGTACACCTGTAACAAAGAGTTAATCCATAATGCAGCAGGAGGCAGAGGGAGACAGGCAGGCTGTATTTACAGGCAGGGAAGAGGATAGTCCTGGATAGTACTAAGGATAGTGCTTAGTCTGTGTGTGTGCTGTGTGTGAGTGGAGTCTGGCACAATCTGCTGAATCTGATGTGAAGGTGATAGTCTGGAAATGTGTGAATGGTATTTGAAGCTGTTTTCTCTGTGTGTGTGTGTGTGTGTGTGTGTACTGTCTTTGCTTCTAATGTGTGACATCATAAGAAATGACTGCTGTTCAGCTGTTGTGACCTTTAACTTTTTCCCATACTGTTATTCCTGAGCGCCTTGCCTTGAACAGATACTCTACTGCCCTCTGGTGTTTGAGTTTTCTCCTGCGCCTTCTTCCATCCGCAGACGCTATGAATTGTGTGGGTGTGAATGTGTGTTATTCCTGTCATTGAAGGCATCTGTCATTGCTTCTCTTTTCATTATAAATGCCTCAGTTTTGACCCTGAGCACCTTCGCTCTCTACCTTCTTTGCCCCCCACCCCCATTCCCTCTTTTCCCTCTTTGCAATCTAATTGTTCATTATTGCCAGCTCATTAATTCTTAGCTACAGCTTTCAAAGGGTAAAGGTTCAAACCAAGAATTTTTGAAAGTCACACTGGCCGCAGGAGACCCTGAAAAATACAGTCTGGTACAATGTGCAGCATACGTAGTCCTTTTATAAGGCATTAAAAACACATACTCACAAACACACACAGTCACACGCTCGCTCACACAGAGAGATTTGTCTGTGTGCCAGTGTGATAAGGAGCTACTATCTTAATAAGCATCTCTCCAGATACAGGCATAAGGCAGACTGTCTGTAAAGACTGGCTTTATTAGACTCATTACAAAAGCTCATTTCAGCCTGTGAGCTGAATCCCAATCACTTCAAAACACAGTGTGGAAACAAACAACGAACTACTATTAAGACAGGCCCTCATTTTATAGGGCTGGTAATAAAGAGCTTCGTTTGGATATTAAATCATCACGGTAATAGATACATTACTAACACAGGACTCTGTTAATGTAATTCCTTCCATTCATAAAAATTTATAAATCCCTGAGATTATGATTTTCTCCAGTTTCAAAATTTAAATTGAGTCTGAGTCCATTGCATGACTGACAAACATATGTATCAAGTAAAATGTGTGTAGCAATTTAATTATTCAAAGCTAATTAAATGACCTTTAAAGGGGAGGTACTGACTGATGGTGATGAAAGTGTAGAGATTATATATGCAAGCGCACACAGACACACACACACACACACACACACACACACACACACACACACACACACACACACACACACACACATATATATATATCATCTGATTTGACTATCAGTTGTTTGTTTTCCAGATATAAAGAGTTATGCTGTTCAATTATGCTGTGTAAATGTTATTTTAGAAGATTTTCAAGCTCTTTGATTCTAAAGAAGCAACAATACTACACAGAGCTTTAAGCATGAGACAGGACAAGTGAAAGCAATCGAACAAAAGCAGAAAATATTTAATAAAAGCATTATTGGCCTGTAAATGTCAGCATCAACCTTTAAAGCCCATTTCACTTGACCCCTCTCGTACGCTGGGTCTCTCATCAGCATCCTGTGAAAGGCAGTAATGACTTTTTTTTTATGGTGCTTACATCCAACCTAAGCCTCTTTAACACACAGCCCAGCAGGTGAGAGTGAAAGGCAGAAAACTGTCATCCTGCATTGGATTGCTAATGTCTTCCTGACTGCCTGGAGCAGGTCAGATTGGGTGGGGGTGCTGGGTGACTATATTGCTTCTTTTTTATTACCATGACAAAGGGTCACACATACACATATGTCTCTACAGAAGGCACTGCAAGTGGAAGTTAAATTTAATGGATGTTTGAGTGACTCTTTGTTGTAGATTTCATTGTTCAAAAGGAATAACAGAGAATTCAACACACTGCAGGATTCAGACAATGAGTCCAGGAGAAAGGGCCATGTCTTGTTAGGTGTTGTGAGTGATCCTCATGAATTCAGGTTATACACTTTAGTTTCAGATGTCACTGTTGTCAGTCTGGAAACCGAGGTGGATTTCTTTAATTCCTGGCAGCTGACACTTTTGAGATAAGAGGTTTTCACCCAGTAGCCAATCACACATTTCATTATCACCGTGAGGGAGGAGGAAGCCAGTGTAAGAGCGGCATCACCACCTGTGTGTGTCCTGTGTCAGACAACACAGAGGCGGTCATCCTGCAGATTTATCAGGTTGAGCTGAAACAACCCAGGAGCTGTGATACCAGCAGATGCTTTAGGCACAGACTGAAAACGGTCAGATATATTGAGACTGGGATGTGTGGCTTTTATCTGAAATGAGGAGGCAGCTTGTCCTCCAATAGGTCCCTGAGCACCTTGTCAGTGTGAAATGGTGCAAAGATAAAGAACCGTGCAGTGTATGTGTTTAGGTTAAGTGCTGATTTCATTTATAATTTCATGAATATTAAATATTGTTGTCTTAATCAGAGTTTGTTTTATCTAAAAATGTTGCTTGTGGTAGCTTTTCAGGCCTGGTTTACTTGTTAGAATAAATGTGCTCATGCTTATGTACTGTATGAGAGTAAGAAGTAGAACTGTTCAGGTAAAAATCAGGAACTAAATAATCAAAAAGTCGCATTTGATGTAGAGTGTGGGAAAATGACAGACAAGACAGCAAGAAGCTGTAAAATCATCGAGCAGTTTTTGTTATCGATAAATGACCATGATGCTTTTTCAAAGCAGTTCTGTGTTTTCTTTGCAGTATTTTTTCTTAACCATATATGTGATCATGTGACAGTTGGCTACAGTTGTAATGACTTCATCTCTGCCTAATGCATCTCGATCAGATTCCACTTCCTGTGTGGTCGACCCCTGTCCTTCCTGTGTGAGGTCATGGCTGAGGACATAACCATATTAATTAAGACTGGGCATCTGCTTCTCCTGAGTCAACATCCTTCCATTGATCTCCCTCCAAGGTGCCCTCCTCACTTTGGTTTCTCTCCTTCTCTGCTTTCCTTGTGTTAGTTGTCACAAGGACCCCATTTGTGCAGACAAGCGGGTTATGGTGGGTGGCGCCGCATGGGGAATCTGCACGGCAGAGTGCTCAGACTAACACAATCAGCTTCATGTCAGTCTGGAAGCAGAAGGCGACGTAGAAAACGAAGGTAGAGGTCAGCAGGGCTGATCCAGGCCAGGCATCTTCAATGATGTTTAAAAAAACAAGAATGAGGCACAGAAGTTTGAATTTATTTTGAATTTTCTCTAATCCCCAGAGGGTCAAAGTGTTTTTGGTAACTGATTAGGTGTGTAAGTATGATTGTGAGGTGAGTGTTTCAAATGAAATGTAAAAAATGGTAGTGTACATTAAATCTCCACAAGCTCTTTTTAATCCATGCTCCTCCAGCTCTACACTGTTGGTTAAGAAAAGCTTAGAATGAATGAAGAAGGTTGCTAATAGGTTGCTTCTTTTCACATTTAGAGTCTTATGTTTGTGTTTAAGGCTGTTTTCCCCTTCAGCTCTGACTCTTCTTTCACAATCTTCACTTTTGAGATCTGGTGCTATAGTAGCGTTTGGTGCCGTTAAATGATCAAGCAAGTGGCAAACAAACAGAAAGTTTAATGTTCTATCTAACGCACTTATTTGGAAGGGATAGTTACATTTTTTGGCCAAATATTTAGATATGTAATTGTATATACTGTATTTCCTAAATGTTAAGCGTATCACCATCTGTCTGTGTGGTTCTCAGCTGTGCTCTGGGTTTGATGTGATTGTTGAGTGTAAATAGGCATAAAACAACTATGAAATATTGCCTGGCTTTCTGTAGATACCGCCTGCTTGAGAAAAGACGATAGCGTGGATTTCTCCACCCAGCTTCAGGGAGTTTCTCATGCCGTTTTATTGCTCTGATTACAACCTGGCTAGAATCACAATGAAAGTGTGAGTGTGTATGCGCTGTACTGTGTTTGTGTGTGTTGTACTGCATGTCTGGGCTCACTCAGTTGGACTGGTTTAGGCTTGCTGATAAATGCTGAATCCAAGAGCTGGGCTGTAAATCTGCCATTCAAGAAGCCTCTCCCAGATCCTTAACACTTTAAGTACCGTAACTTTGAAGACACCAGCTTCACCTGCTCCGAAGCATGCATGAATAAACCAATCTATTTTACTTAAACAGTTAACCTCCTTTCAGGGATTACATATTATTTAAGAAGATCAAATGACTTATGAACAGTTTGTGCTTTTTTTGCTGGATTGGATAACCTTTTCCAGTCTGTGAGAGGGCTGTCTGGTGTGTTTAGATGCTGTTTCATCAATAAGACATCACTAAGGTGGCCTCAGCTGGTAGCTGTGGTAGATGGGCCCAGATGGCATCCTTGGATCCAAACTGTTCTAATCAGGTTTGTAATGGGACACCAGACAACTGTAATAGCATTTTCTTTGCTTTATACGAACAGAACAAACTGAAGGTGAGTTTAACATTATGTTGAGTGCTGCACTGCGCCCAGTTAATATGTTATAAATGTAATTTTCTTATGCTTGCGTCATACACTTAAATTCAACTATTGAAAGTAGTAAATGTGTAAGATACTGTAGTTAATACTCATTTAAAGCTCGGCAGATATTACATCTGTCTGCCTGTATGGTGTCTTACTGTGGGGAGACATGGTAAATGGACTGGTTCTTATATAGATTTTCTACTCAAGCACTCAGACCACTTCACACAACATGCCTCATTCATCCATTCCTATAAACACTTTTTTCTAGTGTTTTCTATTTATCATTCATGCTGTGATGAAATCATCAGAATGTGAATCATCATAGAGCAACATGTTCAGTGTCTTTCCCAAGGATAGTTTGACATGCAAGCCGGAGCAGCCAAGGTTCGAACCTTCTGATTAATAGATGACCTGCTCCACTTCCTGAGCTACAGCCGCCCCAGCACACATGCATGCCATTTTCTGCCATCAAAGAGTTAATCTGTCCACATGACAGTGCTTTAAAAGCTGAATCTAGGTTAAAAAAAATTTTTTTAAAAAGACATTTTACTTCCTCAAATACCTTTGCTTCTGATTATATTAAGGACTTTGTTTTTGTAGCATAGGCAACTGTCTCACTGTCTTCACTTCTGAGATTTAACATTTCCAGGTGTCAAGTTGTCCACCACTCTTAGGTTGTAGTGTCCTATCTTACTCACTTATTTGCAGAAGAAGAAGAAAAAATGAATGATGAGTGATTACCTAATTTTTGGACCTGCAATAACCTTTAGGTATTTAGTTTGTTTAGACACAAGACAATGTCAAAGCTATAGAGAGAGAAAGGATATAATCTGCTGTTACTTCCACAGCTGCCTCTCCAGTAAGTCCATATGTCCCTCAATCCCTCCCACCCCCAAATCACCTCCATCCAGAACAGCACAGCCAGGCAGCAGGTCCATTCCACCCCTTCACCCCCATTATTATTGCAGTCTTCCTCCCCAGGCTTTGAAAACACAGAGGTTTGGGTCCCCCAAAACAAAGACCCTTCCATGATGGGGTTACCCCCATTGTCCCCGACACACTAAGGTTTATCTGGGACTGTGAAAGGAACCATACTCAGCCCATTCACTGTGACTTCACTTAATGAGCTTGTTGAAGACTTGGACTAAAACAGTTAAACAGAAGCACTAAATGCTGACACATTCTCCGCTTGTAGAGAATATCATTAAATCAATGCCAGTTACGTGTAGTGGGAGACTGATGTTTCAGTGGTGTGGGAGGCTGTGTTGATTGGCTTTTCTTTTGTGGTGGTTATCACTTGAACCGTAGCATAGAAAAGGCAGGATGCCTGCAGTGTTTTTGCCTGTTTAAAGAATAGGAACCATCTGATAATCAGCACTGTAGTGGTGTCATAAAAGTGCACCTTTTAGAGATGCTCAGAAAACCTCCTGGATAGAAAAAAGGAAATGCATCATCAAGCTAAAAAGCTACAAATCCAACATGAACATTTTTAACATGTTGGTGCAGCTACTTGCTAAAGTACTGTCAGTGTGTGTCCATATCCCCTAAATTCAGTTTCTTTTCTTTCATGAACAACATAAAAGCAATCAGCAACTTTCTAACAATTTGTTAGAGAAGCAACAATTCCATTTTTTTTTCGATATTCAGTTTTCTTTCTAAGAGCTAAAATTGACAGCTTTTTCTGATACAAAATTTTATTTTCATAATAAAAGAAAGTATGAAAGTTGATAATTTCCCCCAAACTGCAGTGTATTACAGGTTCTTCAGTCACTAAAATACTGAAAACAAAGTGCTCTGCTACTATTATTTTCATTGATAAATAATCAAATGAAAATGAGCCGTTGTACACCCACCTTTACCTGACATATTTGAACTTACCAAAGAAAATCTGCTACAAGTTATTAATGTAATTTTCAGTAGCTTCAGAAGACGGGACATAGACTCTGTTCAATTTTTCATTCACCTCTATAATTTTCCTCCTAAGTACTTTGACCCTTTGCTTATACCGCGGCTGCTTGCTTTTGGTTGACTCTGGATTCAAGATAGCTTTAGCGTTAGCCATTTTGCCTTTGTTAGCTAACCCATTAAGCCGGACGAGGGGATATAGATAGCTATCCTTATAGAAATACATATATTTATATGTATCTCGAGCCTTTTACTTCTATAGTAGTGGCATCATTGTGCTGCAGGCTGACTTTTGGTTTGTGAAGTCACAGTTTTAATGGCTGTTAGCATCTATATTTCTGCCTTCAAATGGTAAATATTAGCATGCTAACGCACTAAAATAAGATCATTAACTTTGTGATTTGAATAACATATTGATATTTAACTCAGTCTTTAGCTACCCTCAGGTTTATTGTCATGATTTTTCAGTTGTTGTTTTTCTTTTTTCTTTATGCACAACACTTGTGATGGGTGTCACTATCACTAGCAAGGAACAAACACAATTACAAGGTCAAGTCCAAACTTGAATCTCAATCATGTACAGAGTAATATATTTTAACTGAAAGCCACTGACAGTTGATTGTGTTGACTTAGAGTTTATGGCGCATTTGAGCTCTGAATATGAAAACATAAAATGCACATTTCCTCTCAGTCACAGAGTAGGAAACCTGCCTTGGACGGCTCTAAGTTGCATCTCTGTTCTTTTTTGGCAGTATAAAATGCTGTTGAAAAGCAAACCCTTTCTTTCATTACTTTCTACTGTCTTCATGGTTTCAGTGTTATTGTTGTTTCATAAAGCTTAAAGCATTTTGTTCCGCCTGCTGGAAGCGATCAGGCATCCCCCTACTGTGGGAACTTTCTGTAAATCTTGGGCCTTTCCCAAAATTCAAATTCAGCTTGTAATTTGTGGTCGGTGGTTGCGGCGTGTGTGCACAGGGGGTTGGAACGCGCTCAAACGCAGGGCATCCTGTACTGTGGACTCTTACATACACACTCACACATACATAAATGCTTAGGTTATGAACCCACTGTACGCATGCACATAAATAAACACATGCAGCTGCTGCAGTGTGTTGCGGGTGACGGCTGATCAGAGAGCGGACTGTTCCTTCTATGGTTGGGAAAAATAAAACTTGGCTTTAAAAAAAAAAAAATTAACAGGCAGCAGAGGAGCCGGTTAAAGAAATAATAAATAGAAAACTTACGGTTAGCATTGAGCTTTACGTGGTTTGGACTTTGGCTCTGCACTTCTCACTATTTATTCTCTCCACTGCTATCAAGGGTGCACCGATCATCCCTTTTTTGTCTTTTGTGCTCACTTTTTTGTCATGTATGGGGTAGACTGTCGGGGGAGGGGTGGTAGAAAGGTTAAGAGGTCTGTCCCTTTCTCTTGCTGTCTCCTCCCCATATGACCAATAGTCCATTGAAGAGGAATAGCACAATGTGTTGCTGTGGGCCAAGCATGAGGGGGATCCTCTCCTGCTTCTTCACCACCGCGTTTGGTTTGGCTGCCTCTCAGAGCGGCAGCAGAAGCCGCGGAGCGCCTCTTGCCTTTCACCTCCTGCCTTTATTTTTCCCTCCTCCTATGTCCCAGAGTGGGTGGAGAGAAACTGGAGGGACTGAGCTCCTTCCCCCCCCCTCAGGCATACAGAGACCTGCTGGGGCTCCAGCAAGCAGTAGCTCTTCTGTTTTCCCTGGATCTCCAACGGTGCACCCAGTCGGGATTCAAACTTGCAATTGGATTCTTTTTTAATTTGTGGATTTTTCTGTATTTTGCTACAGCTCTGCTCAGTGCAGGTTGTTCTAGACCTGCTACAAATGGCTTATATTTTGGTTTGGCTGGGCAAGCAACAGTCTTCCTCGGTGTGAGGCAGGTGTCTCTGAGGAAGGAAGCTGCACGACGTAACATGAGTGTGATGTTTTGCCGCTGGGAGCAGAACAATTTCACCATGAAACTGGTAGGGTGAACACTTCCAGATCATCACAAAGGTCAACCACCCATATGAAATCAGAAAACCATGCATTTCAGTTCTTGACTGTGCATATAGAAAAGTATGTAGGCTTCTCTCTGTTGTTGACAGCTCTTTCTATTCACGTCCTTCCCTGAAGCTGTAACATCAGAACATTTTTTTCTTCACTTTGTGTTTATGTGTCAGTAAAAGTGCTTGTCTCATCAGTCCAAAACCTTACCGCAGCTACAGTGTTAGCTTGCACGCACACAGTGGATTAGTGGCGGTCGTTTTAATATCAGAAGAAAGTGCTGAAGGCATGCATCTTGATTTCCCCTCACCTGATACTAGCTTCACTTTGATCTCTGCATGGAAAGTTAAAACAGGCTTATCTAAGGCTTTAAACTGAGTTGTGTAGCACATTTGTGTGCGCATGTGTGTGTGTGTGTGTGGTGTTTCTTCCCCTTTAAAGCATTTGGGGGGGGGGGGGAAATCAGGTTTGCTTGCTGCTTTGTTATCCTAGTGTTTGGTGTCATATAAGTATGATGGCACAGAGATGGTAAATATTCAACAGCATCTGGGACACTGAGATAAAACACAGGGCCGGTCAGGTGCAGGTGGGTCATGTGGTGCAAACAAATGGGGGGAAAAAGGGTCTGTGTAATGACTGATGTATATGATAAAAGTAGGAAGCAGCAGATTTAATAAAAGTCTGTTAGGATAATAGGCATCCTGTTGAGTTTACACGTAACTGAAGCGGACAGAACACACTCTCTTTTTCTTTTCTCTGTCTTTCTCCACGTCTCTCTCTTTTTCAGCCTTGTTCCTTATCTGGATCTCCTGTGAGCCCAGAGAGGAAGGGGAGATGGAAGCAGAGGAGGTTATTGCCAAAGCCTTGAGATGAGCTGATAAGAGGGCTAGCTTAATTACACACTGCTAACCTACACACAACTCAAATGAGGAGGGGGACTGTGTGTTTTCCATGTGCCTGTGTGAAATGGAGTGGGGCTGACAAAGGCACGCACAGCCCAACATGTGCACACACTTAGAGAAATTAAAATGACCTTTCTTTTTATTATGAAGTGTAGTCGATGTCCATAGTTCTCTCTGTTATAGAACAGGTCTATTGATTATTTGATTGTCAAGATTCTTTTGTCGATGTGTGACCCATGCAGCATAAATCAAAATGCGTGAATGATGTGCTTAATACTGATCCTGAGTCATGCCAGCATATGCAGAGGAGTAAAACCATGTTTTTGTTTTCAGTTACGCAAATAGTTGTGATGTTCTACACCGTCAAGGCTATACCCATGCATGACACACTCAAGCTCTCAATAGCACACCGCACCCATGGCATGCCATAACTACCCTTTAGTAAATTATTCTTCTCTGAAAATTCATCTAAGTAAACTCAAAGCACATCTGTCTTTTCCTTTTAAAAACTGATGTACTTAGTTGCATTTGATAAAGTCAAGTGGCTGATCCTAAGAAATCACAGGTACATGGCATGCACTGTAACCATAATGCACCCAAACATTTGGTTGAATAGAAGGATGTGAAAGCCGCAGCAATCTTTGGCCAATTTTGAACTGAAAAAGCTGTGGAATTCAACATCTGACTCAAAGGTAAAAAGATTGAAGGTTGAATATACATTATACAGGGCTTAAAAAGTCATCTTATGGTGGATAAGTGCTTTTCCAAATGCAGGAGAGTTAAAACAACAGCAGTGGTATTGTAGATTTCTGGAGCTCACACCTCAGATGCTGCATATATCTGCTGATTTTCAAGGACCACGATGAAGCTGTTTCGCTCTAACATCACTACCAAAATTGTCTTTATAACAGCTGCTGTGCCCTCATGTGCATCAGGCTGCATTTCTCAAAATTGATGTTGATTACATGTTGCGTAGCAGACACTGCTGTGCCGTCTCAGCTGTGCACGACTTTGGGGAATTTTGACGTACTCATGATTCACTTCTCTCATATCCTGGAAGAACCTTTCTGTACATTCACAGATCTCGCTGCTGGATGCAAATGCTCTTTTCTTTTTATCGATTACTGGATGATGTTTTTCAGCCCGTGGTCTTCAGATCACTTTTGACAAGTACAGGTGCCAGCACATACTCACTCCATCTCTTGGCCCTGTTTCCTATCCTCTTAACAGCACAGCTCTGGCAAAGTCGTTTGTCTACATGTGCCTAGTATGGCCTCCATGCCTCACAAAGCCACATGTCTTTCATATGCCAAACAGAGAGTAAGCAAAGACACGAGGGCTTATTTAAAGCTGGCCTGGTTCAGTTTTCTGTGGGCTAAAGCCACTTGAGAGGACAGTGTGAGTACACTGGCATGGAGTGGATCGCTGCCAAGGGCCTTACAGACCATGAACTAACCATGGTGTATCCTGCTCATGACACCAAAGAAAAAGCTGCAGCCACAGATACACTTTTAATGAAGAGGAGAGAAAAAGAAAGCAGCACAAATGCTTTTGTGCTGTTTTTGTTTGTTTTTGGTTTGGTGGGATTACTTTATGAAGAACATGCACCTCGTACTCCTTCTTTAAAACATTTATGTTTGGTTTGTCAGGACGGATGATGGGAAAGACACCCAGTAAACTTTTTCCACTGTAGCAAAGGAATGTTTAGACATTTAGAAGGCTTGTGTTTGATTGGCTTGTGTTCGGAAAGGGGAAAACTTACTGCTATTTCCAGGTAATTTTAGGGGTTGTTCATAGTATTGTCACTGCAACATGTCTGGTATATACGAATAATTCTTTTAAAAAGAAGAAATAAGATAAAGATAAATACATATAAAACTATTTGTAATATTCTAGTATTATATACTTTTTTTCTTGATTTTTCTTGAATTGCTTCACTGACTCAAGCTTGCATTCGCCTCTAGTTTTGTAGTTATAGTACATCCTAAAGTGTTGCTATGGAAAGTCTGTTTGACCACCCACTGGTCAAGCATTGAAAATCTCAGTGTTAGAGCGCAGGGCATGGCACAGCAGCTGGTAGAGCAGACTGTTGTCATTTCTGTCAGACCAGGACACCTTTGTGATGCTTGTTTTCTCAGAAGCCATCTGTTTGTGTCTGCTAGTGCTCACTGAGAGCTGTGCAGAGAATTCCCTTTGCCCAGTGCTGTGTTTCTGTTTTTTTTTAAGATGAGCAAGTTTCCTGCATTCACAGTGAATGTTGTTGAGACTGTGTGTCAGAAGTGGCAGAAAAATATGCCACTGTTGGGTAAGTAGGATGCCCCTATGTACCACTCCCACCCCTCACTTCTTGATTGCTGTGTAAGTGACTCAGTCCATCCATCATCTCCCACCAGCCATCTGCTAGCCAGCCCAGCCTGGGTCAGAGGGGATGTGTTGCCACATGTCACCCTCAGCCTGCAGCAGCACGGAGGGATGCTGAGTCCTCATCGATATGGCTCAGCATGTCTAGGCAGCATGAGGGGTCACCCACAAAAATACGTTTTCTAAGTAGCTTTTCAGGGTGTTAAAGAGGTCATCCTTTACTTTGGAAAAAGTGGGAAAGAAAAATCTTAAATGCATGTATTCATCCATGTTCTATCACTAGAGCATAATCCAGCTGCCACGGGCCAAGAGGTGGGGTACACCCTGGACAGGTCGTCTGTCTTTTGCAGGACTAACACAGAGAGACAGACGACCATTCTCACTCACATTCACACCTATGGGCAATTTAGAATACTAAGTTAACCTAACCCCACATGTATTTGGAAGAAGAATTGGCCAGATGGATGTGGATTCAAGTGCCCGACCTTCTTGCTGTGAGGCAATAGTGCTAACCACCGCGCCACCGTGCTGTCCCACAAAAAGTCTTTAATGTTAGAGAAAACTGGAGGATGTATTTGTCTTTATTTATTTTAATACAATCTAGAAGTCATCAGATTAAAAGCCCATAGGAGGCAGCACATTGCAGTGCAGATATGTGTTTTCTTGAGTAAAGCATGGAGAGTTTCTTTAGTGAAGCTGCTCTGAGACCCACACTTGAAGTTTGTATTTGTTTTAGTGACACTGTAAGGTGTGAGGTCCCTTTGTGAATGTGAAGCAGCACACTGCTGATGACATAAGATGATGGCTGGATTTAGGAAGTAGTGCAGCCCACCCCTGACACATGAGACCAACCGTATTTTTGTGTTTGTTTTTGAGTGTGTGTCTGTGTGTGTGTGTATACGCGCCTGCTGTAAAGTACAGCACCAGGTGTGCATGAGGGTCACTAAAGTGTCCTGTCATTAAGTGTGAGGAGCAAAGACATCCATCATATTTATATAATCTGTCTTCGACACAGGGAGCAACGGTGTGCTGTGAAGCACCACGTACAGTAGGAAACTTCAAAATCTGATTTCTTTCTCATTGCCTGAATCAGCACCAATTATGTTCCCCTAGTACAACAGAAGACACGGCTTAGTTGAAGAACTGTTACATGCAGGTTGGGCCACCGATAATGTAGGTAACTTATGTAGGGAAAGCCTGACAGTTAACGGTCTTTCACGCTGGAGTTTTGGGTTTTTGTCTTGTTTGTCTTTTCCAAACACAGCAATCCTCCCTAACACAGTTCTCAAGTATTAAACATAAAAGGTTCCATTTCTAAGTTAGTTTTCTTTTGACAGTCTCTCCACTCGTAGCAGAAGAAGGAACTGAGTCAAGGTGTCTGACTCAGTGAATGACAGACAGTGAGGGAGGGAGAGAGGGAGAAGGAGAGGAAGATTAAAAGAGTGTCAGACTGTCTGAGGCTTCACTATGAAGCTGACTAAAACACGGTGAGATAAGAGAGAAGTACATTTATGGAGGAATAAAGCATGCCCCTTTCCTACAAGCAAGCCAGACAGACGTTGTCACAGAGATGTGTGTGTGAGGGGGGGCACACAGCATGACCAGTTATCTGTTCCAGTGCGCACGAAGTGCTCTTATCTTTTGGTCTTTTTGAAGCTAAGGGATCTTCAAAATCTGAAGTTATCTTCACCCAGATATTCGTGTTTATCGACCTGGTGGCCCCACATGGCGGGCTACAGCGGGCTCAGGGTGCCAGCCAGAAGCTACAGCCGCTTCTCCTGTGAAGCCTACAAAGTGGTAAGAAACCAGGGAGTACTTAATGCAGTGAGACTGTCAGGGTGTTATGAATGCTTTTTTTAATACTTATCTACCTTTTGGTGAAGATAAAATAACATAAGAAATGATAGAGAGTATGCATTTACTTCGGGATTTAAGAAGGGAGACTGGGGAGAGAGTGCAAGAGGAAAGGTCAGCTTGAAATAGACATGTCAGGGGTAGAAACTGATCTCCAGGAACAGCATGGAATTATTATAGATTCCTCCTTACCGAAATGGGTATGCTACAAGTTTAATAAATGAATGGAGTCTCAGTGCTGGGATTTAGTTTTACCTTATAAACCCCTAAATAGTCGCAGGAAGAGGCCTTCAACTTAGGTTGGTCTGCGTTTGACGAGGTAGATTTCTTTTGAAAAGGTAGAAGAAAGCATTGTTATCAGAGCATGTCTTTTGTAGACTCAGCACTCAGGGCCATTACCTGAATTATAACAAGAGCTGTTTAAGTCCTGGCTCCCTATGAAAGCTTTTTGTGAGAGATAGCACTTTATGGCAGCTTTGGTCCTGCTGCGTTCTCCTTAAAGTTCTTGCTCATGTTGGTAGATTAGTTCATAATGGCGTGTTAAGCGCAGCGCTTTTTAGGTTGCTTACTGAACCCTGAAAGTAATAAGGGTAATAGTCCTGAAGTTATCAACATAATTGTTGCTGCGCCATCGACGTATGTGAGAACTGTGCTTCGAAGGACAGACCTCAGGTGTTGTGGTTTAATGCCGTGTGAAAATGTGAGAAATATTGCGGCTGGTTTGTGATTTTTACGCTTGAACTTCAGTGGAAAGACTAAATGGTCCTCGACAAGTGGAGAAAATTAACACACCTCTCGGTTATGAAACAATTCGAAAACCTTTGCGGTTGGAAAAAAAGGAAACACATCATTATCACCAAACTAAAAATATACAAATCCAAAATGCCAGGAAAACATTTTGAGCATATTGCTGAACCCATGTGGTAAAATTAGACGCTTCTGTTTTTGGAATGCGCAAATTAAACAAAAGGTACTGACAGCAAGTTTTTTAGTATGTGTGTAGGGGAAGACTGATAGCTGTGTGGTTATTTTAGTATGTTTACTGTAATTCCATTAACTCTAATATAACAATAATTTGGTATAGAATTTCGTTGATGATTGTCCATTGCTCGCTAAAATTTCCCACTGTCCTTAAACATGCAAAGACTAGAAACAAAGTTACGCTGCAACAGGCCCAGGCTACTGACAGCTTCCAATGATGCACTGAGTGTTTCTTCTTCTTCTCTCTGCATTTATACATTTATACATCACTTGCATTTACGGATGTCTGCCCCTTCCTGAGGCTGGTTCTGATGGAGAGTTTCTTGTTAAAAGGGAGTTTTTCCTTTCCACTCTTGCCAAGTGCTTGCTCAGACGGTGTTGTCTGATTGTTATGTTTTCTCTGTATTATTGTAGGGTCTTTACGTTACAGTATGTGTAGTAAAGTATGCTGAGGAGGCTGCTGTTGTAATTTGGTGCTATATAAATAAAACTGAATTCAGTTCAATTGAATATGATCAAAAAACGGTCGATAACCAAGTTTTAGGTACTTAAAAAAGTCACTTGCAGCAGAGTGAGGACAAGCATCGGAGTAGATAGAGTGCAGTGTTTGCTTTAGTGAACAAGTTATCATTTCTCAAGTGAGTGTCAGTGCAAACAACAGAGATAAAAGAGCAAAAGAAATAAAAAGTGTTTGCTCCAGCTGCGTGAGAGTTTGAAATAAGCAAACATGCCCGTACGAAGTACACAAACACATCAGTCTGTCTCCTCCTTCTGTCCTCAGCCGAGTGACATTTGCCAAACTTATGCATCTGAACTATTCAGTTTTCAGAAAGTGCCCTTCAAATTGAGGGCACACTTCCCAGTGTGAGGCTCTGGCTGCCCTCAACTTCTATTTGACAGGGCCAACTGAGCACTGCAGGGATGGCCTGTGTGCGTCATGCCCTTCTGTAGGCATCCCACACCAGCTTGGTGACTCAGCAAGCTGAGGCAGCAGGGATGCTGGATGTGAAGCAGATCTGTGCGTTTCTGTAAGAAAAAAAAGGAAAGATGCATCAGTCTGAATGACTCATCAATGTTTGTTAGAGGCTTTGAAGAACTGATGCTTTTCCAATTTTAAGCCTTAAATGGGACATTATTATTATGTGAACACGATGATGCAGTTAGGTCCAGGCTTTCATGCGGTGTGTGCTTGTGACTTGACAAAGCATGGCTCACTGTTGAAAGAATCTTTTGACTAAATGGCAAGCGATGGAGAGAAAATCTACTGTAGAAGCCATACAATTGCACACTCATACCAGACTGACTGTATAATGGCAGCATTATGTCAGGTTTCAGTGTTGGTGTGCTTTAAATGCTTTCAGTGTTGCAGCAGAAAACAAATAACTGAAGTGAGATAACTTAATCTTATTGAGTCTTATTAAAACAAATATTGACAATGCTTAACCAAGTTGAAAAAGGTGATAAATCACAGTTTGTTATTCCAATACTCAGCATGTCACAAAATGTTAAAAATTGCAATAATATCTAGAATGAAGTATCATGATAATATCGTAACATGGGGCGTCTGGTGATTACCACTTCTACGTGATGGATGGGCACAGTGTCTAAATGATTCTGACGGTTAACACTCCAACTCCAATCTCAATGCCTTTCTGTAGTTTCAAATCCAGGGTCCTTAAGCCCAGGGCAAAAACAGTAGATATCTGTAACTCTCCAAATACCATCAGACTGCACTGCTAATTGTTACTTTTATATCAAAGAAAGATGCAAACTACCGGTAGGCCCAGATTTGGTTTATGGAGGTGACATATTCCCAAAGCAAAATGTCAGTAGAATTGATAGACCACATTTTACAGTTTCTGTAAGTCCGTGACATTGTGAATGAGTCAGTGTCATGTTGCTTTCTCTGATGATGGGAACATCCCTTACCACAGCTCCAACTTACAACTCCTAAAACGACCCCCATTACCATCAGGGGGTAATGGGGGGATTTTCCATCTTAGAAGATGCAGCTGCACGTTATAATATAAGATAAGATAAGATAACCTTTATTAGTCCCACACGTGGGAAATTTGTTTTGTCACAGCAGGAAGTGGACAGTGCAAATGTTATGAAGCAAAAATTAGAATAAAATAAAATAAGAATAAATAAAGTACACAACTGTACAGAATAGAATAAAATAGAATACTATATACACTAGAATAAAATAGAATAAAATATACAATAAGATAAAAATGCTATATACAACTGAGTAAAAATACAACGATGCCAGAAAAGATTATTGCACTTAGTGTTATTGCACATTTGTGGATGTGTGTGTTTGATCAGTTAAAGTCTTTGTTGTGGAGTCTGACAGCAGTGGGGAGGAAAGACCTGCGAAATCTCTCCGTCCCACACCGTGGGTGCCGCAGTCTCCCACTGAAGGAGCTGCTCAGTGCTGTCACAGTCTCATGCATGGGGTGGGAGATGTTGTCCAGCAGGGATGACAGCTTAGCCACCATTCTCCTGTCACTCACCACCTCCACTGGGTCCAGAGGGCATCCTAGAACAGAGCTGGCCCTTCGGATCAGCCTGTCCAGTCTCTTCCTGTCCCCAGAAGAGATGCTGCCGCCCCAGCAGACCACACCATAAAAGATGGCTGAGGCCACCACAGAGTCATAGAAGGTCTTCAGGAGTGGGCCCTCCACTCCAAACGACCTGAGTCTCCGCAGCAGGTACAGCCTGCTCTGCCCTTTCCTGTAGAGGGCGTCTGAGTTATGAGTCCAGTCCAGTTTGCTGTTCAGATGAACACCAAGGTACCTGTAGCTGTCCACAGCCTCAATGTCCATACCTTGGATGTTCAGTGGTTG
The DNA here is from genome assembly GCF_036321145.2 of Pelmatolapia mariae. Taxonomy (NCBI): domain Eukaryota; kingdom Metazoa; phylum Chordata; class Actinopteri; order Cichliformes; family Cichlidae; genus Pelmatolapia; species Pelmatolapia mariae. The sequence goes on from NC_086227.1 coordinate 7,879,478, forward strand.
CAGTGGAGGATGTTTGTGCCTGCAGAAGTCTACCACCAGCTCCTTTGTTTTACTGGCATTGATCTGGAGGTAGTTCAGCTGGCACCAGTCCACAAAGTCCTGAGTCAGTCCTCTGTACTCCTTGTCGTCCCCATCAGTGATGAGGCCGACTATAGCAGAGTCATCAGAGAACTTCTGCAGGAAGCACTGGGTGGAGTTGTGGGAGAAGTCTGCAGTGTAGATGGTGAAGAGGAACGGAGCCAGAACCGTTCCCTGTGGGGCCCCCGTACTGCAGACGACACACAGCCCTGAGTCCTCACATACTGTGGTCGGTCGGTGAGGTAGTCCAAAATCCAGGTAGTGAGGTGATGGTCCACTCCTGAGTTCTCCAGCTTGTCCTTCAGAACCGAGGGAAGAATAGTGTTGAAGGCACTGGAGAAATCAAAGAACATGATTCTCACAGTGCTTCCAGCGGTCTCCAGGTGAGCGAGGGAGCGATGTAGGAGGTGAATGACGGCATCATCCGCTCCAATGCCAGGCTGGTAGGCAAACTGAAGTGGGTCCAGTGATGAGCTCACAAGGCGCCGAAACTGAGCCAGGACCAGCCGCTCCAGGGTCTTCATCAGGTGGGATGTCAGAGCCACCGGCCTGTAGCTGTTGAGGTCCTTGGGGCGTGAAGTCTTTGGCACTGGTACAACACAGGAGGTTTTCCACAGCTGTGGGACTCTTCCCAGCCTCAGGCTCAGGTTGAAGAGGTGCTCCATCACCCCACACAGTTGGTCCGCGCAGGACCTGACGACCCTCGAGCTGATGCCATCTGGGCCCGCTGCCTTCTTGCCATTAATCCTCCTCAGTTCCCTCCTAACCTGGGTGGTTGAGAGAGTCAGGTTGGAGCCTTGTGTTGATTGTGTATTGGATGCTATTGTTGGGGGTGGGGAGGAGTGAGCAGGGTGAATAGAGGAGGTGTGAAGTGTCTGAGGTGTCAGAGGTGGAACAGCAGCAGTGGGGGTGGGTGAGTCTGCAGCCGATGTTGGAGACTGCCTCATGGCTGAATCAAATCTGTTGAAGAAATGATTCAGTTCATTTGCCCACCTCACATCCCTCCCAGGCAGAGAGTTCTGATGTTTGTGGCCTGAGATGGTTCTGAGGCCTCTCCAGACTTCACCAACGTTGTTTTGCTGAAGCTGGTTCTCCATCTTCTGCCTGTAGCTGTCCTTCCCATTCCTTATCAGTCCCCTCAACTCTCTCTGCACCCTTTTCAACTCCTCTTTGTCTTTGGATTTGAAGGCCCTCCTCTTCTGCTTGAGGACGGCTTTAATTTCTGGGGTAATCCAAGGTTTGTTGTTGGAGAAACACCGTACAGTCCTGGTAGGTACGGTGTTATCCACACAGAAATCAATATAGTCAGTAATGCATGTGGTAAGGCTGTCGATGTCCTCTCCGTGGTCGTCACAGATCACCTCCCACACAGTCGACTCAAAACAATCCTTAAGAGCCTCCTCGCTCTCCTCCGACCATCTCTGCACTGTGCGGGTGGCTGGTGGCTCCCTGCGCACTAAGGGCTCATACACAGGGACAAGGTGCACCAGGTTGTGATCAGATCTGCCCAGTGGAGGGAGAGGTGATGAACTGTATGCCTCTTCAGCATTGGCATACAGTAAGTCCAGTGTTTTATTGTCTCTGGTTGGGCAGGTCACATACTGGGTGAAGGTGGGCAGTGTGGAGTCCAGTGAGGCATGATTGAAGTCCCCTGATATTATGAGGAGGGCTCTCGGAGATTGTGTTTGCAGTCTGCTGACCACTGAGTGGAGAGTGTCACAGGCTGCATCCGCGTTGGCCGAGGGGGGGGACATACGCTGTTATCGCGATAACATGCGAGAATTCCCGGGGCAGGTAGTACGGACGCATGCTAACGGCTAACAGCTCAATGTCTCTGCTGCAGAGTTGTTCTTTCACAGTGATGTGCCCAGGGTTACACCATCTGTCATTCACAAACACTGCCAGTCCCCCTCCTTTCCTCTTACCGCTCTCTCTCGTCCTGTCCGCTCGCAGCAGCTGGAATCCCGGTAGTGTCACGCTCGTGTCCGGAGTTAGCGGTGTTAGCCACGACTCCGTTAGCATCATGATGCTACATTGCCGGTACTCCCTCTGTGACCAGGTTAGCGACGTGAGCTCATCCATTTTATTGGGCAAAGACCGTACATTTCCAATAATTACAGAAGGAAGAGATGGTCGATAACGTCTCCTTCTCGGCCGACGGCGCTCCTTCCCAGCACGACACCCCCGTCTTTTCCTCCTCAGCTCGCTGGGAATGTCGAGTCTGTCCGCCGGCAGTACAGCTGCTGGACGCAGCGCTAACAGCTGATCCTTACTGTAAACAAAGGATCCCTGCTCTGGGTCCCCAGACACGGGTGAAAAAAGTAGAAAAAAAACTAAGAAAAACGACCAGAACTAGCACAAAACGGTAGAACATGGTTGGAGAGTCTAATTACTAATACGTTAGTTATAAAAAATTTACGAGAAGAAAAGATAAGAAAGAAATAAACTCAGAATGAGCAGAGCTGCTGTAACAGGCTGCCGCACACGGGGGGCGCCGGAAGTAGATGAATCCCTGTCTGCCACAGTGTTGTTGACATATGGCTGCGACGGTACTGGTGAAGAAGATAAGAGAAGTATGTTCTCCCAAGGGAAGTAAAGTTATTAACAGGATCATTTTCATCATATTAGCAGATACATGTACCAGAGATACAGAACATATAAGTCATTATGTTGGTGTAAATCCTTTCAGATTTATGGAACAGTCTCATTTGTATTTTATTTCATGATAAGTTCCTGTTTCAAGTATTATAAATGATGTATCCAGAGGACACCCAGATGAACAAGTATGAGTCATGTGGAGGTTGGTAGTAAAATAAGTGTCTTTGTTTGTACTGGCAGCATTGGGAATGATACTGGTATATGGGGATTCTAAATATCACATTATAGCTTGCATCCAAATATCATGTCATATTTGACCCCTGACCTTACAGAAGATTTTACAAGTAAAATAAAAAACATAAATGTTTAAAAATGAGAAATCAATAGTTTAGCAGATTGTTGATACTTGAAATGTTTTGTTTTCAGGTACGGTATGTGTACTGTGTGTTCAGTAACCAGCTACACACAGAAATGCCAATAATGCCACGGGACTGTCCCGTGTAATAATGTTAACTTCTTATCTTTTTATCTGCTTAGTGATTAAATTGTCTATATATTATTAACAGTGGTTTAAATTAAAGACTGAACCGGAATCTGTTGTATCTCATCTGTGTTTGATAGATGGATATTGAATCAATATGGAATTAATACTTCTCTTCACTAAGTATTCAGCCTGTTAAATTGCCTCCCAGATCTGATGTCTGCCTCTCATCACCCATCACTTTTTCTTTAAGCAACTTCCAGATCACAGAAGCTCCAATAAATGTGTGGTTTACCACACATGATTCCCATTATTGCATTCTTTCTTTTTCCTGTTTATTTCAAAGTTCCAGTTATGAGTGAGGTCTTTGATGTAGATGCATCTGAATTATGTTGACTGATTCAGTTGGACAGCAGCGGGGTGAAACTTGAAGCAAATGATGCATCACTGTGGATGGCCCTGTTATTAATGCTTAATTGAGTTTCTGTTGACATGGTGAATGTAAGTTCAGTATTCGCTATCCTTTTATCTCTGTTTTGGTCTCTCCCAGGTGGTGTTTTTGTGAAGTTGTACTGCAAGTTAGACCTTTCACATATATATTAAAATATTTATTTGCTTCAGTTCAAAATGTTCATTTTTGATCAAAATCCCTGTGGTCACTGTGAAGTTTGCTTCTTGAACGCAGCACTAAGTTGCATCAAGCCTTTCTTTAAAATGAAAATTTTTACCTGACGCATTTGAAGCTTGAGCTGCCCGAGTTGGAAACATCAGAGAAATAAAGTGTGTTTTGAAAAGTTGCCTCTTTCGGGACTTAAAAGGAACCTGTTGCTAACTTATCTCTACCCTTGCGACAAGCCCATACCCCCTTCTCCACTTGCCCTCGGGCCATTTGACCTCCCCTGTGGTTTTCAGCTCCGTGAATGACAGCTACCCATTTCACCTCGTTTTTAATTGCAATCCAAGCCCTCCATTTACCTGCCCGAAACTACTTCAAAGAGCGTTTGCACATTCACACAAAAGCGCTTCAAGATTGCACTTCCTTTTTTCCACAACCAGCTGAGAGTGTGAATGGATCGTCTAATCCGGCAGCTTAAAGGCTTTTTTTAGTTCAGCCTGTCACTCAGAACTTTTTGTTACAACTTTTTGTTGTAACTGTGCATTTGTGTTTGGGAATGCAGCCCGTGTAATTTCAAAATGTCGCTCCGAGGCGCTTTGTATTTAATGTGTGGTCGTGTGTTTGCATCGTAAACCTTTTGCGTTTGAGCTTGTGCGTGATGATGAGTGTACGGATGTGCGTGTTTATGAATCTTTTTGAAGTGCTCGCACCTGTTGTAAGACTTCATGAGGACAGTGATTCATCTGTTGAGGCAGAAAAGCTTCAGGTTTGTTTACAGTGCAAATTCAAAGAAAGAAGGGTCACAACTGTGCCACACACGTCACCTCAAGCATGTGCTTTTAGGCTTGACCTTTACAATGCCATGCACTCACTGAGGACTGACAGATAGACTTGAATTTCACAGTGAAGTGTGTACTGATGAAGTTCGCTTGCTTGTGTGTCTGGATTTTGTAAATTAATCAGTTTTGGAATTTGACATTTATGCCAGCAGAAACTGCTTTGTGTTTGAGTTGCATCCCATTATCTTAATACAAGAATCTGTCAGCCTGACTAATCATTATTTTCTTCTGTGTAAAAGAAAGATTAATCAAAAGCATAAACTTTGTACAAAGCAGAGAAGGATCATCTCTCTGAAAATCAATTTGAGGGGTACACCAAGCTGAGTTTAAGAGATGGAGGATCCAATCACTGAAGATGGATTTCTAGTTTACTTGGCAACGAAGAGTTGGAGATAAAGTGCCTGAATTTCAGGACCTGCACCACGCCTCCAAACACGCCCCTTCCGGTTCTTAGCTATATATGGATACCCCAGTTCTACAAGCTGTTTGTTCTGCCAGGCCTGGGAGTCGCCGCCAGTTCCCTCTGAGGCCTTCCCCAAACCCCAGCTCAGTTAATGTTTAAGCCATTCACCTTTATCCACTAAAAACGCTGTCAAGCCAGCTAGTGAAATGAGATTACTGCAGAAAGCTGACAGTTACTTAAACATGCTGATTGCCACTTTCCTGTCATGTCTTAGTGGACTGCAGGTCTCTGAGTTTGTATGAATGCAAGAGTGAGACATGGAGTGAGAGGTGTCTTTATTTAGAAGTACATATTTCAGATCCCTTTGGGCTCCTCTGATGTTGCACTTGTCACACAGAGACTGCGCAGTTTACAGACAAGCTGGACATTGCTGCATATCAAGATGGATTGATGACACATCCATTTCTTAAAAAAACATCTCCTTCATTTTTAGGAATAGCCTTCTGCACAACTTCCCTTCAGCCACTTCATTTTTTTTACCTCCTCAGAAAGAGAGACTCACTTCTTATGATCACAGAGTTAAAAAAGAGAGTTTGCAGCTAATTATGAGGGAAGCTATTCAGATTATTCAGATGCGTTCTCTACCAACACCCCCCTCCTCCCCCCGTGTCCTCTCCTCCCCCCCAGGCAGTGAAGGGTCTTTTCTGTCCCCAGAGAGTGATGTCAGCATGGCCCATTGAAAACAGCCGCCGTGTGCTCCGAGATGAATGCCCTGGCTGAGCACAATGGCCCCAATTTGAATACCACGCGGATATATGCCAGATCGGAGCCCCCAACAAAAGAAAAGAGGGCTACTCTGCTCCCATTCAAGCATGCTGTTATTTTATTAGTCGTAAATTTGCTTCATCCATTTATAGCTTTTGTAGTTTTTCAAGTGTTTATGGAGTTTGAAACACACGGGCGACCTGACGGGGTCGGCCCCTTTTTTTGGACAGAATTTTATTTTTGTTGGCACATAACTGAAACACCGTGCTCGTGTTTGTGTCTGACCGCAGATTTACACGGACTGGGCCAACCACTACCTCGCCAAGTCAGGACACAAGCGTCTGATCAAGGACCTGCAAACAGACGTCACGGACGGAGTGCTGCTGGCTGAGATCATACAGGTCGTAGGTAAGGAAACCAACTTCTGATTCCAGGCCCTGCTGGAAGAAGCCAGCTCTGATCAAGTGACTGCTGGAGAAAAATGCGAGCCACATCATTACTTGTTTAGATACGGGTGACCTTTACCAAATAAATGGTCGTTTGCAAACATCATCATTAACTACAAACTCTTCTTTTGTTGAGGTGATAAGATTAAACCATTTTACTCTATTATCTAATGTAATATTGAACTATAAAGTAGATTTTGCAGCTGAAGTAATTACTTCCACAAAGGGCAATAGTCAGGAGAAAAACACTATTGTTGAGGAAAACTTTTATGAATTTATAGACAGTCAGTGAACTACAGTCTGTAGACAGGGAGAATGTATAGAAGAGAAAGGAGAACAGTTAGAAGAGTGAATATAAATATAAATCAAATAAATTTAAACTTTCTGAAGTTTGTGCTTTGCTATGTCTCTACTCTTTACAAACCAATGTCTTGTATCGTGTTTGTATTGTTAAGCATGTTTTTGATTCAGTTATGTTCTCAAAGAGTCTTATGATCCTAAATCAAATTAAGAAAGCTTATAACTCAACAACAGCAGTTATACACAGTATGCAGCTGTTCAACCCACTGCTGATCGTCTGTGTTTTTGACCCATGCTCTCGTCTGTAAAATCATCATCATCATCATCATCAGTCTTGTCATCTTGTCTGGCCGTCCTCAGCCTGTCATTTCATCTGCCGGCAGCCTTGCAGCTAAAACAGGCAAACACCAGCTGACCGGTGATTCAGCATGTCAGTGACTCTGTCTGCTCCCTGCTCCTCCCCCCGTGTCTCTGACCCAGATTCTGTACATTTTATGCTATGAAGACATTTACTGTTCTCACACTACATCAGTTGTTGCATGTGATTGTGTTTTGAGTTAGGTCATGAAGTTCATGCCTTCGTCCCTGAGCCTGGTTCTGCCGGAGGTTTCATTCTGTTAAAATTTAGTTTTTCCTTCCTGCTGTCGCCCAGTGCTTGATTATAAGGCCTTGTCTGATTGTTGGGGGGGGGGTTTCTCTATTTTTCTAGGGTCTCTTACAATATTAAGCACCTTGAGGCGACTGTTGTTTTAATTTGGCACTATATAAAGCTGAATGAGCATTATAGGTCTTTTTGGGTTATACGAATCTTCGTCTGTTAGAAGGGTTCCAGCAAAATCCAGTTGTTTTCACACCTGTATGGTGACTAAAGAGCAAGGTTGGCATTATATTGCTTTGGGGATATGCACAAGCGTAAATGCTGACACAAGAATGTGGAACTGTTCTAATGCTACTTTCCAGCCTGGATGTGGTTGTGTTTTTTATGATTTATTCTTATGAAAGTTTGATGTTTTGACTGGGTAACATGGGACCATGTTGAACAGGGTCTGTCTTGCTCCTCTGTGTTTGTTCAGTTAGTATTAAATAATTCATTAGCAGTGAACCTGATTAGTCAGACTATTTTGGAGCTCAAGAAATGAAAGTTTTGCTGAATTTTATAAGTGAAAGGTGGCTCCTGAGTTTCTGCATTGTGGAAAAAGTACCTGATGTTAATGCAATCCAGGTGACAGCTGGCCACAGCTTTGCTCTCAGATTAAATCATTTCCAACCAGAGCCATCCATTCACCTGTTTTGTACCTCCTTTCTGCCTGCTGCTTCTTGTCTCCTGGGAAAACCTCATACCCACATAGTGTGATGAAACCAGAGCAGCTTGCTGGTGTTGGAACAGCCGTACAAGTTCAGAGGCCTGGCCGGATTGACACCTGTTTAGCTATTTGACCTGCTTAGATTCAAGGTCAGGGTTGACTTTCACACAAGCCTCCAGATCGATTTCATCATCAGTTGTTTTTATGAATATTTCAGAGGGTAATCTGTCTGGTTAAATTCAACCAAAATTAAGATATGGCTTTGTCCTCTGTTTCTAGTCTTCTCCAGTAATATAGCTGTTGTATAGCCCAGCTGCAGGAATGTGAGCTGTTCATTTATTTGCTCAGTATTCACAAGATAAACTGTGTGAGTATGTTTTTTATTTTTAGTTTTAAGTGTGTCCCAAAATCACACAGTACGTGTCTCTTGTGGGTGTTGGTGTCTACAGTGTGCAATTTTTAGGTAGCACACAAACCAAAGCCAACAGTAGTAGTGTTAAATCACTGATAGTCTTGTTAGCACTAAACTATTTTGGAATCGCTTCATGCCAAATTTCAATTCTCAGTATGAAAATGACGTGCTTTAAATGCACATAGAGAGAGGTAGTATCCAAATACATGCTGCAATACCAAGTTCATAAAAGTGAAAAACCCCTCGCCTTGAAGGTCATCTTGACCTCTCGAGCTCTTCCTGAGCTGCTGCTATTTCTAGATCACTTCCTATAAGTCTCCTCCTGACCACTTGTATGAGCACCCTGTGATTTCACCACAGACCTCAGACTTGGGCAGGAAACGAACATCAACTGCTCTTTAAACCTGACCAGACTTGCGGGATCGGTGTCCATCCACAAAGATCAGTAGGGCCACCAGGAGCATGCTTGCTCTTTTGGGTTTTACAACATTCATTTATCTTGCACCATGAATTTGTCCTTCAAGGTCAGACTGTCCTGGTGCTTCAGCGTGAGAACAGAAACCACGAGACCTGCAGTGGATCCTGTTGTGCGCCATTGTGTGTACAAAATATACAACATGTTAAAAACAATTTTTTTCATCACCTGCTTCTTTTCCAAAGTTAAAATTCAGGCTTAAGGGTCATCATCTTAAGAAACAGTGAAGGAGATCCATAGACCTTCAGTAAAAGGAGTCAAAGCTTGACTTCTGTGGAGCGAATAACAGCAGCACTACAAGTATAGCAGTGTTGCCCAAGGAGGACTTTAAAACGAGTATGGTTTTACATTTTTATGGGTGGACTTGTTGAAATTTCTAATTGCATGTTGACCTAATTGACCTGATAACACCACCAATTAACTAACATAAACTGAAAATTAAATCAGTTTTAATTCACAGTCCAAAGTGTATGGGAACTATTTATAAAAGCCCAGTAATCCCAGGAGTCTTCGTCATTTCCACTAAAACTGACCACATTTCTTTCATATGTGAATTGTAAAACAAAACCATCCACTTCACTGGAAGAACAGTGTTTTGTGCTGCTGTAGGGTGTAAAGGATGTGGTCCTGACATGTAGCTGCCCTCTAGTCTCCACCGTGCCTCCTGATGCAGGAGTCTGTGCTGTTAGCACAGTTGTCAGCTGTGAGCTGAGGGCTGTGTCTCAGCTGCTGTGGGCTGGGCCTTCTAATGGACGGGAGGGATTCTCGACACCACACACACACAGCAGCGCAACACTCCTGTTTGGGCCCCCAGCGGCCCCGTTCCCATTTGCTATGACCAGATAGCATTTCATGTGTCAGCGGGAGGGGATAGGAAAGGAGGAGGGGGGGGGGGGGGGATCCCAGTCACTGGCATGAACACCTCTGCTCTCTGCACTCAGCCTGTCACTGTCTGGGACACACACATCGGGATAAAGGAGAGGATTACATTAAGTGAACACGCCTGAAAAGAGGTCTCATTATCTCTTCTTTTGTCTCTCTGTCTCTTCTGTCTCTCCTCAGCCAATGAGAAGATTGGTGATATCAATGGATGTCCCAAGAGCCGTTCTCAGATGGTAAGTGACCTACCAAGTTTGTTTTGGCAGAATGTTGAGAAATTTACCTGCGTGTTTGTGTGAAACAAACCCAGCTCTTTGAAGTCCCATCTGATCAACTTAAGTGGCCCTCGCTAGAAACTGCGGCACAGAAGTCCCTGGTAAATAGTTGTAGATGTGAATAGTTAGCCCATTTATTTTTACTTTTGTGGTATGGTGTGCAGTCATCTGTGAAACCTCTGGCTCAGACTTCTGGATTTGGCTCTCAGTTAAAAGCATCGCAGGCTTTGGTTTTGGGGCCAGTTTTGCCTCTTCATGTTACACATGATACACATCCAAAGAAGTCAGCATTCCTCACATCTTCAGGGGTAAAAGCAGATGGAGAATATCAGCACTGATTTAAAAAAAAAGAAGTGTTTAGAGCCAGTTACGATGTGTTTTTGTCTGCAGTGATAGTTAGAAGGTACATAGGTGGGATTGCCTTCTTGACACTGCTGGTGGCATTTTAGCGGTTTTACAGTTTAGTGCTCTCTGTGGGAAATGAACTGAGCATCCCGAAGCAGGTCTGCCCTCCACTAAATGCGATGGGTCATAAATTGGGACAGTGTGCCAGCTGAGGGGACTATTTCTGGCCACCAGCCAGACTACTGAAGCCTACCAAAGCACCAGAGAGAGAATGATGGAGACACCCATACACACCCATATTTAACAACTGAGAAGGAGGTGGAAGCACAGCTGATCCCTGAGCGTCACTGCACACACATGCCCACAGTGGAGCCATATTACTGTACTTATGAGGGCATTCTGCTCTGACTGATTGTAGTTCTTCTTTAGCATTTGATGGTGTTTTCATTTCATTCGTTTTTTGATGGAGGTCACCTATGTCCTGCCATGTTATTACATTTATTTCAGAATTAATTATATATTAGAGAGCTTCTGTAAAATTCTGACCTTTAGTAGAGAGTGAGGTTTCACACTATGATGCTCATGGTACGCTCTGAATTTATCATTCCTGAAAACGCAGAGAAGGGGTTTGTCCACGCAAGAGCCAATTATTATTCTTCTCTTGGGGTTGCTGATCATCACTGATTTGAACGTGTTTTTCTGTCCGGCTGTGTTTGTGTGAGACAGTAAGTTCACTAGAACCAGAATCAGTGAAACACTTTATATTAAATATAATGACCTAAGAAAAACATACATTAATTGCACATTGTTTGTTGCAGTGTTTATCCTGGACAAGCATTATGGTGATGATGTAGGAACAACACCAACACAGAGTATACAAACTTTTTACATTTTTACAAGCGTTTGAAAACATTTATTAACTCCCACTGAAAATGGTCTCGACTCCATCTCCACTTCGCTATCAGTTAGGGCTTTCCCATTAGCCGTGATTACACCCCCAGTTCTCCTGTAACTGAGCATCTTGAAATTTTGGTCGCCATGGTCTGGATGTCTCTGTGGGTTTCTTATCAACATCCTGTTTAGAGCTCTTTCACATCCAGCTCATGTGACACAGCAGCTTTTTCTTTTTCAAGGCGAGAGGATTGTAGCTTACCTCTGAGACAGAACAAGTGGTTCCAAATGGATGGTGTATCTTTTACGGTGTTGTGATTCTTCATAGACTCTGTTTGCGTCAAAGGAAATGGTTTGTTTCTCTGTTTTTATAGTGTTCATTCAGTCAGTGGGAATTGTTTAATGGAAAGCAGTTGTCAAAATCTCGCTTTAACTTTGCACGCAGACCCGCAGATGTTGCAGTATGTGCGCATGTTTGTCTATGTATGTGAATGTGATTGATTCTCTGTGTATAGTCTCAGTATTTGTGTCAGCTTTAGAACCGAATCTGAAGCATTCAAACAGCGCTAAGGGTAGGCATAACCGCAGCAATTATGCAGAATGTCTGCTTTGTGTATTGTAGTGCTGTCAAAACAAACACACACAGAGGTTCTGAGAGTTTATTTAACAGAAGAGTGTTTAGAGGAGTGAGAGAGCTCTTTTTTTTAACCACACTTGATTTCATTGTTTTCAAACTCTGTTGAAAAAAAATCTGCTGCCATTCACTAGTGCTTGACTCAAGCTCGGCTTCTGAATGAATAAAAATGGAAATAAGCTCCATCAGTGGGATAAACTGTAGTGCATTCACCTCACTCACCTGCTGCCTATCCGCGCAAGTACCTGTTTTTGTAACTGTCACATTCTTGTTGAAAGAAACCCCACTGGCAGATCATCCCTTTGCCACCCAGTCAGGCTCTGTGTGTGTGTGTGTGTGTGTGTGTGTGTGTGTGTGTGTGTGTGTGTGTGCGCGTGTGTGTCGTCTGCCTGCCTGTCTGTGCAGGTTTAGTCCAGACTGAGGGTGTTGATTTGACAGTGAGCTGTTAAAACATCCCAGGATGGCCCATCACATAGGGAGACACACAGACAAGCTTACATGGGGTGTCTCATTCAGGCGCCCACCTGAATGGGACACCCCCCCTCCCCCCTCTGGTTGAAAGTAGTTTAAATTAAAAAGTAAACTGTTAGCAATTTTCAAAAGCCAGAATCACCGTATGAGATTCAAGATTCACGCGGCATGTTTCAAAACACAGATAAACCCATTTCATCCACATGATGTGTCCAAGATGTGAACACAGAGGGAGTGAAGGTGCGCTTGTGCTGTGAAAGGGTTTCTGTCTTGATTTTATCTTTTAGGGAGCTGTTCATTTCCCCCCGTCCCTCTGTTCTTCTTACTCTGTGTGCTGGACTGATTGGTTCTCACCAATCTGCCATAAAATAAAGAGGGTGAATTGAGGAAGTAGACTGACAGACAGCCACACAGGTGGTTAGAAACCAGCAGGACCAGGTGTTTAATGGACTTGATGAAGCATAGAGTGAATGTTTATGTGCTGAACTGTCTGCACAATTGAGCTTTTCTTTATAATTCACTGCGTGTTTCACCTTCAGGTGTGGTTTAAGATTGGATTGTAGCAGGCAAGAAAGCACCTTACCCTGCAGTGTCTTTATTATGTTTTATTCAATTTAAAAATGTACACAGAATTGTGCTGGTGTGTCCATGGATGCTTATTTTTGATGTTTTAGCTGGTGGAGCTTTACACAGGTACACAGGGCAAGAACCAGAAGGTGTTGGATTAATGCTTAAACAGGCTGGTTAATGTTTGATCATAAGGCGTTACACTTTCTATGTGCATTTGAGAGAGAAATCCCCGAGTGTGTCAGCTGGTCAGAGCTCAGGTGATCACATGGTGGATTGGAGAGAATGAGCAATCAGAGTTGCTGTTGCTAAGATACCAAATATACCAGAAGCCAAATAATATTTTTCAGGCAGCACAGGCTTATTCACCCTGGAGATGTTGTGTCTTCCACATGACTTCTGCTGACCCGTGGGCTGCAAAAGAAAGAGCACCTATAGCGGTGGGATAAAATAAGAGCGACGTTACCTTGAATAATGCAGTTCAGTTCAACTGTTCTCAATCAAAAGCTGCCTCCATATAATATTAACACTTTTTTCTGGTGCTGTGATAGAGAGGTAATCTTGTAATGTTCCACAAGGTATTTGTATTATATTGTCCAGCCTTTGTATATACACTGTGTTCATTTGTGGCTTAACAATTAGTCTATTCATGGGAGATATGACACAGCAGTTTTTAATGGCTTTTTTTCCCAGGAACATTTAAACTTTGAAAAATGTGGCCTTTTAAGATGAAAGCCTGGGGGAATTTCAGTTTGTGTTAGTGCAAGCCGATGTTAGCCTGAATCAAAACTGTTTCAAAGGAACAATTAAAACATAACAGTCAACTAACAATAGCACAGATATCCTGATATGACTGCCTCAACTCTCAAACACAACAGTGAGTATGTAAAAATGAATTTTCAGATGGAAGAGGGCTCAGTGTGCTCCCTGTTACACCGACGTGTGTGAAGTTGCATCATGGTGTGTCTATTCATGCTGCTGCTGCACCAGAACATTTCTGTTAAAAACTTGAGCGTACGTGGTTTTCTGTCAGAATAGAAAGAATTGCTCAGGTACGTGTCAAAGTTCTGCAAGTGGGTGGCTAGATGCAATCCATGAAATATCCTGAGTGGGTGAAAGTGTGTGTGTGTGCGCGCGTGAGGGCACACACTGATGGATTTAACAACGCACAGATACACACACATGCTGACGCAACGTGTTGGCTCACAGTCTTAACACGCAGCCAGACTCTACAAGAACCAACAGTCAAAAGGTCAAATGACACGGAGCCGTCCGGAAACAAAGCTTGTGTCATCACATAATAGGAAAAAGGTCCAATGCCTCAAGCCAATAAGGTGTTTCTCTGAAATATAACATTTTAGCCAAAAAAAAGGTTCCTGCCTAATTGAAGCAGAAAAATTTAATTTGTTAACTGCTGTTTTGCAAAAAAAATATGTGATTTCAGTTTGTTACAATTTTTTTTTTCTTTTTGTGGGAAACTGCAATGTACCCAAAAGACCAGCTTCTGGATTAACTTCGACCGTTCATAGTTAGGGGTAAAGTAGGGTATTTTATTGTATCGGGATTTTGATGCTCATAATTTCAGTTTTACTTCCAAATGAAGTGATGAAGTGTTTCAGATGAAACCGCAGCTTTAACGGCTTACGGTCTCACAGTTTCTTGCTGTAGTGATGTTGTGCTTTGTTCCCAGATCACCGCAAATAGAAAAGCATACAGGTAAATGCAGAAGCAAGACTCAAATTGTGGTAAACTATAATCCTCATCAGAAGGCAGGTGTCAGTCTTAGAGTTCTCACATTTACTGTAGTACATCAATCTGGTTAAATCTTATAGTCTAGTTTTGGTCACTCTGATCTGCTGGTGCTCTGCTTTTATTCTGACTGGAAGACTGACATGTAAACAGTAAATGTAAGAGCCATTTTGCTGCTTGTCAGTGAAATCCTGCTTCACACTCATAATACTCTTGCTCAAGCATACTCCTTCCCCTCTCTCTCTCTGTCTCTCTCTTTCTCACTCACTTGCTCTCTCTCTTGCTCTCTCACTTGCTCTCTCTCTCTGTCACTCACACACACACGCAAAAACACACACACACAATAGCAGCCCTGTGATGGGAGGAAATGTTTGTTCAGAGCACTGTTGGCCGGCTAGCCTGCACTAACGCTGCCAGGAGCCGAGCAGAGCAGGGAGGTGACAGGGGCTCGGATCGAGGTGTGAAGCTGGGCAGAGGCAAACTGCAGGAACATGTCACACCTTCAGACAGGTATGGGGCTTCCCTGCAGATTTGTTGTCTTATGCTGACAGTGAACGCTTTCTTGTTTAGAGGTGGATTTTTTTCTGGTTGTCAGTAGATTCTCTTCTGTACCATATTAAATTTTGAGGCTATAGCTTACTGCCCTTTGGCAGCGTGGGCGCTTCGTTTACACTTTTCCTTTCACTTCAGTGTGTCTGCAATCATTTATCAGCCGGTTATCTTGGTACAAAGTTTGCACAGGGCAGATTCATGAGAGCAGTGACCCAAAAAATAAAGTGGTGACAGACACAGACATTGCATTCCTCTTTCCTGTTGTTGGCAAAGTTTTGCTAATCCTGTCAACAGTACTAATGTGATCATCCATATCAGTCATCCTTTAACCAGTGCTGTTTCAGTCATTTTCTTTTAAGCTGGATGATCATGTAGTATTTAGATTCCTGGCCAGCCTTAAACTAAGTTGAACTTCTATGACATTGGAACACCCTGCCTTACAAGTGTTACAACCTTTGATCCGATTCTAACTCATGAAATATCCTGAATGGACTAATCAGTGATATACAGTAATTAGAAAATATATTTAGTGGAAGTGAGTGGTCTGAGTAGGATTTCAGGCTACAGCTGATGTTCCGCCGGCTTTACTAAATTGTTATTCCTACACGTTTTAAATAGCGGTAGAGGTTTCAGCATATTTACCCTGACCATGACACTTATGACGGGGTGTCTCACTGAAGTATACATTCTGAGGGTTACTGCTATTTAAGCTTCAACTATAAAAGGCTGCTTACAAGTTTAGGCCCAAGGTATTAAAGAAGGTTTTCAACAGGTTTATTTTTAAGGACCCTGCAGTATTCAGAGAGGACCATAACCTGCATTCCTACTGTTCCTTAGTTTACTGCTGTATTACGTTGAAGGACAGCATGTGCCAGGCCTGCTAACAGCTGTTTCCCAGGTCAGAGGTCATGGAAATGACAGCAGGGGCAGTGGTGCATTTTCAGTTAAGCCGATGACCTGAAGTCAGATGAACTCTTCACACACTGGCATGGCTCAGATATTTTTGGAGCTTGTTTCAAACACTGAAAGCAATGAAGAAATTGTTATCAAGCCAGTATTATTGAAATAATACATCCAATATTGTGTTAGAGGTTGTAACATTATTGTGAAATTCATAGTATCATAGTAGCAGGTCTATCTGCTAATAACTAATAACGTGGCTCTAAGAGCAGTATGACTGTGGGGTTAACTGATAAAGGAGTGCTAGCAAGTCCTTCAGCAAGGAGTACTTCCTGCTCAAGTCTTTTGCTGCTGACTGACAATTACAGTAGCCTGGACATTCCACCTTGATGATGTTGCCCTTGTTCACATGCAAATTGAGTGTAATGCTGATACTTTAATGACGTAAATGCTGTCCTCTACACCGTCTTTGCTATCTGAGCTACACTATTGCACTGCGTAAAACACAAGAGAAGGTAAGAAAAGAAGTGAAGTACACCACAAAAGGGAATCCAAGTATTCAAACAAGTTACTTTGTAACATGTCCCCCCAACTGCTGGTGGATGTAACTAAATGTGACATAGTACAGGATGGCAGCAATATTAGTAGTAATTCTGTGGCTTCTGTGGTTCAGTAGTGCACTCATGGATTTACCTACAACATTTGCTGTCAGACATTTTTATATTTTTACAGAGGCAGATGTAAATGAGTTCGTCACCTCATAGCCGGAGACTTCCTAGCAGGAGAAGCACAGTGGGAGCTGTAGGTCAGGTTATATTTAGTTGGTGCATATTAAGTGTAATCATGTCATTAATCATTACTGTACAGGACCCTTCTGCTTGCAGCCCACACCCAGGCTCATTTACAAAGAACACAGTTCATATGTATTTAGGTTTGAAACCACTTGCGGTATCATTGCTGTGTATCTGTGCTCCCACCCTCTGCTGTAAAGTTCTATTGAAGCTTTCAGAATGAGTTTTTTGTCAATACAGTGTTGCAGTGTTGCAGATTAGGCTCAGTGCATTAGAAATCTACTCTGTGAATAAATAGCATTCTGAAAAGATTCGGCCCCTCCCTAACCTTTGTGTACAGTTTAAAATTTCCACTTCTCAAACAGTTTTTATTGTTGATTAGTTGCTCTGCAGAGACTTCTACACAGCTAGTAACTCTGTGTGTAATATGAGAGATCAATGACTGTATAATACTGATATATCTTTTGTTGTACCCTGTTTGTTTGCTCCCCACCAACAACAACAGTTGGTACACTTTGATCGCACAGTCATTCATCAGATCTACCCTGCTTGATGACTTGTTTTATGCAGTTTACCTTACGATAAGGTGCGCCAGCCACCAGATTCTGTGTATAATGGGTCACATGGTCTCTAAACAAAGCCTGTCTGCCTATCAAATCCTCTCACAGTCCAGTGACAGCTCAGCAGTCTGCTCAGGTTGCCAAGGCTGCTGTCATAGCAACTGAGTGACTATAGATGTTTGCTTCCCCATAGATCAAGTGATGTAAGTGTGCCTGGTTTGAATTCTGCTTTGGCTATGTCACTACGTGGTCCAAATTACTTCTCTAGTATGGCACAGCAATCTCTGTACATACAGACTCTCTCTTCTCTTCTTCAGCAGCAGTTCATACTTTTATATGTGCCAGAAATCTGTGGTTTTAGTTAGTTTATTTGTTTGTTATAAATGGTGATATCCCAAATGCCACAAAACGCCTTTAAATGCAGTGCCGTGTAAACACTTAACACTCAGGTCTCATCACATAAAACTTGCCAAAAAATTGTCATGATGACTTTTTTGCACGAATCCGAAGTTGGATACAACACATTATTGAAAGATCAAAAAAAGCTTATTTCCCATCTTAACTGTTTTTGGAGTCATCCTACCTGTCAGATCAGTGATTATTAAATGATAAACGATCTGCAGTCCCAAGAGTTCTATCATTGTCATTGATATTCAGCACCTCTTTTTACTGCTTAAGATGTTATCATGCCAACCTTTGCCTTATGTTGACTCCCCCAGATTTGTTATTGTTGTGAGAGCCATGCAAAAAGCTAATCAGTGTGGGTTCTCATATTTCACCATGATGCAAATTTCAATGTAAATGTACAGTATGAAGAATCATGCAGCTGTGACTCTCTCTCTCTGTAGATTGAGAACATAGATGCCTGCCTCAGTTTCCTGGCAGCCAAAGGAGTCAACATCCAGGGTCTGTCTGCAGAAGGTAAGCTGGAACCACAGATTTATTCTTTCACATGGAACATGAGAGTTCATCCTGAATCAAGCTCAGGCTTAGTTACTAAATAGAACTGATGCCGCGAGAAAGATAAACCTCAGGATTGGTACACTGATTTTTTTTTCTTTTTTTTTTTTTTTATTAGCAAGCTCTCTCCAGGAAACTCTGTATTAATGCAAATGAAAACATTCAGGGCTGATTTCACAACACATATAACTAATGTACCAGAAAGCTTACAATGGTACATAATGATGTTTAAATGTAGCTGTTGTAAAAAAAAAAAGAAAAAAGGAAAAAAAAAAAGAAAGAAATTCACACAGGGAACTGAGAGACAATATTATTACTGGTGCTAATGCAAAGCCGAATCAAACAGCAGCATCCTATTACAGCAAGAAAGACATGGGGTCCATTCACTGTTCCGTTAGGAGAACTTTGAGGTGTATCATTTTGCAGTTCAAGAACAATCCAGAAGGAGAGCTAAAGGCAGCAGAATTAGACAGAGGAATTAGACAGAGTGTGACATATTTGAAATGCCAGTTTCAGATGGGGCTGACCATCTAAATAAGGCCCAGGGCCCAGAATCGGGCTGGCAAAGACACGCCAATGTGCCTCACTGGACAACTTTGGAAAGGAGGGCATAAATTTGGACTTTTAAATGGATTAATGCATTGTACAGCTTTATACAGCTACTGATTCATGCTACACTAAAGTAATGAAGTACTAGATAAACAATTAAATTACAAAAATGTTGCTGTTTTTCACTATCTACAGTAGAATAGAATATATGGTTTGATAAGCAATAGAGATGATCTCCATATAAGAAAACAATCAAAATGCCATGAAATCATAAAAAACCCCAGTAGCTTATTTTCCAAGCCCTAGTATGGTAAATGTGAAAAATTGTTGCAAACTTCATCCTCTATTTTCTTTTCATCTCCCC
Source organism: Pelmatolapia mariae (assembly GCF_036321145.2). Taxonomy (NCBI): domain Eukaryota; kingdom Metazoa; phylum Chordata; class Actinopteri; order Cichliformes; family Cichlidae; genus Pelmatolapia; species Pelmatolapia mariae. The sequence continues at coordinate 7,898,682 of NC_086227.1, forward strand.
ACTTTTTTTCTACTTTTCTTCTTTTAAATCATTCACCCCATCCTTGTTTCTGACCTTCAGAGATTCGGAATGGCAATCTGAAAGCCATCCTTGGCCTCTTCTTCAGCTTGTCCCGCTACAAACAGCAGCAGCAGCAGGCCCAGCGGCAAAACTCCCAGCCCACCCTCCCACTTGCTGCCCAGTCCCAGAGCACACACCCTCCACTGAGTCAGCAGATCAGCGCCCCGGCCCAGCTCAGCCACTCTCTGCATGGGACTCCTGCCATCACATCCCAGAAAGCAGCGCAGGCCGAGATGCAGTCCAGGTGAGGCTAACTGGAGTGAACAAATGTGTCCCTGTGGTGTTTACTTTCTTCACGTGCCTGCTGTTGTAATCCATCATTTTGACATTTCTATCTTCCTGTTCGCACTTTTTGTCATTTATAACTCTAAACCTGACCTGTCACTGTCTCTGTCCTCTTCCATATCTTTCCTCTCTTTTCTTCTCCTCTAGGGATGGGTGTCAAAGTAAACTACTCAAGTTTTCCCTTGGTCAGAAAAAGACCTCTAGGTCAGCTCTTGTGCCTTTCTAATTTCTTTCTCCTTCCCTTCTTTCCTCCACCACACCTCCTATTCCGTTCCATTCCTGGAAATAGGTTGAGATTGCCCCTAATCAAGGATAGCATTTCTTTCGCGCTGTAATGAGTTTAATGTTGTTTCTTTGTCTGTGATTAAGGGCAATCTCTACTACAAGCACTATCTATTATGCATGAGTGGTAGTGTTGGAGCAGATAGGAACAAAAGCTCCAGGCTCCATTTTCAGAAGGCCCTGTCTCTCTGGCAGCGTGCCTCATTTGGCAGGCCTGCTTAATGGGCTGTAGAAGACCTTTAGATAACCCTTAAGTAAATGTGTGCGTGCTTGTGTGTGTGTGCGTGTGTGCTCCTGCAATCCCCCATATAATATGACATTAATAATTAACACAGAGGAATCTGTGGCAGGTCTGTAATGAGACATGTTATATTTATCTTTGGTCTTACTAATTTTCTTTTTCAGTTACATTAGCCTCCTTATAGCATGCAGCATCATATGATGTGATAACGCACCTTGAAATTTAATGTACCATTTAGTTTTGCATGCTGCCCCATCCCAGAATTTGTTTGCATTGCACCTGCCCGGATACAGCACCTGACCAAACTAAAGAAATGCCCCCCTCTTCTGGTCAGCATGTGCAACTACAATTATTCTACATCATTTATCAAAACACTTTTTAAACTCTTTTTTAAAAAATTGATTGATCTTAATTAAGATTTAAATGACTCTCTGGCAGCATCTGATAGAAAATTTTAAAAGATTTTAAAGATGTGAATTGTTTATATTAATGCTAGCTGCTAATATTGCGGTGAGAGGTCTATTTTTCTTTGTTTTGGAATAAAAATTATTGTTAACTCAGTGTTAACATACTGAGTTAACAGCAAAACTTGGTGCTTTTGAACATAATGAGTGTGGAAGAATATAAGTGAAGAGAAGAATTGCTGTACAATTTAGTGTAAGCAGACTGTTTTTTGAAGGGTTTTCTTTTGGTAAGTTGGTTGTATCCAAGTAATGATGTGCTGTTAGCACTAGTACTTCATTTTGAGAAATATTTAAGTACTTTTCTTTGTCTGCATTGCACTTTTAAAAGTGTAGAAAGAGAAAGATTTGCGAAGTAGATTTATTCTGGAATTTCTTTTCACACTATAGCCCATATTAAAATTTAAATTTAAGAAAAAAGTGTTGCTTGTTTTTGTTTTTTTAATGTAACCACTAGATTGAATTACTTCCTGACAGACTCAGTCCAGTGGGGGAAGGTAGTAGACTTGCTGGCCCTGCTATAATTGAAATGATTTTAGACTACTCTAGCCTAAATAATGTGGTTAAAGCTATTACCTTGCCACGGCTGGATAAATAGTGGTCACTCAAAGTGAATGGCAAGACGGAAATGAGAGTTTCTATAATGCACACGAGAGCTGAGTGAGACTGCTGTAATCTGCTTATCAAGTATCCGCCTCAGTCCCAAGATGGTGATGATGTCGCCAATGGTCAATTAGCATTTCATTAGCAGTCTGTGTGCCACAGCCTGTTAGATTCCAACTCACCTTATAGATTGGCTTGCAAAATGAAATCAAGGTGTCATAACTTCCACCAAAGCTTATCTACAGTCTAATCCATGTGGGGAAAATAAGGAGGAGCACATGTAATCTGAGCTCATAGTTCTCCCAGGACCCGCTCTCAGTCTGACTGTCCACTCTGCTGCAAGCTTATCTGTCTCCATTAGCCTGGTGTAGGTGTACCCTGGGGGTGGGTCGCCGCAACGCTGCAAGAAAAGCAAACAAAAGCTAAGTTTAAAACTAAAGCTGCAATTTTAAATAGAAAACTACACATGTCAGGAATAGGTTTGGAAAAATGCCTTGTTAGAAAGGAGCCTAAAATAGTATGAAGCATTTAGAAAGACATGAAGAGGAGGGCAGTCCTATTGTGGTTACTGTAGCAATGAGGTTGAGGTATATTTGACCTTCTGGAAAGCAAACAGAGACCACTTCCCCCAGGAAATCAATACATTAGGTCAACAAGTTCATATTACAAATTAACCATGGATGTTGAGGTCCTCTACAGCCTATTGAGGGTGGTACATCAGCTTCAGTGCACATCATCACAGAGGCACGGTATAGAAAACAAAGCACGCTTGTGCAGATTTCTTTTTAAAACTCATCCTTTGTGGCAAATTGCACTCCCCTAAACAGTGAAGCATGTTTGTGTAGCACTTTCCTTTATTAAACTATTAACTATACTTAATTAATTTTGAAACTATATTAATTTTATCACTAGTTTCAAAACAAACAGAAGAAGTATGCTACTAGGATATTTTGGTATTTGCAGAATGTGGTTTTCTCTTTCAGAAATGTGATTTGTTCTACAACTGCCACTTACCCTTCTAATGTGTTTGGTTTAATCACATAAAATGCTTGGTCTAATAAATCTAATTATATTATACCCTCCCATCTTAGTTTACAGTCTGTTGCCTAGTTGTGTGCTTGTGTTATAGGCTTGCATTGACATAATGTGTCTCGGTAATGTGTGGGGGAAAATAAAACTGCTTTAGATTCATAAACTCGTGTTTGTCATAAAGCAGCTAACTTTTTTGGCCTGTTTATTCCCTCTTTTTTCTGCCTTGCTTTCTTCCTTTTCTTCTATCTATTCATCAGACTTCCTGGCCCCACAACAAGGGTGTCCACTGCTGGCAGTGACATCCCGCCGAGAGGCTCGGTCAGTGCTGCTGGGAACAGACGGAGCCAGGGCTTCAGTGACAAAACCAAAGCCAACTCACACCTGAACAAAGGTAAGCCAGAGATACAGATACAAATGGGTGCACACTGACATCTTCAGGTTGAATCTTGGATGTTGGCAAATCCCGTTAGCATGTCATCATGACATGTGTGCAAGTTTAGAGGAAGAGAAAGTAAAATTAGAGGACAGGCAGTAGCCTTGCAGCTGTAAAAAGTCTTAATGCTGTGTTTAGGATGATTTTATGGTGAATCCTTTGGGTGCTTTTTTGTTTTTGTGGGGAAAATGCAAGTTAGCTGTGCTGCTTTGAGGCTAATAGAGGATTAAAAACCATGCCAGTAATGCTTGGCCCTCAGCACGCAGTGCAGCACAGAAACAACTGTGTCTTTTAAAGAGAACAGCAACAAAGAACATAAAATCCAGAATCACATAATGACTATATGCTCACCACCTTTGGAATCAGTCTGAACATTAATGTTGCATTTTTAAAGGATGTGGAGGTTGTTCTCAGTTTGCTGTTGTTGATGCTGAATTGAATCTCAGGCTGTCCTGTGTAGTGTCTTTAAGGAAACGTGTCTTTGAAACTCTGTTCCATTACTCTTAATGTGTGGTTTCATGTAATATGAGTTAAATGTCATTGTGACCTCCATTTGCACAGACTGTATTCATCCTCACAAATGGAAAGGTCACTCAAGGTGTGGACCATTTAGAGCACTGCTCTCTACCTTTTTCCAACCTGCACAACTCAAGTGCAACAGCACAGTGAACCCTTTAGGACTTGCGAGAGGTGTTCGCCTCAGCACAAGAAGGTCCTGGCTTTGAATGGACCAGTCAGCTGGGTGGTGTGGAGGTTACATGTTCCCTGTGACTGTGTGGGTTCCGTATGGGTTCTCTGGATTCCTCTCACAGTCGCAGACGCTGTGAATGTAACAGTGTGAATAGTTGTCTGTCTTTTTGTGATGGCCCTGCGATAGACTGGCGACCCAGTCAGGGTGTGCCTCGGCTTTTGTCCTATCACAGTTGGGCTCCAGCACCTAACACCCCCCCCCCCCCCCCAACCCTCCCCCCCAACAGCTGCAGCACTGAGCTAAAAAGATCTTCGTCTCGATGCATTCTCAATCATCCAGGAAAGTAAATCTCCAAAAGTTGATTCTGTTCATCTGGACGTAGCGTTTTGTGGGAGAAACGTTTCGTCACTCATCCAAGTGACTTCTTCAGTCTCAGCTGACTGCAGGTTTCCCCAAATCTTATAAACAGTACATTTGCTAAAAAGAGTTATGAAGGGATGGATCCAAGTATTATTTTAGAGAAATAAAGTTCTGAATGAGAACGTTGGCAAACAGTTCAGTTGCTCTTCGTAAATCATTGTGCCTTTTCTTGTTTAGGAACATCAGGACCAGCTCATCATCACTTTATGTCAACTTCAATTTTTTCAGTGTGTTTTCGGTTTTTGTTTGTTTGTTTTTTAAAACATTTTTTTTTTTACAAAATCATAACACATGTGACGTGTATGTTTGCTACACAATAACATCCAAAAAATGTGTTTTTCGGGACACATTTAATGTATGAAGGTCTGAAGAACAGTGCAGGTATTCTAGGCAAAACAGTGTCATGTGTCCTCCACTCATGAGGCCTACGCTCTTGCCTAATCCAGATGGAGTGTTTCCACTAGTGGGACCCCATTTGATGGGGACTGTCTTCTTTTGTCTGCTTTATGTGAGAAAGAGAAGCAGTGGACAATGCCCCAATCAGATCCTCTCAGCATTGCATGGAGTGCTACTGTGAAGAATATGGATGGACATGAAGATCTCTGGACACCTGGAATACCTCCTCCCACCTGATTCCTTTAAGATTAAGCGGTTATGTTGAACACTGTAATTCAAACAAGGTGGGAAAGTACAAGCAGTGTGGGAGTTTAGTAGATCCAAGAACAGAGTTGTTCACTGTGATAATTTTCCTTTGGAGTCAGAACTGTATTCACACCATATTCTTCCACGGTGCTCTGACCCAGTTTAACCGCTCTACACTGTTCTGAAGCTTACAAACTCTGGGTGTTTGGCAGTACGTTTGGTTAGACCAGTGTGGAAATAGTTTCTGTCACCACTCAATGGGCCAGAGCTTTATATAGACTTTGTTAGTGTTCACAGTCTAAACTCATTACCCTGCATTAGACAGAGAATTCTGACTGCCCAGAGAAAGACAGGGCAGAAGAGTAAGGGGAGAAAAAAAAGTGTGTGTGTGTGTGTGTGTGTGTGAGAGAGAGAGAGAGGGAGCTGGAGAGGGACTGTTGTCTGTTTAAACAGTCACAAATTAACTGGGACCAACGCTGTGAGAAGCACTGTGGGGCATTTATTCTGATGCTCGGCTCCATTCGAGATGAGTGAGTTTATTAGTGTAGACTGCAGGGAGATTTGTCGGTTTGTGTGAGTGTAAAATTACCATGATTTGGAAAAAAACAACAACAGAATTTTGGGGAAATGTCCTTAAATTTGTTGATTAAATACACTTCATAACATGAAATCCTATTAGTGCTCATAGTGGGATTTCCAGTAGACACATTTGTCAATGACTTCATTGGAAGTATTTCCAAATAGCTGGATTTGGTGGAAAGAGTGTAATTTTTTTAGGCATCTTCAAAGGGACTTGAGCACCAACAGCAATTCTGCTAGAAGGCACAATCCAACCCATAGCTAATGAAAAAGCACGTGAAGATTAGATTTTATAAAAATCATCAGATACAGGGAGGTCAGGATGATCGGGGGGAGCTACGTTGGCACACAGCATTGACTTGAAAGTAACTGCAAGATGTGTGAAGTAGCTGTGATAATTTGCATGAAAACAATTGGCTCTTAATGCTCAGCTGGTATCCTGACAGCTGATATATAAAGCTCTGAGTCTGAAGCATAGATGCGTCAGCTGATGCCAGATATAAGCTATTTGCAGTATACTCTGGGTGAAATAAATGAGCACTGAAACCAGAAAAAGTACGAGCTTGCATGTCTTTCTAGGTTTGTGTGTTTGGGGCAGCAGGCCATATGATTGTCAGCAGGTAGCATGAGAAATACTGGTCAACCCCCTTCCAGGTTCCTCTTGGCCTGTTGTTGCTAAGCCCCTCCTCCTGCTGGAGGACCCACCACACTCCTCCTCCCCTCCTCCCCTCTAGATCTGTGGCCATGGTTTAGAACTCTTCCCTGATCTCTCATCCATCTCTTCCTCTCCTCTACTTCTTTCTCTGATGTCCTGGATGTCTGCAGCACCAGTGAGGTTTGTCATCTTTCACTTGTCGATTACGTCTAATAGGCTAGAGTTACAGAGGAAGAATTCGAGTTTTGCATTGAATCTTTGATTGTTGCTGCCTAAAATGTATTTCTTTTCAATAGCGCAGAAAGCAAAGGGTTTTCCTACTGTTTAATAAGCCAATTTCTTGCTCCTTTAATGTGAAATTATTGTAGATTACCTTTCCTCTTCTTACCAATTTGTCATTGAACTAAAAGCTGCTAGTAAGTATACTACACATGAAGTTATTTGTGCTTATTGCTCCTCGAGGTTCAGATAGTTACAGAAACACCTGCAGCTTCTTTTCAGAGGCCAGATCTGGTCTGTGTCAAAGGCTCTGATGCCAAAATAGAATTATGTTACTGGATGGCTGTACAATAAGCAAACACAAGTGCCTTAATATAAGGTGACAGAGTCTGGGTGTTCGCCGAGTGACACATAGCAGAGAGACAGAAAGAGTGTGGGACACCTATGGTTGTGTGTTTCTGTATGTGTGTGTTTCTGTTGCCCATGTGTCTCTTGGATTGTGTGTTGTATATGTGGCTGGTGCCCCTGCTGAATGAATAGCCTGCTGATGAGCTGTAGCGTCACTGTTTGAGTGTATTCATGTGGAGAAACTTTAAAAAGTTTCAGTCACCACACAAAAGCCGGCTGTCCCTCTCACTTTTTTGAGCACAATGACTGAGGAGCAAGAGAGAGCAGGCTTCTCAAATGTGAACACGATGAGCAGCCAAACACCTGCAGCCTCAAACTCTGTGCCAGATTTTTACATATTAAATGTCTCTGAAGGTGTCAGTGCATTGAATAAATCTAACCAGTCAGGGAGAACTGACACCGCAGGTTTGGTTCAGCACAAAGATGGTTTTACTCTGGCTACATGTGAGGGTAACTTGTGCATAAGTGTGACATTTTCAGGTCAGTAATATGGTTGTTGACCGATTGAGAGCTTAATGTCTTGTTATCAGGGCAACCGCAAGGAGCAAGGAGGGTTTGTGATGTCTAAACATTGTTAGCTGATGTACACTTTTATACATTTTGTGCATGAAATCTATCTTACATCCATGCGGACTGTGCATTGTCATAGGCTCAGTGATTTCACTGTTTATAGATGCTTAGCAGAACACAGCTAGATCAGGTGGCTCAAGCGCTTGCTCCTAGGGGCCTGCCTGGGGCTCATCTGATTGTTGGGGCTTCTCTGGATTATTGTAGGGTCTTTACTAGGGCAGGGCAATATGGCCATAAATATTTATCAGGTTATACATACACAATGCAGCACAGTACGTATTACTCCGTGAGACTCCTGACTACGGTAGCCGTAATGCTCTGACAATCCATCAAGGGGTGTGGCTTTCGTACTTTAGCAAAGTCGTACTAAAAGATTTTTTGACAGATTTTTGAGTGCCGTGTACCACATAAAATCAGTTCGGTAATAACGGTAATAAAAACGGCCCGCTAGCATGCTCTACCAAAAAATGTGCTTTGGTGTGTATCTGACGGACGAAAGCCAAACCAGTTCCACACCACTGAAGTTGGACCATTTTGACAAACCAGTTCTGGTTCATCTGTTTCATACAACGATCCGCTTTCGCCTTTCTCATTCTCCATCACCACCATGCTTTTTCCGCCATGTGCGTATGAAAACAAAGGTACTGCGGATGCGCGTTTTACCTATATTTTATCGCGATATTTAATTTTCTTGCCTAACATTATACTGGTATTACCGTGAACGGTATGATATGGCCCAGCCCTAGTCTTTGCCTTGCAAAGGCAAGGACTACAAAGGCCTTTTTTTTCTATTTTAAATCATGCTTTTTATTTGTTTTTGTTTTTTAATGTCTCTGTAAAGCACTTTGAATCACCTTGCTGTTGAATTGTGCTATATAAATAAACTTGCCTTGCCTTGCCTTGCCTTACAATATAAAGCACCTTGAGGTAGGTAAATTGAATTCTAATATATACACACACAGACATGAGTGTGGCACTCCATGAAATAAAAACTGAATTTGAAAATTACCACTTCAGCTCATTCCCGAAATTATTTGATGTAATCAAGATGCTGACCCAGAAACAGACTCGTAGAGACCGAGGCAGATTTTTTTGGCAGACAGGAAGTAGGAGGGTGGTCTGTGATCCTTGTCCCTTTGGGCTGTGCTCTTCTGTCATTTTCTGCTTTTTATTTTAACCACCAATGCTTGCAGTAATTAAGCAGTTAAGCCATGAGTACTCAAATTCTTTCAACATGTTTCCTCAAGTAGTCAGCTCAGCCAGAACAGTAAAGGGACGGCAATGAGAAGATTTAATTCCTGGACTTGGCCGGAGGCTACACAGGGGTCATAGGGTCAGTGACCCACACAGTGGGCCACGTTAAAACAATTATGTGATTATTTTTGAGGTGAAACTGCTTCCTCAAGTGCAAAAACTCCACCGCTACATGAGAACAACATAATTTGCATGTCTTCCTGTTAATTTATCATGATTGGTTCAGATTTGGACCAATTGAAAGTGATGCATACAGAACATAAAAGTCATCAGCGTTCGCTTACACATGAAGATGACATTTGCAGACATTTCTAGATTAATGGAAAGCTGTGTAGGTGTGACAGAGGATGAGGTCTTTACACCCTCTTGTGGTCACTTCATTAAGTATACAAGTGGCAGTTTTGATTTTTATTCATAGAGGAAACTCTTTATTCTTTCACTGGTATTTATTTTGCGTGTGACTGATTTATGTTTTTAATTTCAACAGCCTTTCCAGGAATTGGGTCCCAAGCTTCTTTTAAGTTGAGATTGTGTTGCAACAGTGTCTAAGTTCATCACGCTAGTGTCACGTCTGACCCAACCCGTTGAAGATTGACTGCTTTCCTTCACCCCTGACAACCTAACTGGAGCGTGTAAGCCCCGGTCACTGGGTCCAATCTTGTCAGTGACCAGCTGACCCATTGTCCAGAGCCTTTCCTTTCTTTTTTTTTTCCCCAACAAAAATCCGAGCTGACCCCATTCTTGGATACTACCGACCCTCCTGCTGGCCTATATCAAAGCTCCACTCATCTCAAACCTGCAGTGTCAATCCCCTTTATTCTCTTTGCAGTCCCCGTAATCACAGCAGGTCCCCCTCTCATTCAGCCGCTACCAATTGGAAGCCAGCTATTAGCAACCTGACCCACTTTGCTGATTGCTAACTACTAGCACATCTAATTGGGCCCTAATCACTTCCTAATGGCTGCATTGTTTCAGGCTGCTCTCACTAAATGCTAAATAGGGGTAGAAAGAAGAAGCAGTGAGTGGCCGCCTATTTGCATTTAGGGCATGAAAGGTGCTATAAAATGAAATAATCACACAGGACTAGTGTTTAATAAATTCTGACATAATGAGACCATAAGAATAACTTATGTAGTAAGTGAGTTAACATAGCTGTGTGAATTGATCAGAATACCAAGTTATCTGTATTGATTTTCATGTGTAATTGTTCCTCTGAATAGAAAAAAAATGTATTGGCATGCATTTGGAGTTTGAAATGTGTTTTCTCTTGTCTCGTCTAATGAAAAACACTTGTAATAAAAAGTAAACTCAGGAGGTTTTAGGGGTTTGTAGATGAAGAAGGACAACAGAGCAGCTGCACTATCTTTGAATTAATGTGTCACTTTTTGTGTTTGTGTCTAAGAAGTAAGCGGAGTGTGTTACAGCTAAAGTGCGATGATTCATTGCACCCAGTGCTCCCTGCACTGGCCCTCTCTCTCTCTCTCTCTCGCTGGCCGTTGGTGTTTGAATATTCAAATGTTGCTGGTCTGAGCTCCATGCTGTTAGTAGCCCTGCTGTGCGTACACACTGAGATCTTGAGCAGCACTCAGAATACTTGGGGGTTTTTTTTGTTTATTTTTATATGGGTGGTGACTTATACCTGAATTTTCAGCTCTTGCGTTGCTTCTCCAGCTCTTGGTAAGTTTGCTTGTTGAGAGTCACGTGCTGCAGATTTTCTCAGACAACTCCTTAATGAATGATGGATCTGTAGCAGGAACATGTTTGTAAAAAAAGTACTTTCTGTTCTGTTCATTTCTAATTCAAACCATATTTTTTCGTCTTGTTTCTCAGTTTAATATACAGGGGAGTGGTGTAACTAGACAGTGTTTTCTTTGTTAAGCATAGGGACCATGACCAAAATAAGTCCATATAAGTCCATGCCTTATAAGTGCAGCAGCACTGCTTCTTGACTAGGCCTTCTTGGCAAGACTTAAAAGCACTTGAGTATGGCCCTCATTGTTTTTATAAACAGTTTGTGATGGGTTCCTCTCGTTGTTAGTGCTAAGGGGTTTTTAACAGTTTTGGTGGTTAGTCCAGAGAAAAGTAATGGCATGTTTGGTTATATCAACACAGGCCACCTTCAGGGCTTATAAGGTAACTCTGTGTGGGGTCAAAGAAGCTTCTGTTTTTCCTTGTGTCCTTCAGATTCTTCGTCTGCCTGAATTTAGTATCTAAGCTTTACCTCCCTTCTTTATTGTTTAATAAATTGTCTCTTTTCTGGTACAGATTCCTCAGAGGGCCTGACCTCACAACCTTCGGTGATGACTGAGCATGCTCCATCATCTGCAGTGTCTGTCAGCTCCTCCACCAGCATCCCTGCCACTACCTCTACCCTGATTCCTCCCTTGTCCTCATCCTCCTCTTCCACAGCTATTCCCCAGCCCAACAGCAAGCCCTGGAGGGGCAAGTCAGCAAGCTCCAAGCACACCTCTTCTAATTCCTCCTCCTCGACGAGCCCCCCCTCATCTGCCATGCAGTCTGTCAAGCAGGAGAAGGACACTTCCTGTAAGACTGCTCTGACGAATGAAACTCCTCCTAAGGTGGTAACTCAAAAGTCAATGCTGGAGAAGCTTAAACTCTTCAACAGTAAAGGAGGCTCCAAGTCGTCCTCCATCTCTTCCTCCAATGGGGTAGGGCCCCAGACTGATAATGCTGCACCAACCAGGCAGCTTGGAGCGGGGCAGGTGGAGAGAGCTGAGACAGGCTCCAACACCGACCCCTTAGAGGAGAATGATGGCAATGTTCGGCCGGGACTCAACGGAACCAGCAATGGGAATTCTTGTGGAGCGGCTCCCTCTTCGGGAACTACGGTTTCTACCACCGCAAGCAGCCCCAAAATAGCTCTGAGGGGCATTGCCCAGCGAACTTTCAGCAGAGCTTTGACTGCCAAGAAAGGCTCAGTCAAAGGACCTGAAAAAGATAAGGAAAAGGGGAAGGAGAAGGAGAAAGGGAAGGAGGTAGGGAAGCGCACCTCCGTCCCCGATAAAACAGAGCTGAGGGGAGAGGAGCACAAGGAGGAAGTAGTACCTGTTGCTCTGGATGCTGACACAAATAAAAGAACCTCTAAAATTGCCAGTTTCATTCCCAAGGGAGGTAAAGTGGCCAAAAAAGAGAGTTCCACCCCTGCACAAAGCGGAATACCAAAGCCAGGAGGCAAACCCACAGGAGCTGGTGGTAAAGCTTCTTCAGTGAAGGAAGCAGGGGAGAGGCCTCGGAGCATGCGGTTAGGAGGGGGTCTCGCCATGCACCGTGGCCCCCTGGACAGAGACAGGGACAGCAGACACTCCAGCTCTACCTCCAGCCTGGCCTCCACAGAAGGAAAGACCAGCACCGCCCCTGTGGCAGGTGGTGGCACTACGCAGAGCACAGCCAGCAACACGGTCAGCGTGCAGCTACCTCAGACGCAACAGCACCATAGCCACCCCAACACAGCCACTGTTGCACCTTTCATGTACAGGTAAGATTGCACTTTCTTGGAGTAGCTTGTCTAAAGTATGTGGTAGTGAATCTCAGTTTCACCTGCCTATATCACCTATATGCAATAATGAAAGCAAGTAATGATAATTTATAGTCAAACACTATATATATAAAAAAAAATATCTCTCTCTCTCTATATATATATATATAGATATGTATATATGTATGTGTGTGTGTGTCTGTGTGTATATATGTATATATATATATATATATATATATATATATACATACACACACACATACATACATATATGTTACACTGTTAGAAAAGTAAAAAGAAACAAAATGAAGCTAGGCCTCATAAAACAATAGTATTAAAACACTGCTCATACAGTATGTTGCATATTCATTCTGTTGTATATGTGATCATGTTTCAGAACTTATTCCACATGTTTGAATGAATATGAATCGGTGTATAACCTGGCTCTATGTTTCCAGGGCTGTGTAAGATTATAAAAAAATGGAGTGTAGCCTGCAAGCTAGTTCAGACAGGCAGCTTGAGTTGCATTGCGTCATACACTCTAACATGCCTCACTTTGATTACATCGTGTACCAGATACGCCTTCACAATTTGGCGATCCATTTAAGCTGCAAACTTTCCAATCTTCCCCCCCGACAGAAAGCGCTGTCCTGTATTACACATGCTGTTTGAACCTCTCCACCACTCTAGCGTCCACATGTAGGTTCTCAGAGTGATGTTTACTTAGCCCTCCTCAGTTTTATGTGTAACATATTTGCAGGGGGGCTTGAAACCAAACTATTAACTGGACAGCGTGTGTGTACTATGTCCTGTCTGCCATCCCTTCACCCCAATTGGTCGTGGCAGATGGAAACCCCTGCCTGAGCCTGGTTCTCCTGGAGGTTTCTTTCTGTTAAAAGGGAGATTTCCTTCTCACTGTTACCAAATGCTTGTTCACAGGCGGTCATCTGATTGTTGGGTTTTTTTTTTTTGTATTATCATAGGGCCTTTACTTTATTCAGGCAATTCTCGTTGTGATTTGGCGCTATATAAATAAAATTGGATTGGATTGGATTGGTTTTTTTCACCAAATACCTGTTATGGAAAGTGCAAAGTTGTGTTTGAGTATTTGTCCATCTCTAAATTGTTAACCAGTAATCTTTAATATGTTCAGGTTCTTATATATTGCCTGCCTGTTTGTACACGTGCATCTGGGCAAATATGTGTAGATGTTGTGCGCCCCTGACCTCTGTCCTTGTCGCAGTGTGATAAGGAAGGAGGTCCCTCATGCGCTCAATAAGTCTTTTCTAACAACCACTCATTAACTTCCTGATGCTTCCTGTGCTGCTGCCCTTTCTCCCTGTGTACATTCTGACCTATAGTTAACAACCCCACCTCCAAAAAAATGCCTCCATTATCAGCACTTTGAAACTTCCTCTTTTGCTGTCAGGTACCATTACCAGCAGGATTATACCGCCTCCACCTGTCAGAAAGATTATGTTTGAAAGTAAATTAGAAGAATTAAAAACATACGATCAATGCAGATGACCATTAACTTAAAACAAAGCACACTCTGTAGAAATTAGTTCAAGGAAAAGATATGGAAATAAGCTAAAGTTTAACCCTGTATTAGGTTGGTTAGTCAGAAGGTCGAGAAGAGTTTCCATGCTGCCATTCTCTGTACAACAGTGTGAGTCTGAAGCAGTCAGTGGTTTTCATTGTCTGGTACACAGAGCGAGTAGTCAACAAGGACAAAGTCTGGAATCGGGCAAAGACCGCAGGCTGCATATGAGCGAAGCTTTCGAATGTCATCATTTCAAAACACTACCAGTGGTTCAGCTGTATCGATTTATCCTTCAAAGGCAAACTTTTCTGGTGTGTGGGGATTAGCAGGCATTCATTTCGGACTACAGTCACAAGACTTGAAACACAGCAGATTTAAATCTTAATCGGGTTTATCCCTCTTTCGTGACAATTTGCTCAATATTAGGTTCCCACTAAGTGCACAATAATTCAGAATCGATTTGATCTGTTGCACAATTTATTTTCCAGATCCCAAACAGACAGCGAGGGAACAGTGACTACTGAGACCGATTCAGGAGGCAGAGGTGGAGACATTTCCTTCACCAAGACCAGCCAGACATCCATCGAGGACCTTTCAGGTCGGCGATCAATGGAAAAATGTAATCTTTCTGGTTCAGCATAGAGAAATTATGTTCTTTAAATTTTTTTTGTTTTTTGTTTTTTTATTGTGCTACTCAGGTGAAGACCCAGAGACAAGGCGGCTGCGTACTGTCAAAAACATAGCTGACCTGCGGCAAAACTTAGAGGAGACCATGTCCAGCCTCCGAGGAACTCAGGTCTCACACAGGTACAGTGCGCTCTGGCTCATCCCACATAGTGTTTTTCTTGATATTGAGCAATTCATTTTTACTGAGCTTGTTAGGAAAACAGTGCTCGGAGGGAAGTTTATATGTGAACAAACACTTACTATCTGAACAGCAACTGAAGTTTCTTACAATGCTGTTATGGAATATACCTCCATTTTTTTGGTGGATTTGAATCAGTCACTTAACTGTCTCATGGTCAGTAGACTGTGTCTGTCTGTGTTTAACAGGTATTACCTCCTTTTTTTCTTATAGCAGTCTCATCCTTCTTTTTAGGGATCTTTTACTTTGATCGTTGGGCATGTCTTTGATGCTTCTGGCTTAGCTTTAATCACGTTCCCTCCTACAGAGTTGTGATCTGTGCTCTGGTGTTATGTGTCAGTGCTGACCCAACTGTCTACATAGTTTATACTCTGCTCTAAGGTCAATAAATCTGTTGTTCATAAATGAAATTGTGCAATTTGATGCTTTTTTTTTCTCCAGTACTTCTCTCTGTTCTATATTTCCAGATCCTAGGAAAATAATTCTTGACATTTGGTGTAGTGATTGGCCACTTGCTTACTGCTACAAAAGGCACATTTTGAATGAAATCAGAAAACATTAATGTGTGCTCTCAACTTGTCTTGCCTTTAATTATCGTTCATTGTATTCCGCTCAGCACCTTGGAAACCACCTTTGACAGCAGCATTACCACAGATATCAGCGGCGGTGGCGGCACAGGCAGTGGCAGCAGCAATAGCGGAGGTGGTCGAAGCATCCTCAGCCTTACATCTTCCCGCCCCTCACTATCCTCGTGGCGACTGGGCCAGTCTAGCCCTCGTCTTCAGGCGGGTGATGCCCCCTCTATGGGGAATGGTTACGGTGGCCGTGTGGTTGGTGGCCAGGGAGGACGCTACCTTTACCCCGGGAACCTGCGGCGACAGTTGGCTGGCAGGGGAGGAGCCCTGTGCAGCGTGGACCTGGGAGACAGAGCCGGGGAAGACGTCGACCTTGATGGAATCCCAATGGAAGTCACGGGATACATGAGCGATGGAGATGTGCTGAGCAAGAATGCTGTGCGCACTGATGATGTGACCAGTGGGTAAGTGAGTCTTTTTTAATCAGACACATGTGTTATCAATACAGAAACTTTTCGCCAATAAATCCATTAATATCCACATTGGTTAACAAGAGTATCTAGAAACTTTCACTGGTTCTAACATCTTCACCGGGAGGATTTTCAGCATTTCTCTGTTCTGTCATTGTCCATGCATCATCTTTTGTTTCTGTATTGTTGTTGGATTAAACAGGAAAAACATGAAAACCTGTTAGAAAGATTTTGCAGCATTTACTAATACTGCATTACAGTTCACAAAAAGTTGAGTTACAGTGAATCTGGGTAAGCGCAGTATTTATGTGACAATAACATATTTGCAATCTTTCCCAACCCCAAAAGATTACTGGTAAATATTCTAATAACTCTGATGTGCTCAAACATAAAAAACATATGAAAATGGATGCCATGCTTATATAATATGACTTTTATGGCTGAGATGTGACAGTTTGGTCTCTCAACAATGAGAGACTTGTCTTTAATGTAGGCTTACCACAGGAGGGCAGTAGTGTTTCTTGACTGTATGTGTGCAACCCAGCTGACAGATGGTATCTCATAGTTTAGTCTCTATAGCACAAGTATCATTTATTCTGTACAGTGAAAATCCCACAAGTTTGCAGTCTTTCAGTGTTTCGATGCTGGTTATTTTTCTCTTTGAAAGCCAGTGACCGTGTTGTAGCAGGCCCCTTGCATACCTTGGCTGACACACAATTTAAAGTACTGTTGTCATCATTATTATCAGATGAAGCCATAAAAGGCACCAAATCATCTTCAGATGGAATAGAAAGTTGGAAAACAAGAGATCAGGGTATTTGTTCAAATTCTGTGTAATGTTAATATGAATGAGATTTCATAAAAGCAGTGAAGGTGTTTTAAAAACAAAACAAAAAAAACATGCCTCTTAAAAGCTGTGTGGAAATTACTTCATCTAGCCTGCATATATCTGGGACTGAGTCACCAGCCCCGAGGCACCTTTAGAAAGCCAGAGAGCAAAGTACTGTTGAACTACTTGATATATCTGAATCTGTGACTAAGCAAACCAAGCCAGGCCACAGCCACACCTGGACAGACGAGTGACGTGTACATGTGAGCCGAGACATTATCTTATTCAAAACACTTTATATCGGTAAGAACTATGAATAAGACAAAAATTATATACCACGTTTACATTTATAATTAATAAATTATACTTTTTTTGGACAAACTGATTCATCAGTTTAGTCTTTAAACAAAGGAAATCAACATCATCCTCACGTTTTAGAAGCTGGTGCTTTTTTTATTTAGACTGGTAAATGATCATATATCCATCATTTCAAAAAACCTTTTTGTCATTTGCAAGCTAGATTGGATCAAACAGATTATGTAGACAGTAAATTGAGCTGGATTTGCTGTTTAAATGGTGCCTTTTTGTCTGTGTGAGAAACATGCTTGTGGTGTGTATTTGGTCTCAGCTGTCTGATCTCTATGGATGATGTGACGGATGACTGGCAAAATGAGCTTTTATTCAAATGAGAACATGCTGACTAGATTATATTCTTTGTGTTGGGGCGAAGGGGGTGGTGGGGATTGCAGTGTGTGTGTGTGTGTGTGTGTGTGTGTGTGTGTGTGTGTGTGTTTGTAAGAAAGGAACTGTGTAGGTACAGCCATGTGGGTGTGTGGGCAGTCTTCCTCTGGGTTAACCATTATTCTCGACATCCTCAGGCTATTTAACGATTAGCTCCATTCCAAGCATGTTAGCGTCCACAAAATAACAGGTTCTTCTGCACAAAAGTGGTATGTTTACCCAGAGAGGAGGAGCTGGCTCTTGGATTAGAGCAGTAAACTCTCACACCTCAAGTCTTTGTTACCTCTTAAATGTTAATTAAATCTGAAATCACACTTATTACAAAAGGTGCTTTTTTCCCTGTCTTATCTGTATGGCACGCAGACTCTTGGGGTTGATATTTCTCTGAGCTCCTGGCTTCCAACACAATGTCATTAAGGCTTATGGAATTTAATTTGTGGCCTTCGTGGTGGAAAAATTATTGTTTGTCCCTGTAAGAGTGAACAATCCACAAAGATCTCTCTGTAAAGTTGCCCCTAATTAATTCTATGAAGTGAGATGTTCATAGCTATGAACAACTCTGATACAATTTCTACTTCTGCAGCCAAGACAGTTAGAAACATTACTTGAACTAATTCTTTAACGCCTGTAACAATATTCAGTAGCATAAAATAGCTGTTAAATAGCAATATATAATAATTTATAACATGTTTTAATTTTCTCTTGCGTTTTTAATTAAAACATTTGTAGTGTTGGGGGAGTATGAACCAGTATAATATTCTGCAGCTGCTCTTTAGAGCTGTCCACGTCTCACATGCAGGCCAGTTAGTTTTTGGGACACCAATAACATTCCTGCTTTGAAAGGGATACCTTCACTGAACACGTGTCCCTGCTAATGAACACAAAACACATGAAGTGAACCAGAGCAGGTGAGCTAATGCTAATCCAGACATTTGCTAAGTAAGCACAGTGAAAGTCACCTTGAATTTATTATATCAATAAGTCCCCACAAACATACAAATATTTGGGGCAACCCCTAATTCTGCTAGAAGTCTCTGCTGGTTAAAAGGGAGTTCTTCCTTCCCACTGTTGCCAAAGGCTCTCTTGGTGGTCAAGAGCAATCAATGGTAAATAGCCATAACAGTAAAACAACTTATAGCGAAAATATAAAAAATAATTATTTAAAAGACATCAACCTCCACACTATATTTACTGGGGTCCAGTGACTGTATTTGTCTTTTATTTGTTTTCAAAGCCTCAGGTATTTTTTTTTCTTGCTGTTTTACATTTTATGGAAAAAATATTGCAATAATGTTGAGAGGTAAGTCAATAATGAAAACAAGTTGCAGCTCTAGAAATGTCTAAGGAATCTACATTCTTGATTGCTTAGAAACGTCTAGAGACATAACGGGTAATTTATTTAGCATACACTAAATCCTAGTAGACAGGCAGTGTGACTGACGGCACCACTTTTACTATTTACAGTGGGGGGGTTTTATCAGTCACCGATCACCCCCACCCCCTTCTTTTTTTTCCCTTTCGCTATCTCTGGTCATGGAAATGTGGGGATCTGTCTCCCCACCTCCTTGGCTCAGGGGTATGTGGCTGATATACCACTCCCCCCACTCCAATTCTTCCCTCCTCCTCCACCCTTTGCAGACAGACCCAACCTCCAGTCAGGAGAGAAAAACATGTGGAGCAGGGGAGCCAGACTGCATATCAACACTGAGTTTTCACAGAGCAGGACACACTAACAAACAGTCAGGCTGCACCTTAGTATATACATGGAGAGTTGCTGGGTGCTTTGCATTTATCTCTGATATCACCAAACAGGTTTTCACCTGGTGATACCACAGCAGATCTCACACACGCACAGGACCAGACTTAGTAACAGCAGACAGAAGAAGCCAGACAGTAAAAGACAGTTGACATTTCTTTGGAGATTTTCATCAGCAAAGATCAACACACACCTGGACTTGTTTATTTTTCTTCGGACTAACTGTTTAACCATGTTCAAGGCAGACAGGTACGTCTGAGTGGAGTAGGAGCTGTAACTCCTGTTTGTTTGTTTTTTCCGTAGTGTGACAATATGGGAGTTAACTCCTGTCTGTACCATAGTGCATGCATTGTTAGTGAGTCAAATATATCTGCAATGTCATTTACCCATGACTCTCTCTTTCTGTTAGTTGCTTGACTGTGTAAACTGTACCTGGCTGTTCAGTGTCAGCCCATAAAGTGTCTTGTTTGGACACGTTTCTCCTGCTGCAGAAGGTTACAGGTTAACAGGCATCTGAAACAAGAGGAGAGGCCCTCAGTTAGTTATTAGTGTCAAGGAGTAACTTGTCAATCAGGAGTTTTGCTTATGTATGTGAGTGATTGTGTGTCTCACCGTCAAGGTGACTTTGTGTTGTGATGACGGATGCTTCCCATAAAGGGTAGCAAATCCCCCCATCCAAGTTGGTCCTTTGTCAAAAGAGAATCCCAGTGCCTTCAGTGTCTGTCTTTTGTTGTTATGAAAATCTATTGCACTCAAATCATATCTGGGCTATGTTGTCTCTATGATTTTTTTTTTTATTCTTAAACATATCCCATTAATTTGTTTGATATTTAGTAGTCCATGGGTCATTTGGTTTAATGTTGACAGTTTTATTTATTTATTGCTCAAAAATGTTGATAGGCACCAGTTGATTTTAAATCAGTAGCATCAGCATTTTGGCCATTACCATGTTGTTGTTGTTGTTTTTTTTATCCAGGGTTAGTGCATCTGGACAAAGGGATGAAGCGCTAATTTATGAATTATGGGTAGCAAGTCTTGTTAGCAAGCAGCAGCAGGATTTGTGTGGGTGCAACTGCTAATTAACACTAATTTAAAGACTAGGAAAATACTACAATTCTACATCTTGGATAATCTTTTCCACACAGCAGACCGTTTTATTTGTCAGCTGTTATTAAAAACCAACAGAAATTAGAAGAGGTTAGACCTAGCAGCCAACAGCTCCCTTTTGGCACACCTGTCAGTTAAAGCAGTCGAACACCCAACTTTAAGCCTAAGTAGTGGATTGGATAGTAAGTACAGATGGACTGGAAATCAGAGTGAAAGAGAGAGGAAGACATGCAGCAAAGGGCCACAGGTGGGATTCAAACCTTGGCCGCTGTGTTCTAGCTATGCAGCATGTAGTTGCCTGCTCACGCACTGATCTACTTAAAAAAAAAAAAAATCCAGTTTATACCCAATAATATAATATCAGTATGTTCTCTGTGAATACTTTATGTATGTTTTTGTTTTTTAACCAGGCAGCCTTTTAATGCTGTTTAGCTGGACATGTTGACATTTGTGGCCTGCTTAGAGTGGCTCTTGAAGGAAATGCAGTTTTTGGACTTTCTGAGTTAGCTTTATTTCTCAGACCTGAAGGCTACTGCTGCATATCACTGCATTATAGCTCAAAAGGCACGGGATTTACCAATACCAGTGTTTCATGGTTACAAAATCTGATATATAGGCCAATATTTTTTTTTCTTTTATACACATGAAACATGAACAGTTTTCCTTAACATTTATGATGTGTGATTTGATTCATTACTAAGATAATATGACATTGCAGTAAAAAAAAACAAATTGTAGACAAATACTAAATGCTATTAAAGTAATAACTGATAAACACTTGGTCTATAAAGATGCATTGTCCATATCAGTGCAATTCTTCCTCTGGAAGTCTGTGGTTAAAAAATGCTAAAATTTAAGTCCCCCAACCAATGCCTGCAGATGCCGGCTGCCCTTCCCTGGGTCTGGTTCTTGTAGAGGTTTCTTCCTGTTAGAAGGGGCTTTTCCTTCCCACTGTTACCAAATTCTTGCTTGTAGGCGGGGTCGTCTGATTGTTGGTTTTCTCTGTATTAATGTACAATATGAAGTGCCTTGAGTGTTAAATACATTGAATTAGTGTATATTCAGTTTAGTTTTATCACTTGGCAATGCATAATACATTACTACCAGACAACTTTAAAAAAAGTATCCAGAGCTTGTATAATTCTCTCTTCTGGTTCAGAAAGTATAACATTTGATACTTTTCAGGTTGGTTACTTAGACACAGTTACATTTTCATGCTGCTGGGGTACAGCACACAGAATCTGCTTTCATGCTGATTCCATTTGAGTCACATACAAAGAAGCTCTGTCTGTACGAAACACTGTACTGTGTGTATACTGTATACACATTTAAGTACAAATGCGCGTTTGTCTGTGCGTGCAGGGTTTCCTCTCACCGAGATCCACATTGAGATAACGCATAACTGTTTTAGTGGTCGCACTTTTGCTAGGCTTCTTTCTCTACTCACATCACTGCATACACAGAATCATCAAAACTTCAACGTTAAACCAGCAAACATCTCATTAAATTACACCTGGGTCAAAGGAGTCAATATTTAGTTCCATTAGGAAGCTCCTCCACAGGTAAATATTTGGGGAATTAGTTAGTGTTGTTTTAGTTTGAATGGGAATGTTTATGTAAGAGCTCATGGCCTCAGCGTTAGCCACAGGCTGTAACTGCTGCTAACTGAGCCTCCGAGGCCAGCAAGCAATAAATTGAGTCCTTTCAAATATAATTTTCCGTTACGAAATGAAGTGAATGCCCTACTTAGCCTGCACATATAAATACAGTACAAGTATTTTTAGCTTCTTCTAATGCTTAGTTACTCAGTCAATCATAATATTCCAGTCTGGTGCACTGATGGTCTCAGTATTGGTGATGAAAAATTTGCAATGTGCTTCCTGTAGACATAAAGAGCAAACTGTCTTCTGAGCAGTTTTTTCTTTTAAAGGCCACTGTTGTTGAACACTAGCCACATGAGAGAAATGTCCCCTTAGTTAGTTTGCTGTCTCCAGTGTTGATGTGGGAGGTTTTTGCTCCATTTAAGCCTGACTGATGAGAGCTTCACCTCAGCCAGAGAACTACATGGATGTGGCTTCCTGCTCAGTAAGACATTTATAACAAAAGCAGCCCCAGCAAGAAGACAAGTGTCTGTTAACTCGTCCCACTATCTCAAACAAAGTGACCTCAAATCATCCTCTTTGAGGTCTGTAATTATATATGTCAGAGTTACTTATTTCTAATACATTTTGGTTGTCTCTTGCAGCTACATGACTGATGGAGGTTTGGGATTGTACACTCGGCGCCTTAACCGCCTTCCCGACAGCATGGCTGCCGTTCGAGAGACGCTCCATCGAAACGCGTCATCGGGACAGGGAGATGCTGACAGGTAGGTCTGAAATATCTTTAAATCTTGCCTGCTTCTTCTCTTAAACTGGAACAGTTTCATTTGAGGAGATTTTTTTTTGGTGCTGTGTTGCAGCTTAATATCTTCAAGTGATCAGTTCAACTGAGTTTCCAATCTATAGGCTCCATTTCTCAGGAGGCCTTTATACACCTACTATCGAATGCACTGAGCTTGATGTGTTTGTCCAAATGAAAGACACATAAATATAACTAGCCAGTCACTTGGCTCATGTCTCTGGTTGCAATGCTTTTTGCTTGTTTCCTGCTGTCACTGTAGAAAATGTAAATTTATCATCCTGCAAGTGAAGGTGGCATGTAGAGATATTGTGTTGTTCTGGGACAGGGAAATATTCAATGAGGTCATCCTGAGGTGTGGCACAAAAACAGTGCGTGTGAATGAAATTGCGAAACTTCTTGACCATGGGCTAAACAAGGTATTTTTACAGATGCAGGTAGAAAATGTCTGCTTTTACCCATATTAATGATAAATAAAAACACACAGAGTGATGCACATTTTCGGGTGGATTTGATTATACTCGTTCAACTACACAGGACATAATGCAGCGAGCTTTGCGGACACCACACCGCTAATGTACGTAAACTCATCCTAAACGCAAGTTTCTGTGTTATTGGGATATGTGGGCCACAACATGTAGTAAAATGAGAATATCGCTTGAATATTTTTATATCTGCGGGACTTTCTGAAGCGTCTCGTTTCAGTGCAAGTAATTTGGTGAGACGTTGCCGTCTTTGTCCTGTCATCGAGCCGGAGAAGGATTTTTGTTTTCTGGCAAGTTGACAGAAGGAAATGAATGAAGGCTGAGCTGAAACCATGTTACCAGATAGTGATGGGGGTGGTGGAAAGAAAGAGAAATAGGTTGGGGGGATGGAATGAGCTTGTTATGAAGATGAACTGCAGAATGGATGAAGGTGGTAATGAGAGTAAGGGATAAATCGTGTGTGACAAAGGGGACTATACTATAGCTTAAGATGCGGCATTGGTCTTCTCAACAGTATCCCTTTGTCAACTTGTGAGGAAAATGTCTATATTTGTGCTTCGGTGAAGTGTAGAAAACAAAAGCTTTTAAACCTTTTTAATTTCTTCACTCTTAAGTGGATGTGTTGTGTTGCTTTGAGGGTTTCAAGTAGTCTTTGTCCATAAATCCTCAGGTGTGGCTAATTTCCTGTCTGC
Organism: Pelmatolapia mariae; assembly: GCF_036321145.2. Taxonomy (NCBI): domain Eukaryota; kingdom Metazoa; phylum Chordata; class Actinopteri; order Cichliformes; family Cichlidae; genus Pelmatolapia; species Pelmatolapia mariae. Next base: position 7,922,476 of record NC_086227.1, read on the forward strand.
CAGACTTTTGACCTTCGCCCCCTTGCTACCTTTTACTCTGTATACACACACACACACACACACACACACACACACACACACACACACACACACACACACACACACACACACACAAATACACTGTCCTTCACATTAAACTGCTCCAGCCCTCAGGTGGGCCTTAAAACAAACTGTCCTCCTTCTCACCTTTCATCTGTCCTCTCCCTATCATCCTCCTCCTTCTCTCTTTACTCCATCTCTCCTCTCACCTCTTATTTTTCCTCTTCTAAGTTGTTTTGATTAGAGTGCAGCAATGAGAAGAAACTTAAAAGCAATAAAAAAGATAAGTCAGGGGGTTTCCCTTTTGTTTCCATTTGATTTTGCGCTTTAATGTTTCCAGCCTAATTTTTAGGTTCAAAAGATTAGAGAAAAATTCAGATGGTGGGCTTTCAAGAGGAGATGAGGTGACTGCACTCCTCCCAACCACACCTCCTCGCCCCTGAAGCTTTGCCTGATAAATGTGCTTACCACTTTTACTTTGAGATTAATTAAGAGAGCTGAAGAAGCAGCTCATGAAATATATTAGCATAATAAACAGAAACTAGTGGAGCTGCAGGATAAAGAAGGGTGACTGGTTTTCTCTTGTATAAGATAAAGCCAGTTTAATTCACAAAAGGAGGGTTAACAGTGCAATTTGGGGCTGGTGAAGGAGAACCAGCACCTTACTGTCTCTGCGTGTGCTTTGTACAGTTTATTTGCGAGCGTCATAGTTGAACATGTGATCTTAGAGGTATGTTTATCTATATTTATTTACTGGGTATGGTTGCCACCAGGCTGTAGTTGCCTTTAATGCATTTTCTGGTTTACAATGCAGCCGAGCCTCCCAGAGGAAGTCGGGCTGGGGGTAGGTGTCTAGTGTTGTTGTGGCACCGGGGCAAAATGCTTGTGACCCCAGAACGAAGAGGTCACAAGCTTCAAAGGCCCGAGGTTCACAGTTAAGAGCGTTCCAAACGTCTTTAAGCTTTTGCGCTAAAACCCTCCAGATCAGGCCAGTGCCGGGCTAATAAGAAGTGAAGGATGCTGGAAAACACGGTATTGAACCGCATATTCTGACAACAGGGAAACCACACAAAGTAATTATGAGAGCGTCAGTTGTGGTCTGGCTGTTGGAAGTGCAAAAACTAGTTTGACCAACTGTCAGATGTATGCAAAGGAGAACATGGAAACAAAATGACTCATGGGAGAACGGGGCCTACTATCCTGAGTGTATAGACAAAGAAAATAGAGGCTAGAAGGTGTGTGTGTGTGTGTCAATGTGTGTGTCAATGTGTGTGTGTGCGCGCGCGCGCGCGTGCGTGTGTGTGTGTGTGTGTGTGTGTGTGTCTGAGCATGCTTATCCCTGTCATTTATCTCTGTGGCCGGAGAAAGAGGAAGCTATCCATAATGGCCTGTCTTCTGCTTTGGCTTCTCTTTGTTAAAGCAGACAAAGGGATGAGGTCTTTGTGGTGTGAAAATGCTGTAGCAGTGAGTGTTACAGAGACTAACCCTGTGATTCCTGCATACAGGCGTTGGGGATATCATTACTCTATCCCAAATGAGGACGTGACAAAAAGAAAAAAAAACAAAGGATCACCACACATAACTCAGTTTGAGACAGTTTTCACACGAATCAGTATAATGTGGAGTCAGAATCCTGTTAATGATTTAGGGTTCTGCGAATAGGCTCTATATTTGTCTTGATGGTGTCTACACAAATCGCCGTGGAAAACAGACACGATAATACATAAAGTCTCCATTTTTATTGATATATTATTTGTTTGATAGCTGAGAAAAATGAATTTATATTGAAATAGACCAAAGTATGTCAAAAACTAAAACATTGCTTGTAAGTACAAGCACAAGTGCTGTTTCTTGGCTGGGTCAGATCACTCAGATCATCATTGTCAAAGTGTCTTTCAATAAGCGCCTTTCCTAAAAGGTTTTAAATCAAGATCAGCGACTTGGTAGACTTCCAAAGACTTCAGAGAGTATGTGTATATGAGTTATAGATACAAGTACTTACAGGGAAAAGCAAACAGGGTTGTCTTGTGATGAAATATAATTTGGATTACAGACTATTCCAACGACAAAGACGCTGTAGTCCCGAGGTAACATAAAGAACAGGAACAAAGAAAGTACTTGTTTTTTTTTTAAATGTCTGTGTATGTTTTACAGGCTTTGTGTGATGCTTCTTAAGAGAAGGATTACACTCATGTTTCAGAAGCTGTTTCTCAGTCTGTTATCTTTCATTGTAGATTTGTTTCCTTAGTAAAGTATTTTGCATTACCCTAATAAACTAAAATAAACTTACCATCTTTGACTAAGCCTTTATGCCTTTCAAGATATTCAGATCATTGTTAGAAGTACATCTAAATACTCCGCATTTATTGCAGTAATGCTTCAATAGGGCTCAATAATGCAAAGAAACACAGGAAGGCCTTGGTTCAATTTTTAGCACAGACTATGATGGACTGGATTGGCAAATTCCCACATTCCTGGAACATCACTCTGCAGCGTGAATTGTGTAAGTCCACTGTGATAACTTGCCAGAGCTGTAAAATCCCTTCTCTTGTTAAGCTATTGTGCAGTCTCTCAACATCTGTAACCCAGCCCGGTTGTTAAATGTTGCTGTTCTAGTTTCTGTCAGTATAGACTACCTGCAGCTACCTGGTCATTGGTAGCTCCTCTGATTTGCTCTTAATTGTTTATCCAGGGGGCCGAAGCTCATGTCAGCTCTCACAGGGTGAGAAGCAGGACACACCCTGGACAGGTCACCAATCTATTACAGTGGTAGCACAGAAGAACTCAGCAGTTCATATTTGTCTTGAAAGTGTGGGAGGAAGCTGGAGTAACTGGAGAGAACACATGAGAGCTCTCTGGGCTTGAGCAGGTTCCCTGTTGGCCTGCTGAGCACAGTTGTGAGGCAACCACTGCTGCCTCTTCCAAAGTCTTGTTTAATTCAATATTTAAATTATTATGATGCGTTTTCAAATGACTTTATCTGCAACCCTATCATGCAAAAACAAATGTGCGTATCATGGACTTTGATACTTAGGAAATCTCTGATGATTTTATTTGTCAGAAAATTGGTGCCTATGTTTATTGAAAGCACATTTGCTGGTTTCCAGTTTGTCTCACTGCGCTTCAGTCCCACCTGCATGAGAGCTGAAGTTGTTTAGAACATGCCCCGAGCCCCAATATCTTATCTCTCCTGTCTAGACTTGAGTAGGTTCCCTGTTGGCCTGAGGTAGGGGAAGAAAGAGCTTCGACTTATACCTCATAAGCTCCTTTCCTCAGCTACCAACAGCTGGCATGCCATGTGTCTCACGCTTTACCTGTCTATCTCTGTCTGCCCTCTGTAACCCCACCTCCACCTGCTCTCACTGGCTTAGCTAAGTGAATGTGTGTGGAAGATTTCCAAGCTCTGACTAAAATAATTGCTAGATCAGTTTTTACCTTTCCTTTATGACCCATGTTCCCTGAAACCAGGAGTATATGTTAACAGACATACATGGGCACAACTGCATCTGGTCATACTCTATACTGTCCTTTCTTGGTCCTGCTTGTTGGCGTCATCAGCCTGTCACTGCTGAACACAGCTGCTGTTTATCAAGACTTAACTAACAGTAACCCATTAGTTTTTGTGTGTTTGTGTGTATGTTGGACCTCAGCTCCACTCTAGATTATCAGAAGGCCTTGGTTAATGATGGCAAACGGGTGCAGGTTGCAGCAGTGATAGATTATCAGGATTAGGGAGAAAATGCTGCATGATTTTTTTTTTATGCCATTATGTAAAATGTTGTGTTTGGAATTAAGTTAAAGTGCATTTTTTGTGAAAACAGTCTGCTTTGAGAGCTGAATTTGAGCTGCAAAGCTTATATAAAGAATTATACATGAATTCCACCAATTCCAACGTTATTAGAGCTTTTTCATCTTCATCCTTCTCATTCTTTGTTTCTGTTGATCGTGCAAGATTTTCATGCACCGCTTAACCCTGTAATGCCAGGTGTTACAGGGTTCCAGGTGTACAGGGTTAAGCTATCATGTTTGTTACCTCTGCATCATCAGTGTGATTTTTTTTTTTTTTAAACCTAATGGTTTTATTTGTTTAAGGTAAAGATACTGTGAGCAATAAATTGAACAAAAAACCCAGATGTAGCAGAAATGATTCAAATAAAAACTCATATATGCAAATTAATATTTAATTTCTCAACACACAAAACACTTCAGGTTTTTTTTTGGTTTTTGGTTTTCAATTTTCTCCTTCAGGCCTTACAGGGTTAACATCTTTGACCCATTGGTGGTGCTAAAGTGCCCCAAGTGCCGAACATGAACCTTGGAGAAAAGAATCAGGAATGTCCCCAGTGAGATTTTTTTTTACTGTATGGTTCTAGACTGTAATTAAACAAAAGAATGAAAAGGTATCTGTAACTGCACACATTCACCCCGTGAGTTAAAAAGCCTCTCCTTTGTCTGCTCTATCCTTCTACAAACGCTCACTCATAGCACACAATAAGCAGCCAAATATTTTTCTCTCCAAATGTCCAGACTCTCACAAAGCCTTCGACTCCCCCTCGATTGCTAAATGCTATAACTGCCTCCCAGCTACAGTCATGCTAAAAGCTGTGCCCTCCCAAGGGGGCAGGGGCTGCTCAAACCATGCAGGCCAGGCATTGCGAGGCTTCTGGGAGCCGTCTGAATCTGAAGCTGTTCGATGGAAGATGTGAGGTCAACTGTGTTTCCAAGTTAATGATACTCCCACACACATGCTGCAGCTGGCATAAGATGCTCTTCCGCCCACATGAAAAAAAAAAATCTCTATTTTAGTCAGTTCAGTTGCATGTTCTTTTTTTCCCTAAAAGTAAGACCTCTTCTTGACAGTTATTGTAGCTCACATCCTTAATTTTTAGTTTGTGTTAGGGGGTGAAATTGATAAATGTTGAGGGTCAATCGATGGGGAAGAGCAACATAATATGAGAAGAAAGAAACCCACAGAGACAGAGTCTTAAGAGAACTGATGTTTTTGTTGCTATGGATACTGCATCAGTAGAACACCAAACACCTACCTGCTGGGCACACTGACAAACACTAAAGAGGGCGGGGCTGCTACTCAGGTAAATTTAAGTGTTCTCTTTTTGTCAAACATTGCAGCTCTAACAGCCACAATCGTTCTTTCCCCATCCTTCCACCCACTTTTTTTTAAAGTACTAATGACCCATAGAGGGCAAAACAAAAAGTTTAATATGGGATAAAAGTTGCTGCCACAGGCAGCTGAACAAGCTACAAGTCCAGTCGTGGTTTTTTTTAAGGAAAACAAAGAAGCCAGAGATGGTCCCTTGTCTCTGGTCCAATATGGAATCTGACCCAGACCAGGAGGTGATAATAGATGGGGAATGCAGATCAAAGGAGCATTAACTAATCTACAGCGAGTGGTTTGTGGAATCACCAACACAGAGTAAGTTTGAACTCTCCATACCTTCCCTGAATCATATATTTCCCATGTTAGCTTGAATTCAGATGGGGAGTAAGGGAGTGGGGTTCGTGCAGGTTGCAGCTTTAAAGTATTAAGCTGATTATCCACGTTTCACCATGTGAGCTCAGGAAAAGCTCTGGGGACACGAGTGTGTTTCAGGTCTGCAGACCTGAAACAGACAGCATATTTTGTCCCATGATTCCCAAATGTTATCCTTCATTTATCCCAGTTGTATATTTATATAATAGATATACAGCTGATACATGTTAAACAGGAATGGTTTTGTTTTTTTTGTTTTTTTAACATCAGCAGTTGTATTTACTGCACAGTTTTGCACTGCATGACTAATCGTTAGCTTAGATGGAAACCCAACCAAGAGCATCTGTCGAAAAACTAGAAAAGTGGAAGAAAAACACAAATGGTTCAAGAGTAAGAGAGAAGCCTCTTGAAAATGTTTTATTTCCTTAAAGTGGGTTATCATCTGTCATCTGGGGACTCTTTTAAAGATTTCAAACCAGATGAGTATTAAAAAAAGGGGACAGCTTAGGAAAAATCTGTTTTTATGTTGTAGCCGTCTTTTCTCTTCTTTTATTTATTTATTTATCCCAGCGATCCCAGGAGCCTGTTTCCTTAACCAGTGGTCTACAGGCAGGAGTCACAGTTCTGTGCTTCATTCTAGCATTGAGGTGACAGTAGGTTAGTTTTGAGTGCGGTGTGTGTTTATGCAGTGTGCCTGCAGACATGAGGAATTCCAAGTTTGTCACAGTAGTCTTTTAAATTTAGGTTTTTTTTTTTGTCGCATGTGCAGATGCAGCATGGTGGAGTCATGTGCGTGAGTTCAGAGATGCGTGTCACGTGTGTGAAAAGTTTGTTGAGTTTTTACCGCGGATCCGGGTCAGTCTGTCGAATCTAAAGGAGTCTGTGTTTACACATCAAATAGAAAGAGAGAGAGGGGGAAGTCAAAGAGAAGCTAAGTGAAAGAGCGGCAGCCAGAGGGATCTACATGCTTTGATAAATTCTCAGAGTATAGATAGCAAATGTTTTCCCAGGACAGAAGACAATAGGACTAGACACCAAAGAGAGAGATGGAGAAAAAAATGGAGAGAGAGAGAGAGAGAGACATTCCTCAGTGTGTTGTCCAGTCCAGTCCTGTCTTGCAGGGACAGCTGTGTCATTTTCGTACCACAGGGCTCCTGGGCTCCAGCCCAGAATGTGCCGTTCTCCACCGCCTTCATCTTCACACTGTTCGCACTTAGTCCTCCTATCATTTGTTTTGTTTGTTTGTTTTAAGCTTTAAGTGTATTCAAATATATGGTCTTTTTTCAGACTTTCAACTTTTTCTTATACCATAATAATACTTTTTGAAGTACCTCAAACACAGGAAACACTTCCTCCTGGGCTTCAAGGCAATGAGCACCTGCAGGTGTAAATGCTGTTGTGAGGCAGCGTTGGCTTAGAGAAATTGATATCTTTCATGGTGTACCATTTAGTGATAGGAATAAATTGTTTTGCATGGTTATGATGGCACTGATTTGTGTGGAGGTGAAGTCTAGACACTCCTTCTGTCCCGATGCTTCCACAGGACTCACCTGTCAAGTTGTCCATGCTCTTATCTGCGTGCATCAAACCCTGAGGGCTGGAAGTCAGAGAGACCGTCAGTTAAAGCCACTCCCTCTTCCTCTCCCATCTGTCTGTCTGTATAGTGAGCAGAGCAGCAGTTTGGGGTTATGTGATACAGCTGCAACGTGAGGACCAGTAGTCACCCCTCAAACACAGGAAATCCCCTTACTTCTGCTTCGCAGCTCTGTTGTGGCCGCACGTCTGTGTGTACATTTCTGCGGCACAGATCCTGTGTGCATGTGCCAGAGTCGGACTGGACTTTTCAGGAAGGGGGGATACAGTACAGCAGACCAACCCACCACAGCCTCAAGGGACACACAAGAAAAGTTAAAACAAACACAACTTCTGCCCTTTTCTCAGGACACTTTTAGACACTTCTATTGGCTGACCCGAGCAGGAGCCCATTTTTTTCATTCATCCTCTTGCCTCCCCCTCTCTGCTTTTCTCTTTAAGGAATTTTGGAGGTTTGACTTCTGAACTCTGACCCCTTCGGGAAAGCAGCAAGTTTTCTAAAGGGACCTGGTTTGAGACGAGGGTTCTCGCTCTCTCTTGATTTAGGTCACTTTCTTTCTTCACTTCTGTCCTGTTTGACTGGTTTGCAGAGTGACACAGTGTAGCCGCATGTCATCCCGATGAATGACAAACTTGCACATACAGTTTGACTGCAAACTCCACTACATGTAAGAGTCACTTTTCCATTCATTTCCATAGCCTATCCCGCTTGCTTCTGTTATATTATGTTAGAGGAAGAAATCTAAAAATCCCGAAATTTTCTACATGACTTGATCCTGTAAAAGGTTAAGAGGAGAAAATATATAATTTTGTGATTTGGGTAAACTGGAAGAGTTAGGAGTACATCGCATCATCCCCTCAGTGTGATGATCTATTAAATGCCGACCTCATTGGCCTGTGTTTGGCACCGGTTCCCCCTGTCTCTGTCTCCTGTGATTGGCTGTAAAGGGCTCAGTGGTTGTTAACTGGCAGGTTGCTTTGCCAGCGGGAGGCTGTGGGCTGAGCCACGCCGCTTGGCCTGATCTCTAATTAGCACTGGCTTGTCAGCTGGTCAGGGTGGATCTGTCTGGGAAATTGCAGTCTTACAAACACACACACACACACACACACACACACACACACACACACACACACACACACACACACACACACACACACACACACACACACACACACAGGCATAAGCCATGGCTGGGAAAGACACAAAAAAGCAGCAGCGGGATGCGGATTGTCCTTTAGTTTTAGAGACTTTGTCTGTGATCATGCAGCTTTGACTTTTGTTGCCTCTTGATTCTCGTCAGGCTGAAGTGGCTTATTTAGGGCTTGGGGTGTGTTTCAGTGTGCACTCTTTAGTGGTGCGGCTGCAGCAGTGAAGTGGTTAAAAGTCCCGGGGGAAGCTCATGTTACCAGCAGTAGGGCAGGCCCTTCTCCCCCCCTCCTTACAGGTTTCTCTCTCTGTTAGTCCAGAGAGAGACGAAGAGTGCCCGAGGGGTGAAGCATCAGCGCAACGAGTGACAAAGGAGCTCAATCTAGGAACTTTGCCAGGGCAAGAGAGGGAGCGAGAGACATTGAGGAAGCTCAGAGTGAGAGAGCGACAGACAGAGAGGGAGTGGGACAGATATTTGGCTGCGTGAACTCTCTCAGCGGCATGGAGTCATGAAGCTCTCTGTCCAGCTCGGCATTTTCCCGCAGCGCTCTGCTTCCCACAGCAACCAAGGCACCCTGAGCAGGTAGATACCTATGTGTGTTCTTATCTTTGTGTGCGCACACAAACGCATAAAAGAAAGTAGAAAGTTTGTCCTTTAGCACTGACAGCTATGATTTGTTGAGAATCTGCAAAGGCCATTGCAGATTACATATGTTATCTTTATTTCCTTTTTGGGGTTTTTTTTCTTGCATTGATGTGTGTGGGAATTTCCCCTGTGGCTGTGTGGATGAGCTGAACCGGTTGCGGTCACTCTCAATCTCTCTGCACCTCACAGCTCGTTTGCTTTACGGATGCTTTCAACTCTGAAAGCCAATGCCTCCATCACTCTGCTTGTGCCGGTGATCCCAGAAGGAAGTTGTGTTTTCCCCTGTCTCTGTTTGTCAGGTTGTTAGCAAGGTTGCTCCAAAAGCAGCAGATGTATTTTGTTTAGAGTCTGCCAAGAAACAGCTGATTAGGTTTCGGTGGCAATCTGAGTCTGGGATTTTTGCCATAGGAAATGCTTTGTTTTTGTTTAGTTTTCTCTTTTTTTAAGGCCATAATTATATGTTTTCATGCAGACTTCCAAGTTAGCCACTGAGCAGTAATGTTGTATAAAAATCAAGACTGCAAGATAAATGAGGAATTGGAGCAGTTAGAAAATAAACGATGGGATATTTGAGTTTAGGTTTTTGGTGATCTTTCAAACACGTACCCTTAATGAAACAAAGCTCTTGTGTTGGTGCTTATGTTCAGACACTATTGTTGATTTGAGGAGTTTTGCTCATTTTGTTATGGGAAAGCTGCAGAAAAACACAAACTCCTCAAAGAAATCCAAATTCAACCTTTATTGTTTCAAATCACATACAGCACAGCCTTCATAGTTTACAAATTCTCTGGTTTTACTTCATTTTAGAAATAGAACATTTTAGGTAATAACAGATTTATCTGACAGACTAACTTATAAAGAGTATTTGGAGATGAAATGTACACTATACTGAGACAAGCATGTGTCCTCGATGAGTCTTAAAAATGCAAGTGACAACTTGACAAGAGTTGTGCGCGTGTGTGTTCTGATGCAGCCAACCCTGTACCGGCCATCACCATTTGCCTCCCCCTGGTCCTTTCAGAGTGATCTTTGCCAACTGGCTGGGTTTCCTGTCCCCCACAGATTCTAAGCAACACACACACACACACACACACACACACACACACACACACACACACACACACACACACACACACGCATATTTACAAATATCCTGTTCAGATGGGTCTGTTTGAACAGTTCAGACACACACAAGCACACCATGATGTCACCCCTCCATTGCGCCTTTGTTCGTGTGATAGACAACCCCATTCAGCCTGTTTGTGTGTGTGTACCCACACTGAATTCAGTTCAGTTTCAATGAATATAAATCACGAGGCAGCTCTGAACGTTTATTTCCGTTTAGCAGTGCTCAAAGTTCTGTGCGTCTGTGCCTGAAAAGAAATATGGAAATGGGGGAAAAGGGAACAGAATAATTACTTTTAGGTAGTGCAGTGTTGTATTCATAGGATAAGAAGCATCACAATTCAGTCTGGTGTCTCCAAGCTCTGCTGTCTTCCTTTTTGTCTTCACTCTGAAAGAAGCACTATTTAAAATGAGGGTTTCCTCCTGTACTGGTGTGTGTGTGTCTAGTTGGGACGACAGCAGCTCTGTGAGCAGTGGCATCAGCGACAACATCGACACAGATGACATCAACACCAGCTCCTCCATCTCTTCATACGCCAACACCCCCGCAGCACAGCGCAAGGGCCTCAGTACACAGGTGAGACTACACACTCAAGAATACTGCAGTCTTTTTAAGAGTGTTTAGAGCTTCTCGTCAAAGATGATCATTTTTGTTTTATCATTCGTTTTGATTTATTTCGCCAAAATAGAGCAGGCATTTTCTTTGTGCCCACATGAAAACTCAAGGGTACCAGTCAAGAAAAATGTTAGCTGTTATTATTTAGGACATGTTTTCTGATTATGGTTGTGTAAGAGGTCCACCGTCCGGGCACCTCACACCAACCAGTTTCATGACATTTTAATTTGACAGCTGAAAATATGGGGCGCTTGATAAAACCATAGTCTTTATTTGAAAATAGAAATAATAAATCTTTATTGTTGTTGCTGCACACATGTCTACAAGTCTTAACAAACCTGTAATCTATAGCCTAACCTTCTGTCTTGACGCTAGTTATAAATATGAAACCATCTGTATCTGAGGTTGGAAACATTCTGCTGTAGTTGCATGCCTGCTTTGAGTTTAACAACTTTCTGAAGCCTTTGTTTCCATCTGTGGCTCCATATCTTTGTTGCTTTGTGGATTCAAAATGACGGCAAGGCATTAATGTTTTTTTAATTTAGAAACTGTCTGATAGCCAGTGGACATACAGGCCTCTCTGTACACTCTATAAAAACATACTCAGTCTCCCACCTGAGTTGAAATGATCTGCCTTCAAAATGAACTTTGCTTTTTTCTTGTGTTCTTTAATCTTCAGGTGCAGTGGAGACGTGCCTGTCCGTTTAGTTTGGCATTTGCAGGGAGTGTATCTAACTCTCTGGGCCAAAATTAACATATTCTATCTTTTAAAATGTGAGCCAGATGAAAATTTGTGAAGGGCCTCATATGGCCTGGATTTTTTTTTTAAATTTAGATTGATTTGAATGAGCGTACGTCTGCTCTACTTCAATTTTTTTTTCTAACTGTGTCTGTCCCAGCATTCCTCGGCACATCTCTGAACTCTCAAAGCTAAAGCTGGTGTTGACACTAGCTTTAAACCATTAAATAGTGATTTTGAGCCACTAAAGGTTCAGGAAGTTGAGAGGTGAAATGAGAATATTAACAGCTGACTCACATGTTTATGTCACACACACACATTGTGTTGTGGCTGACGCGTGTCTGTTATTGCTTCAGAGGCAGAGGTGGAGAAGAAAAACAAAGGTGTGCACAAAGAGGTCTTTCTCTTAGTGCAGCAGCCAGATTCATTAAGTGTGTGTCATCTGTCCTCGTGGAATCCTATATTGGCTGGATTTTTTAAGGTCTGTGAGCAGAGCTGCGTTTTTGTACTGTTGTCTGGAAAGCTGCAGAATCTACTTAAAAGCTGCTGTCATCTTTCCTGTAGCTGAAATCTACTAATTTACAAATTAAGGCTGAGCTGTAACAGCAAATTGAAAATGGTAAAACCTAAACAGTCAGCATGATTTCAATGATCACCTATCAGAGTTTTAAAAGGCTTACATCTTGCTTCAGAAAATTTTGAAATGAAGTACCTTCCTTAAAAACATGAACTGCTTGACAAAGCAAAGGTAGAAAAGCGTATAAGCTGTATTTCAGCTGTTAGTGCTTGAGATGCTCGAGTCTACTCAAGCCCCGATGTTCTCAGACAGCTGCACAGGTGGTGATGACGGCGTAAATGCTGGTAGCTTTAACCAGTATGATGGCTTTGGTCATAAAAGGGGGCTTTTTAGAGCCACATTCTCTACAACTGCAGTAAATCTGACTATCTTTGTATGTCTTCCCAGCCTGTAACGGATGCAGAGAAGCACTCAGCCTCAACACCGGCACACCAGACTTGGTCTGGAGACGAGGTCAAGAGGTCAGACGGACGTTCAGACAGCGGGGTTAGGATGGAAGCAGGTTCCAGGTGGAGTCGTCGGAACCCCTCCGACATTTCTGATGAGTCAGACAAGGGTGGCTCAGGAAGAAAGACTCCCTCCGTGTCCCACACTGGCTCCTGGAGGAGAGGCATGAGCACTCAGGTGGGGGTGACGTCACCCCGGACTAAAAGCACCAGTAGCACAGGCTCCACTGGTTCAGTGAGCCACAAGACCCACAGTTCAGGTAACATGATCATCCAGCACTGATAATAAAAAAAAATGATCATTAAAGTCAAGTGTGACGAATAAACTTTTAGACATAAGGACAAATTGTCACATTTTATAGATACAGGTGTCACTGTATTGAGAAAAATGAGATGTCAAGTCAGAGTTTGAAAGCCTGTGTTTCTGATGTCTCATTCTGTGTCCTGCAGGTAAGACAGATGATGTTAAGGTGTCAGAAAAAGGACGTCTCTCTCCTCGTTCCAACGGCCTTCATCGCTCACCCTCGGATGCTGGGCGCAGCAGTGGTGATGAGGCCAAAAAACAGACGATCCCCACCAGCCGCACACCGACAACACACACACTCACAAACACCGTCTCAGAGCCCCACACACAGACGCACGCACTGACCTCACGCACCCCAACCAGCACCTTTGGCTTCAAGAAGCAAGGCCATGGGATGGTAACAATGGTTACCGCCAGTGGTGCCACCATCACCAGCGGCTCGGCTACACTGGGGAAGATGCCTAAATCTGGGGCGCGCTCACTGTCCGGAGGGTTGAAGGCTGGCGGGCAGGATGGAGGCACAGTGTTAGGACACCATGATGACGGTTTCCTCCCGATGAGCGCCCGCTCCACCCTGCAGTACCGTAGCCTGCCGAGACCCAGCCGCTCCGGAACAGCCACCCGCAATGGGAACCGCTCCTCCACCAGCAGCATTGAAGCCGCTGTGCTTTCCGTCACCTCTCACGGGAAAAACTCAATCAGCATAGCCAAGGCCAACGGCTCAGCAAGCCTGCTGGCCAATCAGACAGATCGGGAAAAAGGTGTCTCTGAGATTGACAACCTCAGGAGTGGGGTCGCGATGCAGAGCGGAGGAGCAGCAACTGTTCCTCTGACAGGAAGACAGCAGGTTTCTTCACCTACATTACGCAGGTGAACACACACACAAACACACACACTTAGAAACCATCGTTTTGTATGCTGAGTAATCCTGCAGACACACTGACAGCTAAGTGATGAGCCACCCTCTGTGGGGGCCCTCTTGTATGGGCTTGACTTCACCCGCATGCAGTACACACACACACACTTACACTGAAGACCATTTTAAAGGCAGTAATCATGCACTCACAGTAAATGATAAGTAGTGGTGAGTAAGGAACACATGTGTAGACTTGTTACAGTCTTTGAGAGGTTAAATCAGGCCATTGTGAATCAGACCTTGAGCTCGGCTGATCAGCTGCCAAGCCTCAGCCTTGGTGGTGTGGGGTGTAGGGTGTGGCACAGGGTAATGGAAGCTGAGTCTTACCTCAGCTCTCTGCCCTCATTAATGTGAGGGAGTGATAACTCTTCAAAGAGACTGTGCTGCTATTATCGCCTACCACGGCTCCAGTCACCGCTGCCTGCCATTTAAATCTAACCAGAGATTAGCGTAGAAAGAGGAGAGAGTTGTGTGTGTTCTGGCCTTGTCTCAGATTCGAACACTGACTCTATACTGGCTACGGTTTTGCTACTGTCCTCTTTGTTACAGAGTTGAAATGAATACAGTTGAATTGTTGGCAAAAAAAAAGCACTTTTAAATCACTTTGCTGCTCCATTTAACACTTTAATCCTGCCACAGCTCCAAACTAGGCTGTCCAGGTAATCTAATTTTAGTTTTCTATTTCAGCTTTCAGTGATTATAAAACTAAGGTATTGATGAAAGACAAAAAAACAACAACAAAAAAAGTTGTTCTGTCATATTTTAGACGTTTTATCTTCTATTATAAATATGGTGCTCTGAAGTACAACACAGCTTTTTGTCCTTACCTGTAAGATCAAACTGACTTCTTTTCTAGCTTTGGCAGCTTTAGTTCAGTGTATTGATTTATTCGTATGTTTATTAAGGTTTTTATTTTTAAATTCAGCGAATGCCCGATGCTTCCAGAGTAAATTTCAGAGTAATAACATGAAATGATCAACACAAACGTAATAGAATGATGGTACTCTCTAAACATTTTACTCCTTTTCTATTTTCTATTAATATTAATATGCTACTTTTTTTAATTGGTTCTGCTAGAAGTTTCCTCCTGTTAAAAGGGAGTTTTTCCTTCCCACTCTCACCAAGTACTTGCTCATAGGGGCTTGTATAATTGTTAGTTTTTTTCTGTATTATTGTAGGCTCTCTATCTCACAATATACAAGATTGCACACTTCCTGCTCTACTACAAGCACTTTAGCTTTTCTGTCTCTTCCGCATTTACCACAGATTATTTGGTGGAAAGCCCAGTAAACAGGCGCCAGTGACCACAGCTGAAAGCATGAAGAACTCTACTGTTATCTCCAACCCCCATGCTACCATGAACCACGTGGCTACAGTGCTGGAGTCTCCCGATGGAGGACTAAGTTGCTTGGACAACGAAACCAGCAGTCACCTGTTTGGAGGCCGGGCACTTGGATCGGGGACAGGCACACTGGGCAGTGAGCAGGTGAGCAGGATGTAAATAATGGAGAGACTGGATTAGAATATCAGTCAAATAAAAAATATTACATCTATCAAGAAGGTTCTTAAGGTTCTTTATCCTCTACAGAAAGAATTTCATTTATACACTATAGGTGCTATCAGTCCAAAGGTTAACTTTTAAAATTGCTGAACTAGACTGGATATTAGTTGATTTTAGTAGATGTCGAGTCATTAGCTGTACTTTTACATGTAGCTGTACAGTTCTCCAACTGCTCACCACCTGTTAGTTACCATAAAAATAGCCAAAGTATCTACTTGGTTTGTTTTGTGGTTTAAAGGCAACTATACAAAAATAAGAAACATGTTTGCAGCATGACAAGAAGGTATTAATTAATGAATTCATGGAGTACAAAGGATGAATTTAAAGAGTTCCCAACTTTATTTATTAGGCCTTTTGAGAAGTACCATCTGGTTTTAAAGGCAGTTCCAAAATCAGAAGACGTGCCTATTCCTCTGTGCTTGGTCAGGGATTACATGAACTAAAGTTAAATGGGTTGCCATGAAATTTGGCACAGACTTCCATCTGGTCTTTAGAGTTAATGCTACAGTGACTGCACGTGTTAGCTTTGCGATTTCTGGTCGAAAGCCAAACAAGAAGGTCAGGTTTGGCTTTTAGATTCAAAATGGTTATGCGCCTCTGAGCTCAGCAATGATCCAGATGTGTGTTAAGCACGTGAGATATGTTTGTAGAACTACTACAAGGCTTTGGCAGGGACACGGAGATGATTTTTGTTCTCACCTTACTAATGCCACAAATGTGGTAATTTCCTCGAACTGCTGTTAGGTGTGTTCAGTTGAAGTAGAACCTGGCAGCATGTGTACTTGTTGGACTGACTGTAGGCTACGTATTGCAGCACAGCACAAATGTGTGAGCATGCTGGATCATGAACTTTCCATCATGTTCACACATGATTCATTAGGCTTAACCAGATTAGTTATGAATCATGAAGTGTCACACTTTGTCATTTTTTACAAAGTAGCAGTCGTGTCTTTTTAAACAGTGGGCACGAAGATATCCAAATAGTCAGTTATCCTAATGAATATACATCCTCTGAGAAAACTAGAACATCTTGTATACTTGTGAGGGTGCATGTTTAAAAATATATCTGTTTGCTTTTATAATAGGGTTAGCATTGTCCTCGGCCAAAACAAGCCACTCAGTAAAAACACGGCTAACACAGTCGATCTTTTGGCAGTTAAAGAGCCAGATGCTAGTTTGTAGGGATAAAATATAGACCTAGAAGAAGGTCAATATCAATATATTTTTCCCTCATCAGCTCAGGGTTAACTAAGGTTAACCCATTAGGCCAGAAACATGTCTCCCAATATGATAATCTTACTCTGTGACTGCGAGATGTGTAAATCAGCAAGTGTTTAATTGGACTGTGTCAGTGCTCTATCTTATTGCTGCACATCACAAAATAATCACTTAAAAAGATAGGCTGATTTTTTTTTTTTTATGTCAGTCTAATTTTTGATCATCCTCCAGGCCTCCAGCCCTGGCTCTGTGTACTCCTCCACCGGACCCTCCAACAGCCTGACGTGGGGAACCACCCTGAGCAGCTCCTCTGTGCAGAGCAGGGAGAGCACCCTGGGTGGACACGGTGGAACTGGAAGCGTGGGTTTCCCTTCTGTCAGCAGCATGCACACGAGCAGCGAGTCCATCGACATGAGCCTAGGCAGCGCCGGAGGTGGCGGCCACGGGACCCACAGGGAGGACACGCTGTCCGCTCTGGGTCGCACCGGCAGTGTCAAGACCGGCATGTCTGAAAGGTTAGAACACACATTTCCTAAGAATGATCAAACATTGAGCTCTTTAATATTTTACATTCATCAGTTTGATTTTTGCAGAAGATTTCACATTAATGACAGTTAACCTGAGGAGAAAAAAAGTCGGATTGTGTAGAAGTCCTCTTAACTGTTACCTCTGTAAGCACTTTACTAATGTTTATGGTGTTAACTAGTTTTGAGTTGTAATGTTCTTTTGGTACATTATGTTAAAAAAGACAGTAAAGCAGGTTAGTTATCTCATAACCTTGCAGTGTGCCTCAGTTTCTCAGTCAGATCAGTGCCTCATTATAACATTGTGTTTCTAAAAGCTAAGATGGCAACAGCTAAAAAGAGTTGAGTTAGTTAAAAGGACAAATAAGACAGTAATTGTAGTAAAATAATACAATCCAGCTGAATCCAGCTATTAATGAATGACCACTGTAGCTGCAAACAGCAGTTGAAGGGTAATAAGAAATGCATGCCTCATGTAAAATGGTTATGGCCTAATGAAGCAAATAAAAAGCTCCTTACATATGAAAGCGTAGGTTAAGTAAAAAATGGTTTGTATAATGCTTAATTCTAGTGAGCACTTGAAGTCTTCTTTTATTCTAAGATCTATTGTGTCCAACATTCTGTTGACTTGACATCAGCTACCTTTTAAAGAACTCAGAATCAAAATGATGTATAAAGCATCCACCATGGTGAGGTGTCACTTCTTGTTTGTCATTCTGTCTGCACTCGAGCAGAAACATAATCCCGTGGCGCCCTCAGCTGATTATACAGTAATTGTGGTCATTGTAGCAGATTCCATCCTGACAGGTTGACTTTGTAATGTGACAGGAACGACATAGAGGAAACTTAATAGCATCTGAAGTCCAAGCTTTAAGGAGGTGACATCACTCTCGCTGAGTTTTCTTATTAGCTTCGCTGGTGAAGAGTCATGGACTTGATCTGTTCTTAAACATTTCTTCATTTGCGTTATTTTCTAAAAACTTTCTTTCTCTGTGTCTGTTGTGCGTTTTTTTTCCTTCCTGTCTTCCATCAGTCCCCTCTCCTCCCCCTCTGCTAGCCCTATATTCAGCCGAAACACCCTACCTCGGAGGCAGGACAGGTAAAATGTGCCTGTATGCAAATGCTAGGCTTCTGGTGAAACAGCTGTGGATTTAGCTACTAAACCACCACCTGCTGTCACACAGAGAGCACCACCAATAACCTCAGAGAGTCCCTCTGTGCGGTAGTTAGTTAGTATTTTGTGGTTTTAGTTTGAAATGTGTCGCTCTGTGTGGTGGTTTGTGTGGATATTGTTTTTATGACCTTTTTTTTTTTAGCTACTGTGTGAATGGTTGTGTGTCAGAGTGCATTTGTGAGGGTGTCTGTGTGGATGTTGGCAGCTTCAGTGTTTTTGTTTGGCGGACAGCTTCTAGTCTGTTATGACTGTTCACTTATCGCCACCTTGTGGTTGAGTACAGAGATGCCAGCATGAGCTTAGGTTGTGTTTGAGTTTTCACTGCAAAAATATCAATCTCAGATTATTATTTTTATTTATCTTTCTGAGTCTTTAAACTCTTTTTCACAGAAAAACTGAAAAATGAAATTTAAATGGATTCAAATGAAAGTTTTTAGATTTTTCTGTGGTAAAAAAATGATCATATTGTGTCCAAAAAAAAAAAAAAAAAAAGATGACTCAACATGTAAAGATGGATGTTTTTTGCAGTCTAGAAATAATATAATTTGGTAGTTGTTGAGAGATGCAGCCACACATGTTTCCTTGCCTCCTTGCTTCCTTTGTTTTCCTCTTCTGAAGTGTTTCTCTCCCACAGCGGGCCACACTGTGGTAGAAACACTCTGCCTAAGAAGGGACTCAGGTACTGAATTCACTCCCCCGCTGGTCACGTTGCACTTTTGCATACTGGTTCACTAAATTGTCCTCCGCCTTTCTTTTTGTTGTTCTGCGTCCACATTCAGTCTTTGAGGCTTGTTGTCACGCTTTCAAGAATGCTTTTCTTTTTAATTTAGCACTTGGCACATTTGTTGTTGTGTTGTGCTTCTGTGCAGAGGCATGTCGCGTTGTCCCCCGTACAGATCTGTCACTGTGCTTCGATGCAGCACACTTGATTGTGGGCCTCAAATTTTCTTTGGCTTCTGTTCTGCTTTTTTTTTCCTGCTAGTTTATGTTTCTCACAGCTGGAAGTCGGTCAGTGTTGGCACATTGTTGTCTTAAATTGTTTCAGCATCTGATTCATCTGTTGCTAAATTCAAGCCATTAATCAGTTTGCTTCAGCAAAAAAAAAGAAAAGAAATCATCTCACTGATTGTGAAATATCTGGGAAAAAAAATCCAAATCGAGATCAACTCATCCGTAAAAACAGAGACCTGTTCTGCTCTGTGTCCTCACTTCTGGTTTGACCTTTTTTGTCTTTGATGTCCTGTAGGTATGGTCCCACACCACAGCTGCGAGGCCACGAGGAGGCCCGTGATTGGCTGCGCTCCCACTCCACCAGTGGCCTACAGGACTCGGCCAGCAATTCTCCGTTCTCTCCCGGCTCCAGCCTCACCTCCCCCTCTGGAACACGCTTCAACTTTGGACAACTCGGTATGTCTCCACATCTGACAATGTTTTCTTAGAGTCCTTTGTCACAATTTTATAACATTTTGTAAACATATGAGTAACAAAGAAATGTAATGCTTGCCAACTTTTACATCGCCGTATATCATTTTCACAGCATCAAGCCCGACCTCATCAGCTCAGATTAACCTTGGTGGTCTGCGCAACAACAGCCTGACCAATCAGGATGCCCCTATCGACCCTTGCTGTGACAACCGTCTGAGAAACTCCTGCATGTCGCTTGACGAGAAGACCCGCACCATGAGCAGATCGGGATCCTTCAGGGATGGCTTCGAAGAAGGTAGGAGGAGACGGGAGAAAGCTGGATGTGGTGGTTTGGTGAATATTCGGTGGCTCCGTGTGAGTCCTGGCCACGTTTTCCTCAGATGTTTGGTGAAATCTGTAATTAGGTGTAATCCTTTTCTAAGAACTGCATGCCCCCCCGTCCCTCTGTGACTGTGAAGCCTCAGCTTCCTTATTTCACGTCCTCATGCCAAAAGAATTATTATTCCATTTGTTTAGAGAACATTAGGGCAGATTACAACCCCTCCTCAAAGAAAAGCCCTTTATCCCCCTTAGAAATCCATAATCAGCTTTAGTTTGGCTTTGTTTTTTTCATAAGCTTGTTTATTGGGAAAAGTACCCACCAGTTCTTTTCCCACCAGCGGGCAGACTCCCCACTCAGGAGAGGTTTCTCTGCTGGAGCCATCCCAATCCTCTGAGCCACAGAAACAGCACTTTGATTTAGAGGGGGGGAAAAAAGAAGAAGGGAGAGTGAAGGAAGCGCAGTATTTTGTTCTCTCAATGGGGAAAAACCCAGCATTCAGTGATGTTAAAACAGTAGTTTGCTGTGAACTTGGATTTCAGTAAACCATAATAAACACATAACCTATTATAATGCAGCTGAAAGACATGCTAGGAGGTAAAGTGAAATATTTTATAGTTTAAAAAAAAGTGCAGAAATTTCTACTCCTCTCAAATTTGTCACAGTCATCCTGGTTGGTTTTAGGTTATAGGATGCTGACGTAAAACTTGAAAGCACAGATGAACATCACAGGCGGGTTTCACACCCAAAAGTGTAAAGGAATACAAAGGCATGTGTGTCCTCCACAGTGAAGGCGGTGTGTAAATATAGAGGACAAAGCCATGAGCAAAGACATCAAATCTGCTAACACATTTTGTGAAACAGCTGATTGTATGTGTTCTTCAGGAAATGTAAATCTAAATTCCACATTGAAACCTTTTTTTCTTATTTTTTTTAAATATCAAACTCTGATAAACATCCTTTGTCAGCCATACCAGACATGTTCATGATTTCACCTTTTGCCATCCGTTTTCTTCCTCCAGAACACGGTTACATTTCTAAGCAAACACGTGTTTGAGGCTTTCTTTTGCAAAGAGACTAAGGTCACCGTCAGTTAGTCGTGTCCTCTCTCGTGTACACAGTTTCAAAGCTGCCTTAATTTTGAAAGTCACGCACACCTGATTGTTCTTTTTTTAAGAGTTTGGTGGAATGTACACGCACAGTTACATCGCTGCAAACTTATTATTAAGACACCGCCATTCCTGATAGCATATCTGCCTCAGTTCTTTCCAGCTCCACGAGTCTGTCCTCTCTTTTACTAGTGGAGATAATGACAGAGTTCACAGTGAGGTGTGAGGGATATGTGGTGACATTCAAGATTACTCAGACATAACTTTCTCCATCTCACACACTCTTGCTTTGTGTTTGTGTGTTGGTTCGCAGTGTGCAGGCCTGTGAGGATATGAGTGTGTGTGTGTGTACATGTGCATATTACCCAAGTGTAGAGTTACCCGACTGTTCTTTGAGTGACAGGACAAAAGTCACATTATACTCAAAACACTTTGTCGGACCTGTCCTTTTTTAAGAGCGACACCATTATACAGTTTCACTCCATCCCCTCCACCCAAAAGCCTCCCCATTTTATCATTGTATGTTCTGATCCTCTTCCTGCATCTGCAGGCTAAAAGAGACTTACTGGGAATTTGCACTCATAAAACCTTCAGCGCTACCGGCGTCCTGTATCAAACAACTTCTGTGAATAATAATGGATATTAGTAGTTAGAAAAAGATGTAAACTAATAATGATGATCTAAAACTAAAGTGCAGTTCTCCTTTTCATGTGGCTTCCAGCACATGATTCTGTCTAGACCAAATCAAGATAAAAGTGAGTCCTCTGTGAGCTCACATCTCATACTTACAAGGCTATTTATGAACTAATAAATCAGCTGGGATCGGCACAACCTCTTGGTGCGGTTGATGACATCACACTGCTGATCCTTTCTGATCTGCTCACAGCCAGGAAACAGTGCTGGCGTTGTTTCCCTGCCTCTGATGTGTTATTACCAGTTGAGTCATTAGTTGCGCCACAGTCTGACTGCTGCATGTAGGAGTTCTTTATCTCAGCAGTCATTATGTCATTTATGAGGAGGTGGGCAGGAGCTGGGAAGACTGGGAGGAACCGTGCTGGGTGGGCAGTGTTGGAAAAGAGTGGGTGGTTAGTGAGGGGAGTGTGGGAGGTCTGCTGATAATGAAGGTAGTGCTTGTGTCTACAGATGTAATTTCTAATCACTGCTTTCACATTTTGTCTTTTCAGTTCACGGATCATCTCTGTCTCTGGTCTCCAGCACTTCTTCCATTTACTCCACGGTGAGTTCAGAAACTGCCAAGTTAAACAGAGTTAATCAGGGCTGAATATGACTGAGGTTCTGAATAAAAACTACATTTTTAAAGTGATGCAAAAGAGAAGCGGTGCATTTTTTCTGGATACATTATTTTTGGGTAAATAAAGAATAAGAAAAACATTTCAATATAACTGCTACTGAAAAAGCGTGCACTTTTGTGATGGTATCTAAAAGGCAAAATCTCATTTAAGGCAGTCTTTGCAAAGCAGCAGGTATTGTGGTATTGCAGCAGCACCACAATTCACATGGAAACTGGAGAAACCAGTTTGTTCTTTTGTCAGTGCAGTTATGATATACTGACTACATGAATTGGTGAATTTACCCCCTAATCCACGCAGATATGTAACTCAAAGATCCTGTGAGAAATCGGCTGTTTGAAGTCACACAGGACAGCCCACGAGTATGCACTGTAGCCAGTCACAGGTTTGTGCTTCACAGTGTGGCTCCTCCTCCCTGTGTGAGTTTCCTCACCTGGGCAGGTGTAGCAGAGAAACTCTCAGACACTGGCTGGTTCTTTTTGAGATAAAGAGTCGCAGGTTCAAAATCACAGAGGGGAAGAGACTGGAAGCAAAATGATGGCAACTTTATCCTTGACAGGCGCTGTCGCATCGTGGCAACTAACGGTAGGGACGAGACGGAGCAGGGCCGTAGGGTGCAGAAAGTCTTTGTTGTTTTTCTTGTGGTCTGAGTGTTGAATACAGCCGTTAAATATCTGATTATGTGGAACTCTTTTTTTTTTTCTGAGTGTAGATTGCGAGGTAATGGTGCTTGATTGATTTCAGAGATTCAGATTCATGTGCAGTTTAGTTTAAAGGTCTCCAGGTTAGAAATCACACTGATATGAAATTTCTTTTATCCTATTTATTGCTTGTCCTTAATAAAAGCACGCAAACATTTTGCCTAACTAAATGATATTCACATTTGAAGAGCTTATGTGTCACCACAGAGAAAATACATGATGTGTTTTGTCTGCGTTTCCAAGACAGACTGCTGTTTGCGTATCTAGGATAAGCCTTTCGTGTGTGTGTGTGTTAGTGTTTGCGTGCAATTGACAGCTCCGTTTGCGTATGTGGACAGATGCCACGTGCCACAACACAGATGTGCTCACACACCTCTGTGCACAGATTAGATGATAAAAGCTGTTGCGTGCTGCTGCTCCGATCAGCAGCTGGAAAGTGGACAGATGGAAAAATCGTGGCTTATCAGCTCTTCTGCTCAAGTTCAGGAGCTATGCTGAAAGACTGTTGATCACACTGCAAAGTTCTATAAATGTAATTTCGTATTTAAAAGCTTCATATTAAATCTTATATCTAATCTTCATCAGAAGATGCAAGATTCATGGAAAACTGAGGCATTTGCTACGTTGCTGTCATTGGTTGGAAATGGCGTAAGAAGGCTTCATAGTTGTATTAAGTTTTAGCCTCGGGGAGGCCAGTTTTGATCCAACAATACACTGACCTCTTGCTAAGAAATATCTTTCCGTTGCAGCGTGTT
The DNA here is from genome assembly GCF_036321145.2 of Pelmatolapia mariae. Taxonomy (NCBI): domain Eukaryota; kingdom Metazoa; phylum Chordata; class Actinopteri; order Cichliformes; family Cichlidae; genus Pelmatolapia; species Pelmatolapia mariae. Next base: position 7,946,211 of record NC_086227.1, read on the forward strand.
TACACATAAATGTGGGTGTTGCGTGTTTCGCTGTTTTGGTGAACAGCAGCAGGGTGTGTTGTGTTCGTGCGAGCGTTTGTTTTGCATGCTCTCACTCTGTACATATTTGACTACCTGTCTTTTCTTACTATTGTTCCATTTGCAGCCTGTCAAGACAATGAATCTCTCAGTGAAATGCCTTTAGGAGGATTTCTCTACTTTCCAGACATATTACGCCAGACAATATCTTCCACAGTTTATAAAGCTCATCTCCATGGAGCTAACGAATCAGACGAGAGTGTGCTCCAACCTCCACTCTGCTCTGCTTTTTAATTAAAGTCTGTCTCAATTCAGTCAGTGGTGCCCTCTAATGGTTTTCTTATCTTCTGGTGTTTGTTTTACAGAATGAGGAAAAGTCTCAGTCGGAGGTAAGGATCAGCCCGCCCACAGCACTTCTCTCCTCTTTAATTTTCCGCACGCAGCCACTCGACTTGTTGGAACACGGGGATGTTTTTACAGTTGGATCCAGATACACGTGTAGCTGTATTGTGACTGACCCTGTAACAAGCTCTTGTTCCTGTGAACACCTGCGTGTGCTCTTTTATGCTTTTTGCCATTTCATCGCTGAACCTGAACTTCAATCACAGCTTCAGAGCTTCAATCTGGGAGCCTGACTCTTTTGATGCTGGATGCATTTATGTGCTTAGCGTTACATACATGCTCCATGAAGGCATGCATGTATTTAAATCTATGTGTGTATGCTTTTGTTTTGGCGCCTTTTGATGTCATGCCGTTTTTTTCTTTTAAATCCTCAGATTCGCAAGCTTCGGCGGGAGTTGGATGCCTCCCAGGAAAAAGTTTCAGCCTTGACAACACAACTGAGTGCAAATGTAAGGCCTCAAGCACTTAAGAACATGCAAACCCAAACTGTTGAAGAACATCTGTCAAAACTATCAAAGGGGATAAAAATACCCTTTTATTATATATAGTATATAGTTTTTATTTTCCAAAGATTAAGCTAAATAAGCCATTATATGTCAAATAATTTCATATATGCTCATTTCTAACTGCTAATTAGAGAAGTATTAACAAACGTATTGAGCTCTTTAGAATGCCAGCGTTTTCTCAAATTCTTGAACATTTCCCAAATACAGGCAGAAACACTTATTCAGACTGAGGGGATAGCTCTTACAGGTATCATTTTACAACTGGCAGCACGATCAGAACATCTCTTCAAGCATCTCTAGACACGATCATTTCTGCCAACCCTGCTCCTGTATTGCACAAGTCCTGCCACGCTCAGCTGGTAATCTTCAGCCTGAGTGGGCGCTTGCTAGTAGTTTCACTGTGGATTAGAGATATGGAAGCAAGGCAGAGGTGTTACATTACAGCAGTGTCAAGTCCCAGCACAATGCCGAGGGTTTGTCCCAGATGTGGAGTAAAGATTTGTTGTCGATGACGCCTGGATACACAAAGTGCGGACGAGTGTTGAAAGATAAGCACAGACTGAGCAGACAGGAGCTGGTATTGGGGAGGTGGGCTTTGTTGAAATGTAATTATATGCGTGATGAATTATCTGAACACACCTTAAAGCCCTGGAGGCTGACAACATTTTTCTGCTCTAAAAAGTCACGACTTGAATCACATGTCAGTCAGCACTGTGCTCAACTCTCACACACATTTCTACAGGCGTCCGCGGAACATTTATATTCACAGCCCAGAACATAATAGTGAAGGATGAGCAAGTTCACCCATGTCTAACTGTTTAAATCACCATAATGATCCATGTCACTCATAAGGAAAAGTTCAAGTCTTTTGTTGTAAATTCGTCTCCAGTTTTAATCCTTGGCACTCACATTATTTTTCTTTGACATGTCATGTCTGTGTCTGTGTATTTCTCTTGAACTGTGAATACATACCCAAGTTACCTCTTTCTCAGAAGGTCGTGTAAAAAAACAAAACAAAAAAAACCCACCTAGAGTTAAACTAGGTCTGACCAATCGTTGACTGTCTGTGGCCTTGAATGAGCCAAGGATCCAAGGATTGTTTTTGGAACAGTTTTGTCATAGTTGTACTCGTAATGTGCCCTCTCCAGAAGATAATAATTTTTCCCAGGACATTATTGTGTAGTATATTATTTGGGTTTGGTTATGTTTTCATTTTGGTGTGAAGATAGATTGACTAACATGTTTGGGCTTTAGGCTCAAGGTTAACATGTCTCACTTTTTTCCTTTCATCTAGTTGTTCAGAAAAAGTAGGCTGTTCATTTTCTTATTGTCTCTGTTTTTTAAATCAAGATTGTTTCATACACTTACAGAATATTATAAAACAGACTTGGGATACAATTCTTTATACACGAACCATTCACTTAGCTCTCTGAAGTTAGCTAAAATTTGTGTATTTGTATATTTGCCATGTTATGTAAGGAGTTGTTAAGATGTAATTTGATTGTTTCTCGTGAAGGCTCACCTGGTGGCAGCGTTTGAACAGTCTCTGGGTAACATGACCATAAGGCTGAAGAGTCTCACCTTGACGGCCGAGCAGAAGGTGAAAAGAAAAAACAAAAGAAATGTTTGGCTTCTGATGTTTGAAAGAAAACTACTGTGCACAAAGTCTCTGTAGATGATTGTTAGGTTGATCATCATATTTCTTCTGTACAGGACTCCGAGCTGAATGAGTTGAGGAAGACCATCGAGCTTCTGAAAAAGCAGAACGCTGTTGCTCAGGCTGCCATCAATGGAGTCATTAACACACCTGAACTTACACCTAAAGGGGATCGCACAGGTACAGAAAATAACAGTAACGCCTCAGTACAGCAATTTGAATTTGTGCCAATAATATCAGGATTATTAATTGGGAATCATGCAAAGGCACTCTAGTATAGAGGCTCTGTATAGACATGTCTGGGAGAAAGGTCATTATGGGACACATTGTAATGACATACATCTTTTCCCCATCCTCTGTCTCCCCAGCTGGCAGTAATGGCAGTCCACAGCAGCAGCAGCAACAACAGAACCAGCAGCCAGATCTGCGCATCAAGAGACAGCACTCCTCCGACAGCGTCAGCAGTGTTGCCAGCGCGACCAGCCACTCGAGTGTGGGCTCCAACATGGATGCTGACGCTAAAAACAAAAAGAAGAACAAAAAGAACTGGGTAAGAAGCTAGCAGTTTAAATAGATTATGTACAAGGAGGTGATTGCACTGTGTGACTTAACCAACAAGCAGCCATTTTTTTTCTTTTTTTTGTCTTGTGTATGCATTTTCATATTTGTGTGGGTGACACATCTTTGTGTTTCTCTTCTTTAGCGTTCTTTGACTGGGGAGAAGGTGATTACAAACAGTATTTTCATAGGCTCAGTGTTGTTGAAAAGCAAGTAATGATGGATTTGACTGGTTATTTTAGAGATCAGAAAACATCAGCGATTTACCTTGATATTTAGCTAAATGTAGTAGTTGTCTTTTGACCTGCAAATTATGTAGTCATTGCTTTCTGGATAGAGTGTTGTCCCACTGTTGAGTCATTAGTGTTTTTTTATTAGTGATCATACAACAAATATGACACTTAAAAAAATTTTGTTGTTGTTGTTGAAAGACTTTTTTGTGCACCGGAGGACAAGTCAGAGATGATGAAGTACGAAACTTTTCTTCCTCCCTCTCTTCCTCCTGGTTGACTGAAACAATGTGTTTGGCCACCTGTGCTTGTCAATCCAGATGTTGTCAAATGTCAGGAAGAGCAATGTAGCACTTTTAGACATCAGATCCTCTAGAGTTTCCTGCCTTAGGTCACAGTGATAATAAAATACCACTGCTTGGATAGATGAGACCCCACAGGAGCCTCCTCCATGCAGGTGCTGCTCATACAGTGAGTGATGTGTTAAGTGCATGGGGGCAGCGTGTGTTGGAGAGTATATAATGGATCATGAAAGCCCCCTTCATGGTGGCTGTGATGTAGAATTAGCTTGCAGCTGCCTGGAAGTCAAATAAAATCTCTAGTCCTGTAGGCATCTCTAGTTTAATCTGTTTGTCCCACCATAACACATTATCACCCCCAAACCCATATGAACATGTGCTGTTTTGTCTCTCTGTCTTCCTGTGCTTCGCTTCATGTGGCAGGTGTATGAGGTAAGAATGGTACGCTATGTGAAATGAAAGGAAAGAAGCCTAACCCCTGCACTTTTTATAGGTTACTAACATCGGCCCTCTTCTTCCTTTCCTGCACTTTGCTGTCACTGTAGTGCCTTTCTGCTCCTTTCTAACACTACTTCTCCCTGAAAGCTGCTCTCATGACGCTTGAGCTGGCTCTTTAAGGAAAAATTCACCTGAAAATGTCAGAAGAACCATAATGCTTGTGGTTCTTGTAGGAGATTGCCAAAACACCTTAAAGAAATTACTAACATGAAGAAGAAGAAAACAAATATGTTTACATAAGAGTGTAAACATAACACATTGCACTGTGTTTGGAGCTGTAGCTCTGAGTCCGTCATAAGACAGTTTTCCCCTATTTCTTCTCCCTGTGACTCACTTGCTGTTTTCCCACTACTTCCCCTCTCAACAGCTTTTCTAATAACCTCACCTGTTCATCGCCTCGCTTTCTTTCTTCTATTTGTTTCCTGCAGTTGCGAAGTTCCTTCAAACAAGCATTCAGCAAGAAGAAATCTCCAAAGTCGGCCTCCTCTCACTCTGACATCGAGGAGATGACGGACTCTTCATTGCCATCCTCCCCCAAGCTGCCTCACAATGGCACCTCGGCCACAGGCCACATGCTCAGGAACACGCACTCCAACACACTGTGTGTACAAGCTCAACATCTGCATGTGACAAAAAACAACCAAACTGCTCAAATTGCACTATGTTAATGCTTCAAACTGCATTGCCTTGTGTGCACATACAGATTGTCGGAGTGTTTGGACAGCGAGGCCGAGACGGTGATGCAGCTGCGCAGTGAGCTCAGAGAGAAGGAGATGAAACTAACTGACATCCGCCTGGAGGCTCTTAGCTCTGCACATCAGCTGGATCAACTCCGCGAGGCCATGAACCGCATGCAGGTCTGCAAATTTCAGACTGAGCTTACTGAGTATGCTTCACATTGAGATGGATGTAAACATTGAATCTCTGATTGCATATAATTGTTGCAGTACTCATGTGACTGAAGCGTTATTGATCTCTGGTGTTAAGTTTAAAACATTTTTAATGCTAACAGTTTAATTGACATGAAGGAAGGATGAATACATACATGTACATAAAAGATTATTTTCGGATGTTTGTCTGCAGGTGGAGATCGAGAAGCTCAAGGCGGAGAATGACCGTCTGAAGCTGGAGAACCAGGGCAGCAGGACGGGCTCCCAGGCCTCCATCTCATCTTCTCCTCCCCCTCATACACACGGCCACACCCCAGGGCCTGGACCAGGGCTCTCCCAACATGGCCTCAACCTCACGACCAGTGAGTCCACCAGCCTGGGTAAGACAGGACCTGCACAGTTCAGGATAGATTTACATTAAATACCGACCAGGGTTTATCCAAGACGAAAGTTGGTTCATGTGATACATCACTCCAGTGTATTTAACAATGAAATGTTTTAATGTGTAACACTGACAATGGAGAAATCACATGTAACGTTGTCTTCCGGTCAGACATGTTGCTGGATGACACGGGCGGAGAAGGAGGGAGGAAGGAGGGGCGGCACGTGAGGATTGTCGTTAGCTTGGATGAAGACAGCAAGTGGGGAGAGGTGAGACTGATGTAACAAATGCTTTTCTGGTTGTTTTTAGGTTTTAATTTTATCTGTAGGCTTTTGGTATATTCAACTTTTTAAATTTTTCCATCACAGGAGGCTCGACCTCGACATTTTCTTATTGGTTGCATCGGCGTTAGTGGCAAAACTAAGTGGGATGTCCTGGATGGAGTAGTCCGACGCCTTTTCAAGGTAAAGACAGGAAAATGGTTAAGAATCAGATAGAGACAAAACATGGTTGGCTGTATTTGACACATTTATACTTCCTATATTATATAAACATCGTTTCCTTCCATTCACTTTCATGTTTTTGGACAAAACATTCTCATTCAGAAACATTTCAGTCCTTAGAAAGCTGCTAAATGCTTTATTTCTGACAGGAGTACATCACCCATGTGGATCCAGTGAGCCAGCTAGGCTTGAGCTCAGACAGCGTGCAGGGATACAACATTGGAGAAATCCATCGGCCCAGCAGCCCCAGTGCCGCCAACACGCCTGAGCTACTGCCGTGCGGCTACCTTGTGGGAGACAACACTATCAACATCCAGCTCAAAGGTACCAACCTCTCAGCATGCTCATTGGTCCCAATGAGTTGGCAGCCTTCAGTTTCCATGAGCTCGATGGAAATGTGGCTGATCGCCAGCATGTTAAATTCATCATGGGAACTTCACAAAGTTATATATTTATATTTATATATATATATATTATAGAGAGTAGTTTTTAAGAAAAAGGTTTCCCACAGTAATAAATCAAAACAAAACACCTTGTGCTAAAACTTAAAATATGTCTTGGGTTCAATAAATGAATAAAACATTTTAATTCACTGTAAAAAACAAAAAAACAAAAACAAACAATGAATAAAGCTGTCAAAAGAAAGGATTTTTAATTGTGATACATTGAATTATCTGAATTTAAACAAACTATTGATTGATAAAAAATCTAATTAATGCACTTTGGTTATGAAAGGTAGAGGATTTTAGCTAACTGAACTAAAGAAAATAACATTAAGATATTTGACAAACTCAGTCATCTTCTGCAAACTGCTAACCTCCCATGACATGAATATATGTGTCGTGTACAGGTGCAGGCAGTGAAAACGTGGACTCGCTGGTGTTCGACACGCTCATCCCCAAGCCGATGCTGCAGCGCTACGTCTCCCTGCTGAAGGAGCACAGGCGCGTCATCCTGTCAGGCCCCAGCGGTACAGGAAAGACCTACCTGGCCAATCAGCTATCGCGTCACCTGCTGCTGCTGGAGGGCCGACCGCTAACTCCAAATGCTGTTGTCACTTTCAACGTGGATCACAAGTCCAGCAAAGTAAACATGCACACAGATTCTCTACATGCTGGTTGTTAAACCCAGTCTGCAAAATGTAACAAGCAGAGGAATTCCTCTTTAGTGGGTCGTAGGAGGTAACAGCTGAATTTATCACCTCTAAGAGCTCCGATATTTAATTTTTCTAGGGTTAAGTAAGTGTTGGGTTGACTCTTGAATATATTGAATTTAATTCTTAATGTTTAGTTTGCAAAACTGTAAACAACAGCTACAAATATAAAAATGTAATATTAGGGCAACAATTATTTCAATATGTCAGAGCAGTTTGTACCCCAAAAAAACATGGTTGTTTTCTAAAGCTTCTGGTCAGACGGGTTTTTGAGAAACAACTTGTTCCCTGGCTTAAGAAATGTAAAACATAATCTATGTGTTTGTAGGAGCTGCGTCAGTACTTATCAGGTTTGGCCGAGCAGTGCAGCAGTGTCTCAGGGGCAGAGAGCCCTCTAGTGGTCATCTTGGACAACCTCCACCATGTCAGCTCCCTGGGAGAAATCTTCAATGGTCTGTTCAACTGCAACTACCAGCACAGGTCAGTTCACTACACATTCCATCTGCACAGTCCTCCTAAAGCTTGAATGGATTTGTATACATGCTTAGTGTTATTACTCAATAAAGACTAGAAGTATCACATTTATTTGAAAATGTGTACAGTTGTTCTGTAGAGCAGGTTAGCTTCACTTTACCTCAAATGAAGTGAGCTGAAAGAAAACCCCTGTTAGAACAGCTCAGGGAGTTATGTCAGATTAAACCAGAGTAAATCCCTCTCAACGTGTTCAGTAACTTCATGAAATGATGTACTTTTCTTGCCTTTCAGCCCTTACATTATCGGCACCATGAGCCAAGCCACTTCATCTGCCCCCAACCTGCAGCTTCACCACAACTTCAGGTAAACTGGGGATTTATGCCATAGCTACGTAAACCCTACAGCTTAACCTGACATGCACCTCCCTAGAAATGTGACTACAGGTTGGCTCCATGCAACCCACAGCTACAGTGACAGGCCTGTTCAGCACAGTTGATTCTTCTTCTGTATTTCTGGCTACTTTTCACCCCGGTTTTTGAATTTATCAGTGAGAGAGTAACAATCATCCCCTCAGTATAAAGAATAAATGTCATAGCATCAATATAAGAACTTGGAAATGTCAGCAAATACCTGGAGGAAGCCTGCTGAAACTGCCAGAATGGACCTGAAGGAATGTAAAAAGAATTGGAACAGCTAGACGGACAAATATGTGTGCACCCGAAAACAAAATGAGCACAACAAAGAGCAAAGACCCGGGGGGGGAGAAACCCCAGCATTTTATTTGTTTCTATCGGCTGGCACTGCTTATAAAACACAGAGACCCAACCACACAGTAATTAAAACATAATGCACCAGCACAAGCATAAATACCAACAACTTATATAACGGTACAGGAAAGACCTACCTGGCCAATCAGCTATCGCGTCACCTGCTGCTGCCGGAGGGCCGACCGCTAACTCCAAATGCTGTCGTCACTTTCAATGTGGATCACAAGTCCAGCAAAGTAAACATGCACACAGATTCTCTACATGCTGGTTGTTAAACCCAGTCTGCAAAATGTAACAAGCACAAAAAGCTACATTGCAGAGGAATTCCTCTTTAGTGGGTCGTAGGAGGTAACAGCTGAATTTATCACCTCTAAGAGCTCCGATATTTAATTTTTCTAGGGTTAAGTAAGTGTTGGGTTGACGCTTGAATATATTGAATTTAATTCTTTATGTTTTGTAGTTTGCAAAACTGTAAACAACCTCTACAACTTTAAAAATGTAATATTAGGGCAACAATTATTTATATATGTCAGAGCAGTTTGCACCCCCCCCCCAAAAATGGTTGTTTTCTAAAGCTTCTGGTCAGACGGGTTTTTGAGAAAACCCTGGTTCCCTGGCTTGAGAAATAGATTATGTTGTAGGCTGTCGTTGTAGAGCCTGGCAACTGAATGCTTAGATTCACATGATCTTAGTTACAGCTTCTCCCTTCAGGACAGGCAGTAGGATGTTATATTTCTGAGTCCTGATATACCTGTGTGATCTCTGATCAGGTGGGTGCTGTGTGTCAACCACATGGAGCCAGTGAAAGGTTTCCTTGGCCGCTACCTGAGAAGGAAGCTGATCGAGATGGAGATCAGCAGCCGAACACGCAATGTAGAGCTGGTGAAGATTATTGACTGGGTCCCGCGGGTCTGGCACCACCTCAACCGCTTCCTGGAGACACACAGCTCCTCTGATGTCACCATTGGTGAGAGCATGCCGAAGAACAGGGAGTGCATAGATGCCAGTGTGGAAGCAGTATTTATACCTCTGCTCTGTGGTTTGCAGGACCCCGTCTCTTCTTGTCATGTCCCATGGATGTGGAAGGCTCCAGGGTTTGGTTCACTGATCTCTGGAATTACTCCATCATCCCCTACATGCTGGAGGCAGTGCGTGAGGGACTGCAGGTTGGGCTTAGTTTTTGTTTGGTAATATGTTTAATAACTCTACATTCTTCTCTTTCACATTTTTCACATTTCATCCAAGAATCAGAAGCTGTGTCTTCTTTCATTTCTGTTCACATATGTTCCAGCTTTCACTCTTGTCTGCTGTAACTTTTAGTTATTATTCATAAACCTGAACCTCAGGCAACAGACTTGTTTTTCAAAACTGTTGTCCTAAATTCTTTGTCTACCTCGAAGCTTCTCTGGGTCACAGTTCTGATGTTCGTCTCTCTCTCTGTAGCTGTATGGCCGCAGAGCTGCATGGGAAGACCCAGCTGCCTGGGTGATTGACACCTACCCGTGGTCAGCAACCCCCCCTCCAGGTGACTGGCCCCCGCTGCTGCAGCTCCGGCCAGAGGATGTCGGGTTCGATGGCTACTCAGCCCCGAGAGAAGGAGTCAGAAAAGAGCCGCCACAGAGTGACAGTGACGCAGACCCACTGGTGAGTAAAGAGCAGACTGTGATGCCTGTTTCTGTTCTGAGCATTTAAACCAAATGCACAGTGTCTACTATAACCTGTGTGTGAAAGAAACTGCTTCGTGCATAAAGCTCAGTCAAACTGACACTTAGTTGTGCCGACAGATGAACATGCTGATGCGTCTGAAGGAGGCAGCGACCTCGTCGAGCCCACAGAGCTACGACAGCGACTCCAACAGCAACAGCCACCAGGATGACATCCTGGACTCATCGCTGGAGTCGACCTTGTGATGCTATCTAAAGGCAACACCAGCATCACTTTTAAAAATTCTTTTTTTTTTCTTTTAAATAATAAGAACTGTTCTCAGTGTGAGAACTTCCTTTTGAGGGTTGAATTTCATGCCACAAAATCCAGCCACCTTAATTTGGGTGCAGGTAACCCAAATACTTTAAAAAAGGAAAGAAAAAAAAGTGAAATTGCATTTCAGTAAACGGGCAACAGAAGTTTCTACTGCACTGCGCTGTTTGTCCTGTTTTTTTGTGTTTTTTTCCCTTCACCACTGTGGCCCGTGGCTCCTCTCTCTGGAGCCTGACATGTATTCCAGACAGACAGAAGAAAAGCACACAGCCTGTCGCTGTTGGCGAGGCTTCATCATTACCATCATCACCAGCCATCAGTGTACTTAAAACACCAGCCAGGAGTCCTCCATCCTCCACAGGGCTGCAGCATCGGTCCAAGGACATCAGGCTAAGACACTACGGGTCCTGCCAAGCTGTAGTGTGCCAGAGCTGCCTGCAGATGGTGATACAGGCCCTCAGCTCTGGAGCGTGAGTGAACCCTGTGCTTCAGCCTTCTGAAAACATTTATGCTGCTGTGGGTTGAATGGATGGAGGAACAGCCAGCCACTTTCTTGCTCCTCCTTCTCTTCCATTGCTGAAGTTGCCTGTGTGATCACTGGAGGATGAATCGAGCCAAAGTGAATGTTCAGTCTCATAGCATGCCTGATCTCACTCCAACAGACTTCTCAGAGAGATCATTAGTTGTCCATCCCAAACTAGCAAAGACAAAAAAAAAAAAGAGTCCATCGAAGGACATGTGTCCATTAAAACCAACTAAGCGATGAGTTCCTACCAGACAGACCTGAGCGTGTTTGTGAACATGAAGGGTGATGTTCACAACTGATGGCTTTCTATATGGTACCAGAGAAGTAAGCAAATACTGTAGCAAAGTTTTGTCTACACCGTGTTTTAAGAAAGAACCTTATGAAGGCAAGCTTAGTTAGTTGAATCAAAAGTTCTTATCACAAAACCTACTTACACTTTTTTTTGGTATTTTATTATATTGCACTTTTTCTTTAAGGTCCACAGAGGTTATAATATGGCATTATAGTTGAGAAATTATTATTCCAGTAAATCTAGAAGGATAACATGTAGGTTTTACAGGCTAAAGAGACAAATATAAACACTTACTTCCTGAGAAAAGCTTTTTGTTTCTTTTTTTAATCCACAGCATCTGTAAAGTAACTTTTAAAAAACTGCACAGATGAAAATCTCTTTTACAAAATCCCTTTAAAGTTCTCACAAAAAGATTTTTAAATGGAAAGGGCACTTAATGGGAAGTTATCATCCACCACAGCTAGATTTGTCCTTTTTGAGGCATTCTTCTCCTCTAGCTGTGTTACAACTTCACCGTGCAAGTCTGTGAGCTTATGCTTCAACCTCCTTAGTAAACGTTTGAGATCTCCATGCACATTAGCCCCAAGCAGGCGGTTGTAGCACAAAACCCTTTTGGTGCTGGACTGAATTCTAACAAACAATGCCTTACTATTTTCTACGTGCATTAGTGGATTCTTTATTCCTCTAAATGGCTGTAAACTTGACAGGGCTCTGAGTCGACTCTCACCTCGAGCGACTGCGGTTGTCGAGGAGTGATGCTGACCTCTCATCATATTAATCACCAATGCCGCATGATTGAATACACATGAAAGAGAAGTAGTGCTTTTGTATGCATGTGTGAACTGAGAAGATGGTGTAAATATTTGGACCACTATCAAGAAAAAGATTCGGATGTGTTGTGGTGCTCAATACCCGAACTTAACTTATTGGTGGTTGATCGGGTGAGGGGAACTTTAAGAAATAGTCTTTAATTTTTTTTTATACCTCATCCACATCCTTGAACTGTGCTTCTGCCACACTTATTGTCTGTTTTTATGTGATTTGTGATGAACAAAACTGTCATAACTACATATTGAGCTAATTATGGAAAACTAGTGCATACGCTGCTTTGTTTATATTAATATAATTAATCAGAGGTGAGATAAAAGTACTTGTGGTTGAATGATAATAAAAAGCGGTTTGCCATTTTTTCAGTAGCTTAAAGAATTACGAATATCGTACTTTTGTTTTAAGCCTCCCAGCCTGCCTTCTGGGAGGGGTGCTTAAAGCTGGGGTCATGGAGTCCAGCGCGACTTTCCATGTTTTTCTCACCTATCCTATGCAACATTCATTCTGATCTCCAAATGGAAGCCAAAAGCCGCATGCGTGTTTGTTTTCAGCACTGCCTCGAGATGTACAGCGTGGAACCAGATATGTGAAGACTTTTCAGATTTGTGGCCAACGTTCTTTGTCCATTAAGTGTGTCTGTGTATTTCATAAGGCCTCTCCTGCTACTGTCCTCGTAAGCACAAAGAGACTTAATTCTGTTTGCGTGTGTAAACCCGCTCTGAGAGGTGTGGATTTCTATCAAGCATTTGACTCGTCTGTTGATTTATTACTCACAAACTCAATGAATGTTTAGCCTTCTTAGCAATGTACTTTTTTTTTTTTTTACATGTAACATAATTTTGTAAATAGTTGATTATTGTGCAGCATTTTGATGACCTTTTTCTAGCCAATTTGTTACAGTACTTGAAAAGGAGTATTTTGTGTACAGTCTCTTTACATCAGAGCAGATTGGTGCAGTTTCTCATCACTGGTTTGTCCGGGGCTCAGAGAATTAAATTTGATATCACTGTACTAGTCTTAAGTTATTGTGATTCAATAAAATTAATAATTATTTATGATTGAATGGTCAAACTGTTATCTTAAAACTACACACACATACACGTGACTTGGAATTGTTTACAGTTTTATTTGATTTTTGTACAAAAGGTGAAATAAACATATATACAGCACATAATACAACATAGTTATTAAACAAATTGATATAAATTAACAAAATAGCTACATTTTTCAATAAACAACTCTATTCAGTGTCAATGTAAAGTAACGCAATATTCTTGGCATAAAACTTCCATACGAACTTGTACAAAATACTGTACAATTGAACAAAGCTGTGCAAAACAGCAAACTGTGTCTCAGTAGCAGATCCTGTCCAGTGCGCATGCACAGATGAAGCCACAAACATGGGTGCAACTTGTTTGAACGGCGACGTTGATGGTTTGTCACAGCGGCAGTTTCCTGCTTATCTGGTCACAGTCTCATAAAAACAGATCATGGGTTATAACTCTATACTCGCTTTTCAAAATAAATTAAGATACTGTTATCTCCTCTTCATCTGACTCCGAGAAATCCGAGTGCTTACTGGAGAGGGAGGGAGAGGAGATGGTGGAACCTGCCGCCCTCATTCTCTCTGTTCCGAACTCCTTTTCTTCTTCCTCTTCCTCTTCGTCCTCGGCTGAGGACTTCTTGCCCACATCGCTGAGGTCCGGGTGCGGGTTGGCTTTGGTGGGCAGCGTCTGCTCGCGGCATCCACCGGATGACAGCAGCTCTCGTTCCTTGGAATTTCTCCATTTCATCCGTCGGTTCTGAAACCAAATTTTTACCTGCAAGAAGGAGAAAATCATGAGTGGATAAAGTTGTTTGTCGATAATGGATTAGTCGTTAGAGGATTACGAAACTGGTTTTTACGCACGGCGTACTGAACATTTTGAGCACTTGCGAGTTTTACCTGCGAGTCTTTTAGGCCAAGTTTAGATGCCAGCTTCTTCCTGTCGGGCTTGCTGATGTATTTCTGTTTCTGAAACATTTTCTCCAAGGCTTTGCGCTGCACGTCGGAGAACACCGCCCTCCTCAGCATCCCTCTCCGGGGTTTTCCTCTGGCTGCCAAGGGCCACGAAAAAGTCCCCGGGATTGGAACAACGGATGAAGATGCTACAGTGCAGGAAAAACAAAACAGAAAATTAAGTGGAAGCAATTAGCATCGTTTTCAGTCATTAAAGACAACCACCATGCCACAAATGTACCGAATTGCTGTACTTAAAACTGCCTGGACATGAGACCATGACATGGCCGCATGAATATAACAATTCTGCGTTAGGACCAGCTTTCAGTGGATTATTATTTGAAGTTTCCCTTTTTGGAACTGTGCAATGCTCATGCGTCCTGAGTGAAATGGCACGAGGTGACTAATTAGCACATTGGCCGGTCCCCAACCGCATTGGTATGGTAAAGAGGTAGCATATCCTTTAAGGAACCCTGTGAGGGCGGATAGAGGAGTTAATAAACCGTGAACGGTAATTGTGTAGTAATGAACTAACGGTGAAAAGACTCTGGACAGGCGGCGAAGGCCATATATTATCGCAACAAAAGGAGATTTACACTTTCAAACTAAACACAACTGCATACCAGAATACTGATGCTTGGATGGGGGAGTGAAGAGTGGAGGGGAATGGTGCTTTTTTTTCGTGCCCTCAAATCATTTTCATTAAATGAACACGAAAAGCTATTCAGGACGCTGGAGTTGTTTTGTTGAGGCATTCAGCTGAGCCCATGAAAAGACTCCATCTCTATTATGATTTGTCTGAATGAAAGACTAGCGACTTTATAGACTTTTCTAAGAGATTATTCTTTATCTCAAGTCGATGATTGGCCCGCTCGGAGAAAAGAGAAACGTTTAAGGCACAGACAGAGTGGGGATTTGAGGTCAGCGGTAACCTATCCTATGAGTCGCCCAGCATGCAGAAAACTTTTCCCCGGCTGTGCCAATTGGAGCACAACTGGGATTTTTATTATTATTATTATTTAACGTTGGAAAATCCCTCTCTCCCGGCGAAGGACGCTGTTCCTGTCCGCACACTACTGCCTGGACTCCCCCTTGACTGCAGCTGCCCCGCGCTCGCAGCAGCACCAAGAACAACGACGCGCTATGTGGTCTTGTGAGAATATTGAAAACTCTCAATAGCGCCTAATAGGGAAATTAGTGCATGACTGGTTCACGCCTTTGGTCCGACTGGTAAAAGTCACTCTCCGGGTTGTGTGGGTGGTTCACCCGGTGGGAGCTGACCAAATTGGTCACGGTGGTGAGGGCTTTGTTGCCCGCCACAGTGGCCCGCTGGCCCCCCGGACGCTGTGGGAAAACGCGGTGCCGGGGAAATGCCAAAACGCCCCCCAATGGGAAGCAAGTGGGACTATAACTCGCCACCCCGCCTCAAATTTAGAGCGTGACGATTTGGGATAATTGGTTAATTAGGGGGTGGGTGTGTGGGTCCACGCAGAGGCCAGAGCCAGCGGTCCCCATTAATGAGACAGTGATTTCTTCTTTTCTGGCTGTTTGTTTCCCTTTCTGCTTCTGTTTTGGTTAAAATATATGACAGGAGGGGGTGAAAGTGTTTTACATTTAAATGCAATTAGTACAGACACAACTCTAAAGGCTAAAGAGAGTCATCGATAAGGAAGAAGCGAGTAAAAAAAACCCAAAAACAAATGTTGTGCCTACCTGGTAAATAAGGCGCCCTGAATATGGGATGAAAGGTTGCGTCAAAGCAGGGGATGGGGAAGGTCTTGGTGTTCAGACTGTGGACTGCAGGGGGTGAGGACGCTGTTGAAGAGCAGAGCATGTTAAAATCATTCCTTCATTTAGAATAGAAAAAAGTGGCTCTAAATCAAACGCATGCGCGTAAGGAGAAAGCAGAGCAATGGTGTGGTGTCTACTCACCCGTCTTTGGTGAGGGTGCGAGGATGGCGTTCACTCCAAACTTGAGAAAACTCGGGTCCTTGCTGTTCGGCACCGATGTTTTAGGTGAGCACGATTCGCGCGTCCCCGTACCCGCCGCTACCGTGCGCTCCGGCGCGCCGCCGGTGGACACGGTGGTGGTGGCTGTTGGCACGGAGGCGCTCGCTGACGGGACAGTCCGGTTTATAAAGGCGGCGGGACGGCTTATCCGCAGCAGATCCTCCACCAAGAAGCTGGAGTGGGTCTGGAAGGCCGACGGCAGGGTCTGGTGGAGCGGGAGAGCCGCGGCGGGCCGGTACAGCCCGGGGTAGAAGGCAGGAGGCGCAATAACGCTTGGGATCATCATGGTCCCGGCTTTACGAAAAATTCAAATACTCCTTGTGTCAGCTGGGAGAGAATCAGTCTCGTGAACGGTTGCTAACTCCTCTGGTTTCCTCACTCTGGGGAGAGAAGTTTTATAGCAGCCTGCCCCCCCTCGGCCCTCCACTCAGGGCTGACAGCCTCAACAATGGTGCTCAACAAAGTTCTCCACATGGGTCGCTTTCATGCAGCATCTCCCGGGCCGCTGATTGGCCGGAAGACGCAATTTATGATTGTATTAGACTTCATAAGCAAGTATCACACAATGTGGGGACCACAAAGGAGGCTCAGTCATCAATTTTGCATGTTGGCTACTTTCCTTTCAGTTTGTTTTCTTTGGCAGAGCCAAGCGCCCTAATTAAAGAGCAATCTTTGTATTCAGGTATTATATTGGGAGATTTAATGACTGCTTAAAAAGATATCATTCCTTTTTCGCTTTAACGCTCCCCTTCTGCTATGCGGGATTTAAAAGAAAAGCTTAGTTATTATTTTAATCTATTGTCAGTTATGCAAAAAATAAAAATCTTGGGGTGGATTTCTTTAAAAAAAAATCAGGTGAGATTTCTATTTGGCTGTCATTATTAGAATAAACTGTAGTCCGTTTTTATTG
Organism: Pelmatolapia mariae; assembly: GCF_036321145.2. Lineage (NCBI taxonomy): Eukaryota > Metazoa > Chordata > Actinopteri > Cichliformes > Cichlidae > Pelmatolapia > Pelmatolapia mariae. The sequence goes on from NC_086227.1 coordinate 7,963,090, forward strand.
TTAAACCTACACCTTCTACATCAGTTGCAGACATGGGCTGCATCTCAGATGTAAATCACTTTTAGGGTTTCATAGGATTCTCAACACTCAATCTGGCCCTCGTCATGGAATAATGTCTTAAACGGATTTCTGCTATCAAAACGCTTTAACAGATGTGTTAAATATCACTCTTTTTTGCACAGGCTTCATTCATTGCGCACTGAGCTGCGGCTGTGCGCAGAGTAGAAGTGTGCGGCCTGAGCCGTGCGCTCATGATCCTGTTAACCATGAACTAACTGTCACCCTCAGCTGCGGAGGAGGCGCCCCTCGGCCTTTCTCCCCTTCCTTCTCTCGCCTTCAGAAAAAGCCCAGTGGAATTAAAAAAAGAAAAAAAAAAAAAAAAGAAAGAAAGAAAAAGAAAAAAAAGCCTTATTTCTAAAGACGGTTTTGTTCTGCTATTTTAACTGGCTGAATAAAAGTGCATCTGTGATTTGATTTAAAACGCATTCATATGAGCGGACACTGAGACCCCATATAAAACTCTTATTAAAGCGACTTGGAGCCTGATAGTCGTGTTCTGTCAGCTTTCCCCCCCAGAAAACCTGTTAAAGCAGCGCAATCAGGCGAAAATGCGTTACAGACTCAAAGAGAGGGGGGGGGGGATCCCAATTGTTGCCAGTATTAAACCCAATTAAAAAACAAACAAACAATTAAAATAAAACCAATCTGGAAGAAATATGTGGCTTTAAAATGTAAACAAAAGTTACAACTTGATTTTATTAAAATATGTCATTTAGCTCCAGATGTTTTTTCGTTTATATCTTTTCTTTGAGCTCAAGAGTCCAACGCTCAGCGCATTTTAGGCCTTAATTACGTTTCTTTATCAAAAATTCATTTTGATCACACTGATTATTTTCATTTACACATATGAAACTCATTGCGTGCAATTTTTCAGTCTCCTTTAAAAAAACAAAACAAAAAACAACAACAAAAAAATAGAATAGTTACACTCTTTAGACCATATTTTAGTTTGTTCTTGTTTTTGAAGAAAATAGGTTCACTGTTAAGTGGAAGATCGAGTTAAAATCTGACATAATTAAAAATCAGCCTTCCTTCCCTTCTCTGAGTTGCATTTCTGTGTGAAGCAAAGCTTCATTTGGGATCAGCTCAGATCATGATTAGCACTTCTACGTCAGTCTAATATAAAGTGGCCACAATCCGATAATTAAAAGGGAACGCCTCCGTGAAATGATTCTTTAAAGAGAGTCAGCGCTTATAAGAGGTGCGTCTGCGTTATTCACAAGCGCAGGACGCACAAACAGGCGTTAACACAGCGCTCCGTCCCGGCAGCTACACCTCCGCTAAGTAACGAGACCTTCAAAGCTTTTTTATGAGCCTATATTCCTTTACTTGGCCGCCCGAAATCCTTCTTTTGTGAGCGGTAAGCAGATGGTTAGCAGGAAGCATAGGCTTCTCTGGCTGACCGAGACTAATTTCTACGAGCTTTGCAAGCTTGCCACGTCCCCGCTCCTTTACCAGGCCGAGTAAAAACAGCTGGCTGCGGCTGAATTAAAAGCCATTAATAGCGCATCTCTCAAACATTAACACTAACGAACCTCCCTCCCTCCCTCTGTCAGAGCACGATGCAGTCCATCACTTTTATACAATCATCCCGCAGGGATTCAGATACTCACAAGTTAAAGTTTAGGCGGCACCACGTGATACTCTGTAGTACAAGCCCAGAAGTGTTTTATAAATCACTGCGAATGTGTGGATCCGCGGTGGTATTTACCGTTTAGTTTTTAATGCGTCAGTTTGACATAGCAATATTATTCATATTGCCAGTATTATTTATAGTACTCAGAATATCCTGATAGCCTTTGATAGGCCTGTCTGTATAGGGATTACCATTACAGAGTGGCAGCTGCAGGAGATGCAATTCATTTACACTCCCAGTTATACTGATTACATTAAACACTTTTCCTAAGAGTGTTATAGTTTTTTTTCCGGCTGGGCCATGCCAGTTTACCAAATAGATGAACTTAACCATTATCTTGGCTCTCTTTCTGCTTCGTTAAGTGAAAGGGGCTGAGTAAATATGTTACCCATGCATGAGAGGCTCTCTATGGGCCGTCCTATTGTGCTGCGGGTCCGACAGGTGGTTGACTGTTTATTATTCCCTCATTATTTATCAGTGACGTGGGCGCATCGAGGAAAGGGAACTCCCCGTCTTTTCACTTAACCGGGACGAACAGATTGTGCTGACTGGTTGCTGCCTGGTTTATGACACCGGCCACCAGTCCATCCATCTCCACCCTTTTAGCCGGCATCCACCTCCATCAGGGTCTGTTGACTCCGTTAAACGCTTTCTCTGGGTTAACAAATTCATCCCGACAACTTCTGTTGTGCCGATTTCAGTGTGGTTTTAGCAACACTGTTTAGCTTTGAATCATTACAACAAAACTGATAGCTTATTGTAAAATAAATAAATAAAAATCTGCACGTCGAAAGTTTAACAATTTGTAGCTCTACATACTGCAAAATTCAAATTTACGAGAAAAATGACGCAGTTTGTTTCATTATGTTAAAGAAAAGTCTAATTTTGCACATATGATCCTAAACACTGAAGCCATGTAAGTTTTGTTTCTGTGTAAAGAAGCAGTGGTTTTACTGCTTTGATTTATTTTATATATTTGTACTCGATATTTTCCATTTGAATACAACGCCATACTCGTTACCCACTAACATTTAAATACAAAAAATGGTGCACTCTGAAATATAAGTAGGCTTTAGTTAAGGGAAAAGGGTAAACTTGAAATGTAAGTTCCGTACTTTTTGTGTTGGGTGTCCAAAATATGAATCCTCAAACACTACATAGCTCCAGAAGATTTTTTTTTACATTTATTTTCACATGCATGAAAAAAAATAAACAGGTAAAAATAAAAATCTGGAAACAGATCATTTGTTTTTTGGATCATGTTTGCATCACTTATTATACTTGCAATAGAAAAAGGAGAAACTAGTTTTGGCTGATTACAAACAACATGATGGTGTGCTACACTTATAATCTAAAAAAACAAACAAACAAACAGACAAAAAAAAACCCCTGAGTCTTTTTTTACTTGCCAGTGTGGAAGTATTCATACAGTAAATCCAATTTTATTAAAAGAAACAAGTATGCAGGAAAGTAGACAAGCCAGTGGAAGCAAGTAGAAGATAAACAATTAAATGTACTTAATCAAATCAGGATATTCTTTGCATTTTCAATATGGCTGAAATGATCTAGTGGTACATACATTTATTGAAATCAACTACTTCAGTGAGATCATGGTAAATTGCAGCTTCTATAAAGCAATTACTAAAAAGAAACTTTAAACTCAAACTGTCTTTCTTTGATAACATTAAAATAATTTATGATAATCTTCATGCCCCCCATCCCCTCCAATTTTTAATGATTTTGGTACTACTTGTTGAAGTTTGTGAGTGCTTGTGCCCTCGCTGTATATCGTTTGTCAGATGACTCCGGCCTTTAGCCCATACAGTTCTTAAAATGTCCCAGTGTGTACAGGTTTCAAATGAAGCTGAAATGGGTCCTTGCTCCTGCCATGTGAAGTTAACCAAACATCTATTTCAATGGATTCAGTTTGTGACCGGGCTTCACCTCAGCAGCAGCTCCCACTTGGGGTGTTTTGGCCGCGGCTTCACCTCACCGCTCGCTGCAGCACTGAAGGTCCCTGTGGCATCTGGTGCAGGCCGTGCAAAAGCCCCGCTCAACACTGAGCGAATTAGCGATGCCACAAGATTCAGAAGAACAGTGACAAGCATTAAATTGATATTAACTTTGTATTAAACATGGGCCCCTCCCTCTTCCCCAAATGGACGGGAGCCATATCAGGACACAAAGCGCTCTGTATGAACTCTAGCTGCACCTGTTCCCTCTCACTTGGTCATGGGAGTTCAACTTCTTAGTTTCACCCCAGGCTCCCTTTTTTGTTTGCTTCGCCACACACTGAATTCTTTTAGTTTGGCCTTTTGTTATAATTTTTTTGATCTCATCTTCACAACCCCAAAGTTACATCTTATCAAATCGCGATCCTTAAGAACATCAATTTCACAGCAACCATCCAAACTTTAAATTGCAAGTTCTGCTCTCAGCCGCATAAAGTTTCCAAGCAGAATGGCTCTTTTCGGGCCAGACGGGGGACACTTGCCTCCCCTTTTTGCTGTTCATTTATTAGCAGTTGTTGGTATGGATGTCGAGTGGTGTCCTAATCCTTTTAAAACGCATGTTGGTACAGTTTGCATATCATTTTCTGATCTTGGAGAAAGGCCAGAACCCTCTCTATTCACAGGGATTCCCTGTCCTCTTTCAGTGGAGCCACTGCCAACAGCATTAGCATAATCTGACAACCAATACCATTGTCCGTGACCTTGTATGCAAAGTTAATTGCTCATTAATACCAGACAAAACAGAGGGGTGCAGAGGAAACATAGTAGTGCTTGAAATCCCAGTTTTAGAAGGGATAGGCAGGCAGGTGGAACATCCTTGACTGGGTTATTAAACTCTACCTGAAGTTACTGCAATTACATCATGTCTGAAATATTTTAATGCTGGCTCCTGGTAAAAAAAAAAAAAAAAATTAATAGACTCCAAAAAATTAAAATAAAAAACAAACAAACAAAAAAAATCACCTGGTATTTAGACACTTCATTTGAACTGCTTTTAAATAATTGTTGTTTAACTAACCTCTTTAGTTTTCTCAATAATCTGGTGCTGATATTGGAAACACGCACACAAAGGGTCATACACACTCTCTCAAAATTATATACAATTTGTCACAGTGGCTCAGTGCTAATCAATTGCAAATGTATCTCTGTGCATGTTTAATCTCATCTCGACATTAGTTTCACGGATTTGGGGCGATTTATGAGAGGAGACTCCACTCCACCACCCCCTCCCGAGCACCTGGCAGTCTTTTGGGGTAGCGTCATGTAAACACCCACTGCTTCAACGAGTGCCCTGTCTAAGGACCCAAGCGTCATTGCACAGCACGGAAAAGAAGACCGGGTTGTGTGGTTGTCAAGACCGGTTTAGCTTAGGAGACCCATGGTGACATTAGTGGTGACTCTCCTGGTCAGCCCGACCTGCAGAACTTGTCTGATATAGATATAGCTGCTAATATCTGATTATTATGGAATGAACAGGCTCTAGACAGGGCTCAGAAGGCCACTGAATGCAGCTGCCTAATGCTGTCTTTGTGCTCTGCAGAGCTGCACGAGAACAAGCTTGACACAATTAAAATAAAACCAAATGCTTGCTTGCATGTTTTCCAGTAATGTGCACAACAAGAAAGCTTGAAATAAGCAAAAAGCAACTGTTTAGAGTGAATGGAAGGTAGAAGAGTTTTCAGAGTTTTAATTAATTATTTTTTCCCCCATCTTTCCAACAAAGTTTTGGTCAGGTTTAAATTTGTCAGTTGAAAACTCTGTCCTGGAAGTTTGTTGTTTACTAAGGCCGGAGGCCTCAAGAAGTGTGTGTGAGAGTGTGTTTGGGAGGGGTAGCTGCACAGGGCAGTTGAAGAAGGTGCTATGAATGGGGAAAGAAGGAGCTTGGGTGGAGGAGGGGATGCTTGACGGACTTCACTGCCTGTTGGCCCTGTAGCATTGATGCCGTGTTGGCCATATAATCGGATTGCCAGTGAGTGAAAGTGAGCCTGGGTGCTTATGTCAGTTTGCGTCTCGTCAAGCTGAATAATACGCATGGCCGGGGAGTGAAGCGGACGCTTGCCATTGAGGGCTCTCAGTACTTGTGGCTAAGCATTTCTAAAAGAGAGAAAAAGCCTCATTGGATTCATATATAATTCTCACTCAAGCGTTTTGATGCATTTGCATAACAGGGGGAAACCAGTGATCTTTTCAGTGCTGCTACTGCTCCTGCTGCACAAGTGTGTTTGCATGTAATACTGTGTGTGTCTGTGGGTGTGTGTCGAGCTGAGCCTTGCATAAACAAGGCTGACATGGTTCTTGTACTTGGCTTCATGATTAATCGAAGATCAACAAGAAAACAACAGAACATTTAGCATTTTCCACTTATCTTCTTTTACATTGAGAGAAAAACATTGTCAGAACCAAAGGTTTGCTATCTTTTGTCATGAAAGAACATGTACAAAGATCTTAACATTCAGTTATTTTTCCCTGAAACGCTGTTCTATTTATTTATTTATTTAAATTTTCCGTTAAAGTCAATAATGGTACCGAAATGCTCTTTTTTCTCATTGCCTGGGCTGGTGTTGAATTTAGTCCACGATTATAATTTAAAAAAAATACACTGCTTTGTCCCCATTCTTAAGCCCAATTTATATGATTAAATTGTTAAAGTGCACACTTTCAGGATTTATTTGAAGTGGAATTCTTGAAAAATGAATGAAAAACAAAATAAAACCAATCTTTCTCCAAAGGCCAATTGAGGCTAGCTTTAAAAACAGCCTCTGTATATTCCCTATACTGAAATGTCAGACCTTACAGTGGAGATAATCACAAATACTAGCCAAAATACCAAAAAAAACCCCAAAAAACAAAAACTAATTTTATACAACTCAACAATTCAGATTATTAAGCCTTAAAGTTTTGCATTATTAGGGTTGTCACTACTTTGGCAGATGTTGGTAGCTGCTAACTAGGCCTCGTATCTGCTAATGAACAAATGAACAACCGATCAAAAAGTCTCCATTCCTTTTTTTAAGAGAAAATTTTGCATTATTTATAGATTACCACAAAAGAGGCATATATTAAAGTGGAATGATGGGATGACATTTGCTAAGCAAGCTAGCTAGCTAAAGTTAAGCTATATTTAAGTCATTTAAAGCTGGTTGCTCCTTTTATTTCATTCTTTTTTTCACTCATCTTTGGGTTTTTAACTGTTCACTGGGAAACAAAGTTAAAATGTCACATCTGAGAGCTTGTAATGAACAGAATCTAAGTCAAAAATAAACAATATGAAAAATACTAACTGAGGACTTTAGCAACATTTAGTTGCAACACAAACTTGGAGCCAAATATGTGTCAGTATTATTGTTTCTTTCTTATTCTGTACTGCCAAAACAAGACCATTTGTAACGGTACCTACCATACTGTATAATATTATCCAATGTCTAGTTTACACTGGTTAATACTCAAAGTATATCAAACATATCAGTATGTTGATATTTGAACCGCATGATTCTGTGGGACATGATACGAGGTGGTGGTTTGCTAACAAGGGAGCTGCAGTTCCCTTCAACCCGGATGTGAACCTCCCGTCGGTCCATTTAGCCTGTTGAAACTCTGTGAGGCATGATGACCATCGGGGCAGTCAGGGTCTTTAGGTATAACAGTTGGGAGTAATGTGGTCTTACTGACTTTCCACACAGCGGACCCCCCGCACCTCAGTCTGAGTCCTGGAGCAGTCAAAGTCTTGCATCTCAAAGTCACATGCAGCCATTTGGAACCACTGGCCTGTGCTGGTTCTTATTCTCAGTGTGACTGATAATTTATCCCATCATTGCATTATGGGGGAATCTAATAGGCTCTAGGTGAGCTGACCTCTGCTCCCGTAGCTCTTTAACTCCTCTTTTCTGCTTGTCAGTTCACCAAACCATCACTCTTCAGTTCCTTTCAAAATCTCCTTTCTTCTTCACGCTTCCTCTTTCTTCGGGTTTAGCAGCTACGTTGAGCTCTAAGCTATTTCAACTTAATGTGAAATAAAGTGCACAATATACCCAGATTCAAGGTTTTTGTTTTATGCAATTCTCACATCGATTTGTCAGAATTGCATTGTTTAAACTCATGACTAGGATGCGGGGTTAAACAGAGATGAGGTAGAGCTCCTTATTTCTTAAAGCTTTTGCAAACATTATGGGAGACTGCTGAAGTCTCTGGCTTTGTTGCGATTCCTCTGAATCTTCGACATTTCCATTCATCTCCTATTTCAAGCTGTTCAAAGCTGTATTGAGGTATATCTCAGAGTACTTTGTATATTATCTTTAGTTGAAGAGTCTTCCTACAGACCTCTTGTACGTCTTACACTCTTGTACAATAGTGGAATGACGGCAGCAGGGGGAAGGGTCACCTATTGCAGAGTGACCTCTGCTCTGCAGTCCCAAACGATAAGACGCTTGAGGTCAAGAAGAGAACAATGGACAGAGAGAGAGTCCACTCCAAAGACAACAAATTGCAGAGGAGGAATGTGAAACTTTTACTTGCCTTCAAAAATCTCTTGAGGTAAAGCTTGAAGAAGAGATGCCACCCTTTCAAAACTACGCAATAGGTCAAGGATGCAAGGAACTCGACCTGCTCTTACAACTCATCTTCATGTTTAGGCAGCACAGAAGACATAAAAACAGAGAGTGACCTATTGTTTGCCCTGCTCCACACAGGCACAGATTATAGCTTCAGTTGTTCTACTTGGTTTTCATGAGGCAGAGTGTGATTCCAGCTATTATCCATGACCACTGTGTCCTTGAACATTTTCCCACTGTCTTGTCTTTATGTCTACAGTTTGATGGATCTTTACAGACTTTTTACTATAGGGTTGATACAGTGGGACAAGGCAAGGATAATTGATCAAGGGAGCAGCAAATCTCAGTGTCACAGTCAGGGAATCCAGTCGCGTTAGCTTTATGACGTGTGTCCAAAAAGTTCAACCCAGCCTGATCTCCAATTATATCCAAGATCCAAGCACATGGATGGTAAATTATAGCTACCATTTGTTGTTAGAAGCAGATGCATAGTTTTATACTCATGCAACTCCTTGAATCAGAGCGGCAGTGATAATTCATGGAATCCGAGAAACTGAATTTTCTGCATGTTTGATGAAAAGAAGAAAAGACATTATTTGCAAATGATGACTACTGCGTGAGACATTTGCAGCTTGTGAGCGATGGCCTGTGAAAACAGGCTGGGATAAAACAACAGACTGGCAATCACAATATAATGAAAGATTTACAGAATAATGACACATATGTTCCAATTTTACACCATTCATTGAACTGGGGACAATAATTCAAGGATTAAAGATGACAGGCTATGATAGGCCATCTCCTGAGTCCAAGGATCACAGCTCTATTCACATGCAAAGAGACTACACACACACACACACACACACACACACACACACACACACACACACACACACACACACACACACACACACACACACACACACACACACTTTGAAATTTATTTTTAATGACCAGACAGCACAAAAATGTTCACAGTAAGAAACCGATTCCTTCCAAACATTTCACAAGCTACCAATGACAATGGCACCAATGGTGTGCAAAAAACTAATTAATAAAAGCACAATCAATTCATTCACTGTTGCAACATCAGACAATGACAGCAGAATGAAGAGAGCAAGAGACAGTTGCAAAGGCCAGTTGAGAGAAACTATTCAGTCTTTCCTATGTCCTCCATACTCACAGAGGAGATGACAAAGAGCACCAGTTAATTAGCAAGAAGTAGCATCTCAAGGACCAAAGGAAAAAAAACTCCATTCACTTTCTCCGCTCACCTCTTGCTTATGAGGGAGACTGAAGAGTTCGAAGGAGGGGGGCAATGAGACGAGAGCAGGCTAAGCTCAGACTGAGAGCTGAGCTTCTGGCATGGAGCTGCATTGCTTGATTTAATCTGGACAGTCATTCCTTTAATTTGCAAGGTCATTGTATCTAATGTGGGGGGGATTTCTATTGAGGCTGGTAAATAAGTGAAAGGCTTGGAGTGCGAGTCAACGATGTCCCCCTTCTGTCTGCTTGGTGAGACGCGGCTGTGGAGGAGGAAAGAGGATGAGAGGAGAAGAATAAAGCAGAGCGCGGGGATTTGGACATTTGGAGGATGAAGTTTTAATTAAGGCAATTCTCCTCTCCCTAAGCAGACTAATTTAGCCATACTTCCTCACAAGTGTATGAGACGATTGAAACAAGAAGCAAAGGAGAGGGCTGAAGGGCAGCCAATATTAGATCTATTGTAAAAGAAGATTTTGAAGTGCTTGAATGTGTCATTCAAGAGAAAAATAACTGTGAGAGGGGGGAAAAAAGACAGCCGGACAGTTGGTGTGCTTTCAGAAAAGAAAAAAGGAAATGAATACAATCCTTATTATCAATTTGGAAATATTACTCTTAAAGCACAAACTTTGGTGTTAAAATTTAAAAAGCAGGTAAACTGGATTTTCTTTTACATTCTTTAGTGGTAAACGTGCAGCTTAGGAAACAATCGAATGACCCAAGGAATTAACATTTGCCATCGCACCAGGAGCAGAAGGGTAACAGCTTGCAAATAAATCTTGGATTGAGGGAACCTGGTTGGATTAAATGTTGTTTTTGTTTAACTTGTTTAAATGGAGGCCTGATCAGAGCAAAGAACTCCCTGAGGTCCACAGGCTGAGGTGCAAACAAAGGTAGGCCTGCCTGGGCTAAAGTCTCTGAGGACTCAGGAATATGCAAAGCCCTGCACCTCCACCACCGAGGCTGAATTTGAATGGCTTAAACCAAGCAGCACCATAAGGAGGCAACAATCAGCTCCCCAAGCCACCGGGCTTTACATATAAAGGTTATAAAATGTAAATAGATGACAGTAGCTGGGATGTCAGGGGCTTAAGTAAGGAAATGCAAGTTTGTATAAAGTGTCAGCCAAACAAATAAAATGTATAAATAACTGTAAAGTTAGCCTCGGATGAAACCTGGGCATGGGAGGGGAGTTAAAAACAAAACAAAACAACTAGAGTAGAGTTCATTGCCCGTGATAGACAGTGTCAATCAAACCAGTGTGTGGAAAGCCTCACCGCCCAGGTCTTTGAGGACACACTGACTCCCTGTTCATCTTCACTGCACCATTCTACACTCCTGAGAGATGGCTACATGGGAACTGAGCAGTAGTTAAAATTATCCACTTGACCTTTTCTTCCATTGGACTCTGCCGAATACAATAACCTACACAATAATATCAATAATAGCAATAATTCCATTTCATGCCTTATCCCATAGCATTTCTTTCAGCAGCAGTGAAAGTGTACTTTATTAGAAGTAATGCTGAACCATCATCATCATTAACATTTTTCTCCAAAAAAGTCAATATATACTAATACATACTGGTTCATGTAGGCTGTTTCATGAGTTATTATTTACAACTACAGATAAATTATTTAAAAGTTAATAAAAAATGCAGATCAAATAATAGCTGATGGTTTTCAAATTGCATTTTGCCAAATGCGGTACCTCTGCTGATATCCACATCAACTTTTTGCATGCATGCATGCAAGTAACACCTGTTCAAATGCAACTGCCCACAAGGACTGTGACTAAAGATGGAAGCCTGAAAGGATCAAGTACCAAAAAATCTTGTCCTTTGCAGATAGAATCTGAATTTGAAGATATAAGTTTATAGAGAATAGAAAATCCACTTTTACGTGCTTGAACCAGTTAATTTAAGAAGGAAAAAAAGGATTCAGTCTTTCCACAAATTTGCATAAAACCCCCAAACATGATCTCTTCTTTTAGGAAAATGGATGAGCTAACAAAAATGACCAACAGTTTTTTTAATCTGACAACGTACTAATGTATTAAGTAAATTCCCACCTACCAGTTGGGGTAAATTAGCCAGCTAATCCTGCTGTGTCAGTAAATGTCAATGTGATACTTCCTGCAGCCAGGAACCTGCTGACAGACACCACAACAGTGCTAACTAGGGCCTTTTAGAGATGCAGGATAATGGTTAGCTTGCCAGTACAACCTCAGCATTTCAACATCTGTCTCTTTCAAAGGTCAACAGGAAGGAAGATGACAGCTATTTCCTGGTAATGCCAAACCAAGATGCCTGGCTATAGAGCTGCCTACCAGGTGTGATTATTTCATGTTATCAGCGATCTGAAGCTAGTTATGAATCTAAGAGCAATATAAAGTGGATGGTAACAGAATGCCAACAAGCACAACTATCAAAGGCCTAATTTGATATCATCTATATACATGTCAGAGATTAAAAACATAGCGGTTTTTGATATGTCTGATGAGTAATGAATATCCAAATAGCAGCATTGTGCTTGCAGTGGTCAATATGGAAATGATGACTTTCCAAACGGCTGTGACTCTTTGTGAGAGTCGTGAACATTTGTAAGCATGAGAAGGTCGGGAGAAAAGACTCTTTTTCTTGGAGAAGTGTGGAAACTTTTTGGAGGGAGGACGGTTTCAGGGGTTGTGCTCAAATCGCCGGAAAATTCAAAGTGGGAGAGTGGAGGGGGTGGATCTGCCAGAACAGAAGGGTGGAGGAGAGGTGGAGGGAGGGGTGATGTATGGATGCGTAAGAGTAAGAGTTTATTCACTGGCGTCTGAGGGAGCCTTTCAGAGCCACTGAGTGAGTGTCTATAGTGGAGCAATCAACCATAGGACTAGAAGGCTTTATCTCTAAAATACAACCCCACCTCCACCACCCCATCCCACCCCACCCTTCAAACACACACACACACACACACACACACACACACACACACACACACACAGACACAGAGTCTTTCTGGTACCTGTGAGAGTCTCTCATGTGCGGCTAAGGGTGCCATTGAGGGAGACAGCAGGGAGAATGGCCCATAAGCAACAAACAATTCAGAGGAGTCTATCATTCTGTGTGGTGTTGTCTTAGGGATTGAATAGAACCACTGTGACCCCACCACCACCACCACCACCACCACCACCTCCTCCTCTCTTCTATATCAACCCCTCCTATCTGCTGCCAACCACTCCGCTCTCTCTTCAGGCATAGGCTGTCATTTTTATGGAACTCGAGTAGCGTACGTTTTTAACACATCCCTATTTTATTTATTTATTTATTTTTAAATGTGTCAGATATATGCTCTAGTTTTTACTGTCTTGCAAGGCTAAGTTTAATGCCTTGATGCAGAAACATTCACTTGCCTCTGTTCCATATACTGTCTCTAAAAAGTGCACCATAGTTTACATAGCTCTCAGTTTGCATAGCTCTCAGAGTGCAGGTTTCCAGATGGTTCCTGTATAAGGTTGGGATTGGGGTATTAGGCAAAGCCTAAAATCAGGGCTTGGCTTATGATATACTGAACCATTCCTCTGGATGACAGTGGTCCAAAGGCTAACCGCTTTAGCTTTTTTACATTTTTCTTTACATTATTACTGACATTTAATTTTTAATTTTAATTTTTTTTAGAAGAAGAAACTAAAGTTACATTTCATGATCACACAAACAGTAGGGTAAACTATATATCAAGCCATTCAGCAAAAGTGTTCCCAATGTCACCAGACCTTGTATCTGCTAAAAAACATTTGGAAGTAAACAAACTGATGGATGACTGAAGCTCAGAAGTTAAGGACACTTGCTGTATATTCATTTTACAGTAATATGCTGTAATATTTAGCTACATACTTGCACCAGTTAAACAGTTAAATGAACAGCTTGACATGACAACGTTCATATTGTCATATATTTTTGTACAGCACATGCTTAGAATGCTCTTTTTTTCCTAATTACTGGACTAAAACTTTGGACATGCTTAGATGAGATCATTTGAAATGTGGTGGCAGATATGACTTGGAAAACTGATGAAGCAGTTGAACATTTTTCGGAATATTCTGAATTAGCTCATAGACCGAAAATTTAACACTTGATAATTCTACAAAACTTTGTTCTAATAAATATTTAAAAAATAGAAAGTTACACAGCAGAATAAATCAACTTCAATAAAACAAATATAGTATATGGAGTGCCCTGGCTTTTGTGACTTGGCGCTATATCATCTAAACTAAATTAAAATGAATACCGTACTGTGTGTTGTGCTGAGAGGCCAAAGTGTGACTTGAAAATTAGAAATGTTTGTCTTTACTGGACCTTTGACTCCTAAGTTGAAAAATGGAGTGGAATTACTTTTTAAAACCAAACTTGTTGTCATTTTTTCCTGGAATAGCTGTAAACTCTGTATGTTAGCTGTATGAATCAACCCCATGGGCCAAAATAGTACTGTTCAATATCAATGTTTTACAGTAATTCATGTAGTATTTCTGCAACAGTCACAGACATGGAAGAACCACTGAGGATAACTTTGGGGAATTATTACTCCTATGCTATGTTTAAAGGATGGTTAAGAGTATATGGCCCAAACATGAAGTAAGGAAAACTATCACAGTAATATTGCCCCTCACCGTATAATGTTAGTAGAAATGCTGCTTTGCACAAGCTTGGTGCCTGATAAGCTTTCACACTAGACTGGACTGTTTAAACATTGAAATCTGTTAGCTGTAGCACATCACCCACACAAAAACCCTGGCATCTAGACTTTAAGCTCATGGCTCCACACACATAGGAAACTGGGGAGTGAGGAGTAAGCCTTTCCCTGGAACCTACAGGTGGATGCCGGGGCTGAAATAGGCATCTGCACAGACATGTGATGGGGAGAGATGGGATCACCAGATTAGGAGGATATGTGGATCTATGGCATAAGTGAAGTGTGTAAGCATGTATGGTGCACTGCAGCTCAAGTCACCTGCCTAAAGTAGCTTTGCTCCATTTCTCCAACTTTCAGTTTATATTGATTGCCTGAATTAAATACAGGAAGAGGAATGCTCTTACCCTGAGAGGGTGAAAACAGCAGTGTATACCCAGAAAACAGGGCTGAAACCCCAGTGTCATCAAAGCTGGTCAGTTTTTGGTACAGTAGAAAGATGAGTATTGACATTGAGTAGAATAATTGATAAGCCAGATATTTGTTTAGTTGCCATTGTTTTTAATAAAAGAACTTTTAAATTTTGATTTATTTTGCTTAATTCTAATCAAAAAAAGAGATAGCAGAAAACATTTACCGAACACAAACTTTCTCTGTAATGTCTAAGATGTATGTCCAAGTACTGTTTACCTTGAACTGACATCCAGGTAACATGCATGGTGCCTGTTCAATTTTCACTTCAGAACCATTTTTCAGTTATGACTAGACACAGAGAAAAGGCCGCAAGCTGACAGAGTACCCTGATAGAGCAAAGATGCCAGTCAGTGATGTCCATGAAGTGACCTCATTCAAAGGAATTAGAAGGTTCATAACTAGGATAGGTAGTTCTAGTTAAGTATAACTAGCAAACCATGGCACTCACTTGCACTTAAATGTACTCTGTTAAGTTTTCACGTTCCATATACCAGAAAGTCCCACTTTCTCTAACACAGCCTCCTCTATCGAGCTCTGGGAAAAGCAGGAGGAGCAACACTTATCCCAACATATGGTCCCGTGATCCCTTCTCCCTGATCTGTCGACAGCATCTGTTGCCAAGTGCATAACACAGACAGAAATTACAAACATTGTGTAGATGACACCAGGAGAAGACCAGGGGAGCACTCAGAGTTGGAAGGAAAGGTACGGAGAGGGCACGGGGCTGGTGGCCACTGGGGTAAGGTGGGGGTGTGTGTGAGGGCACCAGGAGGGCGTAAATAGAAAGGCATAGAATACAGTCATTACCCACCCAGGGCTATTCCTCTCTGGCCCATTAGCTGCTGGCGGCCGTGACCAATTGGGTTTTGTCGCTCCTAGCAGGGTCATCCAGTGGTGGTCTGGGCCTTTTCTATAATGGACGCTCACTCAGCCGTCCTCACACAAAACCTTTAAGAGGGAAAGAAATTCTCTCCCTGACTCCCTCTCCTCTCCCTCTCAGTTTAAAAGGAGCCAGTCAGGCAAGAAAGCGAAAGAGTGAAAAGTGATCATGAAAGGAGATTTGTTGCAATGCGAGACGTGCAGGGAAGTGATCGTTTAGCCACACGTGGGTTGAAGGGGGACTCCATGGCGGTGGGTCTTGTTAACCCTCTTGACTTGTATGCCAGAAACCACATCAAATTGCTCTGCGCCTCAAAGTCTGCGGACGTGGTTCCTTGTGGGATAAGCTCACAACTTCACAACCTAGCGGCGTGTGTAATTTTCAAAGAGGAAAGGAGGACTTTGAATAGGTCATTGCAGATTATCCAGTGTGCATGAACACAGCACCTTGAACTTCGATGGTTAAAGCGAAGTTCGGTCTTTAAAAGAATCAGAAAAGATTACGAGTCAGTGGAAGAAACACAAATTCCTAGACATTGCCTTTACAGAATCATTGCCTTGAATTATCTTTATCATCGACACACTGCCATTTGAAAACCTGAAACATCTACTTTGTGGAAATCTGTATGAAACTCTCATCTTCATGGCTATAAAACCCCCAAAACATCATAAGCCTCTCCAGGCAAGATGTGGAAATGGGACATTCACACAGAGTGATATTTAATTGTGTGAACATAAATGCATATTGCATCTTATGGGATGTGCATCTGTCTGTGTGTGGGTGTTTTGTTTTTTTTTGTTTTGTTTTTTGTCCAGTCCCAAGCTGAATAAAAGGCCAGTTAGCCACCTAGCGGGCTGCTAATTCTCCATGTCAAATACAATAGCTGCAATTATATGGTAATCAGTGTTGGTGGTTCATACCTTTCTGCTGCTTTTCTGCGAGTGTGTGTCTGGTCGAGCTGCTCCTCAGGGAGACGGTTAGTCACGGCTTATTATTGACCCATTAGACACCCGTCCCACTGCCAGAAAGAAACCAGTCAGCTCACAGGCCGTGCTGCATTTGCGGAACAATAACAGAGGGGAGAGTGAAAATAAAGTTAATCATTTTGTTATCTGTGGACAAATTGAACACGTCGCTGCCAAAGATGATTCCTTTAGAGGCACCATATCCAAAGTTTTGCATGCTTTCATTAAAAACTAACAAACGAATGACTTTAGAAGCCATAATGCTAGACTTTAGGCTCTTTTCCAGCCTGCACTAATGCATAATGAATTATTTGTGCTGGTAAAGAACAGAGGAGACCTTTCAAATCAGAACATACTAAAACTCCATGACCATCTAGTAATAATGTAGCTTGATAAATCCCTAAATATATTAGCGGTCTAAAACTTTAGGAACTTTATGAAAAATATTCCCATGAAACATCTTAGTTATAGTTACATTTTACGCACACACCAGTCCCCCCAACTCACAGTGTTGCTGCAAATAAAAATGAGCAGTTACTCCGTTTTATTTTGGCACCACCGAGTACTTTTTTGCTGCTTTTTTTTTTTTTTTTGCATACACTGGAGAACAAACTTTACAAGTCAAAAAGAGATTATTATACAAAGGAGACTCATAACATGACACAAGCTTGTGAAGATATTCTCTCTCAAAACACATCCTCGTGTCTTTGTTGCTTCTTCTCTTCGTCCCATAATCGGCAACTGTGTTGTTTTGATATAATCCTCCAGATCTGTCAACTCAAAAGCTTGCCCTCTGCCCCACCCATCCGTCCATCCCCTCACCCCGCAACACACCCACACAGACCCCTCTGCCACCTCCTCAGCGGTCTCCACCCCTCCAAAGCAAAGCTCTCTTTGTTAACCTAATGTGCTTTTACCAGTTGCTTTCTGCCAGGGAGACATCTGCTGTGTGCAACCAGTCAATATTGTGAGGACAGTTCAAAGCAGCCAGTTCATTATCTGTGTCAGCTTAACAACCCGAAGGTAGCGGTCTAAGGGACACAAGGAGGAGGTGGTGGTGGAGGGGGAGGAGGGTGAAGGGGGGGTACAATGTGTGAGGACACAATAGACTCCTCATTAACCAGTGATTTATCATGATGGGATGCCCGGTTCAACCTTTGCCCCCCCTCCCTCTTCGTGCACACACCTCTAGCACCCCTAGAAAAAGATTCCTATTGTTGGAAAAGGGGAAAAGAGGACTGTGAAAGTTGGGCTGAAAGCAAAATGATACAGTTAAAAAGTCAAATGAAAAGTTAAGGTGGGAAAGCATCCTGCATTGCTAAACTGTGCTCTTTTGAGCATGTCTAAGGTTAAAGAGTCAGCGAAGACCAACAGTCTAACTTATGAGCTTATCACATTTTTTTAAACAAATAAAAACAGACAAAGCCGATAGTTTCTCTGTTACATTTCTCAATCTTCCCACTTAGATCTGAAACATTTAAACACACTTTAAAGTTTGAGACTTCTTTGATTGCCAAATGCTCTAATCCTGACAACTTAAGAGAGAGCCCAGAGGCCTGAAAAGTCAGCTTTATTAAACACCACATGCTATATAACTCACACCGTAAAAAATTTGCCTTGCAACATACACACCCCTCCCTTTTCTGATTTCAGGCTATATGAAAGTCAAATCTCTCGGTCATGATGATATCATACATGTCAGAAAGCCTCTAAAGATGCTCCATGCATGCATATGCAGAGAGATCATAGTCCATCCTCGGCCGCTCTGCCCTCACACAGACGGAGCCTCCCTTTGCACATAAAGGCTGTATAATGAGCGTTTAATGTATGGCTTCTCAAAACGCGAGAGAAAAAGAATATTTAGCGTGGCCCATGTGGTGGTTTTGTAAAGCTGCTGCATGAAGGAACACACCCCTTTTCACTTTCTACTTTTCCATCCTTTCCATGCAAACCCCCTCTCTCTCCACCCCTCCCTCCCTTTCTGAATCCATTTGCCTAAATCAATCCCGCAGGAGGCGGTCGTGGATAATGTACCAGCCAGGGTTTGTAAACCGTTTTGTTAACAATGCATTTTGAAAAGAAAAGAAAAAGGAGGAGAGAGATAAAGCGAGACGGAGAGAGTGAGAGAAGGAGACAGGGGGAAATGGGCAGAAGGGTGCTGAAAAAGGAACAGTTGGGTGGGTGTGGTGCACTGGGCTGCTTCGGCCAGGCCCTGCCGACTGGTGACACCCCTGTCCCATCTCCTCCTCCCTCAGCTAAAGCCTGCATCCGCCTAATTCGGCCCCAGTCCTCGCTTTAGTCACACCACCTGCTTTCACCATTCTTCACTAACTACACATCCACCCATCGGCTGACGCGTTGAACACACAGAATAAACTCCTGTGAGTCAGCCTAAACCTCCTTTTTTATGTATTTATAACACATGTTACACAAGCAGCAGACTGATAGGCCCAGTGTAATAATAGTGATAAAAATAAGCTGTGAAAGGTGATTCAATTCCAGTGCATCATTTTTTGTTTGTTTTTTAGAGGGAACAAGGGAACACCTGAATACTCTGGAAAGTTTCATGTGCTCATGCAGACAGTGAGAGGACAATCATACTTTTAAACTCAGCATCTTTTCCATTTTTATATTATCATTTGTGTATTTTTATTTATTAAGCCTGCCACATCAAAACTGTCAAGATATTTGACATCCATAATTGAAAGCTTTCAAACTTTCCTTGCAAAAAGCACATGATCTAAACAGTCTGGTTTTGTGTGTGAGATTGTATGTGAGCCACTTTGTCACTTTTTAATGTTGTCTCTGTTCACTGCCACACTGGATTGTAACATCAAGAAGCCATGGACATCACAAAACATTGCGTTTCCCCCTTGAGTTGCTCTCTTAGGCCTTCACTGCAGCCACCTTCAGTTGCTGCTTGTTTGTGGGTCTCTCTGCATTTGGTTTTATCCTTACTGACTGACTTGACAGCTGAAGAAAAACACATTTCTTTGCCCTAAGAAACTGTTGGGTTACTTTTGCCGTATGCTTAGGGTCAATGACTGGCAGTGGCTCAGGTGCTAGGGTGGGTCATCTGCTAATCAGAAGGTGGGTCGAGCTCACCCCAGCTTCTCCTGTGCATGTGTTGACATATCCTTGGGCAAGATACTGAATGCCATGTTGCCCCTGATGCATCCATCGGACTGTGAGTCAGAATGTTAGGTAAAACTGCTTAGGTATAGGCAAAAGCATGTTATGACTCTGTGTGTGATTGGGTGAATGAGACTGTAGTAGAAAGGCACTACATAAGTACCAGTTCATCATTATCCATTTGCACTGTAAATAATGGCAGAATATCGTAATAATATCAAAGTAACATCAAATGAACTGCTAATTAGGATGAAAACAAACTGATCAACACATTTAAGCCCAATCACAAAAGCATCTTGCAAACAAACAGACAAACCAGAAAGGGAGGCACAATTGTCCTCAAAACTGTACCAGTTATATATTTTTGGCAACCGATCAGTACTATTATAGGCTTTGCAACAGTTGAGAGGGGAATGTGGACAAAGCTGCTGAAGCTTTTTCAGTCCCTGCCGCATCAATTTACATATTAGTTTCAGTTAATTAAAATCTGTCCAAATATCATGCAAAGCAGATCAGAGTTTTAATTCAGATAACTCCAGGTTTGGCAAACATTCAACATATTATCACTGACAAGACTGAAAGGGTTGTCTCTGTGAGCTGTGTTAGCAAGGGGTCATCTGCTTCAGTACAAGTTAGTAGTGACATATCCTATCAGCTGGGACCTGTTTCTCAATGTTCTCTTTGCCCAACTACTTTGCCTATCAAAGAGCCTTTCAGCCTGAGGACGCCTGAGCCAGTTTAACATCATATTCCCTTAGGATCCCTCAGATATCCACCAAAGCACCCATTACTGGATCATAAGCTTCAGAATCAGGCAACACTGGACAGGAATCCCCAGCAGAGTCCTGCGGATCTGTGCTGATTTGCAACATAAGCCCCCCTGTGATTGCCCATTAGCCCCTGTCCCCACTGACAGTGGCTAGTAGGGTAGCATGTGTAGGTCCAACCAGCTACTGTGCTTTCCCATTGAAGGATTGCTACCATTACTTCCCCTAATTGGCTGTGAGGGGTATTAGTAGAGGTTGTGCCTTTGGGGAATTGATACTGACATCTGAACTGATGTCCACTTAAAATGAAGATGATGTTGAGTCATAGTGTGCTAACAGAAGAATATTCCCTTGGGATGCAGCTTAGGGTCTGATGATTGATGGGATATTCTAATACAAGCCCCCTTTGTCAAAACTGATTTTATGTTTGCTTCATTTTCTGTGTTCCTTACAAGAGCTAAAATCTTCACTTTTTTCTTAGATTACCTCTAACCATATAAAGGTAACCCAGGTGTGTGAGAAATTCTGGACAGATTTAAAAATGTTTCTGCTTATTAAACAGCCATTTGATAAGCTCAATACCTATTATGATGGATACAAATCTGCACCCAGCATTTGGAACATTTTTTGTGTTTGTGTAGGGACAGCTTTGTTGCAGGAACCAACTATGATGTGTGACATTGCATGCTGGGATACTATGCTAAATTTTACAAACTAGCATAATGTCCTTTTCTTGTGACATTCAAAATAAGCTCCCTAAATTCAGTGGTAAACAGCTTTAGGATGTCATTTCCTATTGCCTCTCTGTTTGCTTGGGAAACTCACATTTTTAAGCAATTAGGTAAAAATAAATACTCCATTCCATCTGATATAAGCAAACTTTTAGATTATTTTCTTCTTTCTTCTTTTTGATTTGCACAAACATTTTACAGTCCAAAGTTTGAACATATATAATAAATGCTGTGATTTTTTTTTTTTTTTTTAATTGGCCGTCGACCCATCTTTGGGTCATTTTTTCACACATTGAAATCTGAAGTAATGGTTGAACATGAACATCTCAAAAACTAAAAGCCAGAAATTTTCACCGGCCCTTTGTACCATCAAAAGTAGCATCTGAAAACTCCAGAATTTGGTTTAATTTAAATTAGACTATCTGTTAATATTTCCGTTTGCTCAATTCAACATGAAAGTTGAGCAACAATAGCATTTTTTTTCCTTCTGTGTTAGAAGAATTTCATGTTAAAAATATTGTGTTTTATTTCAGCATTTTTGTGAAATATAATGATTCAGAAATTGTCACTAGTTGTCTTTTGTAATGTGGATTATTTTATTAGTGTATGGTCAAACATGGGATTTTATATGAGTGCTGAAAATTATTTTATATTTTAACCTCGGCGGGAGACAGACAAGGTTAGACCAGGTTTACAGATGCCTTTTTACAATGAAGGAGAGTTCTACAACAAAAAAGCTGGACAAGTTGTACAAAAAACTCCACTGTCTCAGTATTACTACATGGAAAAGTGTCTGGTTTCCTATGCACACACAGGTTAGGGGATGCACATGATGGTATTGTCCAAAACAGATTTCTCACAATAATCTTACCCCTGCTTTCTTACAAACTGAAAAGCATGCAAGGCACATATTCTTTTTTTTCTTTTTTTTAAAAAAAGGACTTTGGGAGAAGCGTCAGATACCTGATCTGCTAACACTTTGTAAGCGCACCAGAGGCCACAACAGGCCCACTTGGAGCCACCCACAGTCAGAACTAGTGTGACACATGAGCCAAGGGGCTCATAGTTTTTCTGCATGATGTCTGCAGATCAGAGCACACCAACACTGAGTGTGGTCCATCAACAGGTCTTCCTAATCAACCTCAGAGACCCCAGTCTTTTAGCCGCCAACTCTCAACATGTCTCGCTGTGTTTACACACACTGATTAGTTTGGTAAGTGCACAGAATGTCCCAAGGATGGTGATCTCTGAATCAATGTGCCCCTCAGTCCCATCCTTTATCTTTGCATCCCTCTGTCACAAAAGCTAGAGATCCTCTTGGAATCGGTGAGAGAAATTAGGGGATCAGAGTCGGCCTACTCTTGGGCAAACAGAGTGAACTAATGGACCAGCCGCTTTCTCCTCCCCTCAAATTATTAGTGCAGCGAGGGAATGTAGCCAGTCCAGTCATGATGTTAATGCTAAAGCTCACTAATCCCTTACACACACATTGGCTTCGCACTCGCCTTGATACACACATGGCTACTGGGTAATCAGCCCACCACCCATGCAGTGGGAGAGGATGGGAGAGTGCAAGACAGCCAAGGAAGCCAAGCGCCTGAAAAATGTAGGTTTGAGAGATGTGGGGGAAATTCCAAAAAAAAGGGGGATAACTTGTGGTCCACAGCAATTTGGGGGTGGGGGACGTCCACAGGAATGCTAAGGTAACCCGTTATTGACCATTTAACATCTTTCCCCTCCTCTTTAGCAACACATCACTGCTGATGGTATCTCTTTTGGGTTCAGGTTAGCAACAGCTGGCTTGAGAAGTATATGTTAATGCCACTGTTTGGGAGGAGTACTTTGGGCTTATGAGGGATTAGCACTTGTTGGCCAGCCCTTACTCCCTGCCGAGCGAGCACGCTAATACAGGTGTTAGTAAACTGGCATTAGATTCCAGCTAATTAGCTTCCATTCAGCAAGTGATTGTCCAGCTAGCTCTGCCATTTGTCGTGGTGTTTGCTCATCGGCAGGGAGGTCTCTGTGCTGTGGTGGGTCTGCCATGATCCAGCATGATCTCCCTTTTTCCCTTTTTCACTCCCTGTAAACCACCACAAGACAGCATGGCCCATCCAAAGGAGAAATTCAGGCAGTTTTATAATATGCTAAGATAGAGAAACAGAGGGGAGGACAGAGAGACTATGTCCGTGGCAAAGCATGAGTTTGACAATGCTTCTTTTTCTTCACTTTTTACCTTCCCTTCACACTATGCCAGCATATCCTACCAGTAAAAACAGAGCATATGAAAATGTATATGAGCCACTTTAGTTGAAGACAACTCTGAAGTGAGTGCACCTGGAAAAACCACCAATCACATAGTTTATGCACACTACAGTAACTGCAGTAGGTTAAAGCTGAAACAGGGAAAACGATGGATGCATAGAATTTGGATCATATTTGTAACTTTTACTCTTCTAACTTTTTATTTCCAATTAAGTTTTGTCTAACCTGGAGATTTCTATCATCTTACTACATGACCAGACCCTTCATTTAAATTACAGTACTGATATGTAAAGGAATATATATGCATATAGTCTAGCCTATGAATATAAATGTATGGGAGCAGCCCATTACACATAGTTTTAAATTGTTGTGAATTGTGATTTCGACCCTGAATTGGACAAGCGGAATTTTGGGGATGAATGGATTTTTGGATGTACGACAGTGTGCAAATACAAGGTTGAATTTCATTCATGGCGCTACTTTTAAAAGCATGACTATGTCAAGATAACATGTTTTATTAGTTGAAAATCACATCACCTGCAACTATTTGGCGACTTTGTATTTTCTCTTCCAAAATAAAGTTGTAATTTGTACAAAACATTAAAAATGTGGTAGGCTAGCTCAATAGGCTTATTACCATAAAAGCCTCATGTCTGCGTGTGTGATATACAAAATAATTAACTGATTATGAATACAGGAGAGGGACAGGAATCGAAAGATAGGTATTACGTGCCCTTCACTGTTGCTTCATGTGGGAAAGAGACTAAAGGTTAGTTGGCTGACATTCCCGAATCCAATCTGCCGGGGACGTCGGCAGTTCAAAGGAGTCATTAGGCTTCATCCGTCCTGCCACAAAAGGGAGATTTAAGACAGCAAATAGATCTGATAGTGAAAACTCAAAGCCAAACACAGATATCCTCTAAGAGGCTTTGGTGTATTATGCTATTATTACTACATACAAGACCATATAGATTTAACAGTTTCAAGTTTAATTTTCTCCTGGGAAAAATCCCATCCTATGATCATCTGTCTTTTTCATGTTAACTAATATTGAGAAAAAAAAAGGCAAGGAGAAAATGTCAGTGACAGCCAATTACAATTAATTTGCTATTTCAGTGAGTTCTGGAGGTTAGACACTCAAATAAATCCACATCTCAATTAATTATACATTTGGAATGCATTAAATATTGGAAAAAGGTTAGTAAACCCTAGCTAATATACGCGCAACAAGGGAAAAGGAAGGCCCTACCAGTTAGCTGTCTGACTTTAACAAAGCCAGACTCGCGAAATGGGCTCAAAGGCCAATACACATCCATTCAGACAAAGGCAGCAGAAAACATTTGGTAAGGAAACAACTTTTAGTAAATGGGAATGGAAATGTTGACCAAAAGGCACAATACAGCATATCAGCAGATTACTGACAAAAAAATCTGAAATAAATAATATAACCTGAAAATAAAATTGGAAATAAAAATTAAAGTGCATTTGGTATCAGCCTTACTCTTTAAAGTATCAAAAATTATGTCTTTAAAAAAAATCATAGGACTGTCTTTCTGCACCTTTCTGCCTTTTTATGTCTCTTTATCACGTCTCAATCCCAGCATATGGCAATAGCACCATTTGTTTATTATTTGAAAAATGTTATTATTAATTATTAGCTAAATGAATGCTTACTATATATACTATATTGTTTCAACTGTATTGTTGAAACAATACAATATAGGCTAAAAACATTATGAAAATGACTGCAATCGCTGCTCATGGTTCTGTTTATGCTACACGCATGCATGCATACAGTCCACTATTTGTTATTTCTTTCCAGCAAACCCTGACAGACAGGCAGATGCAAAACCTCTCAGGTTAATTAGCCAAAAGCTCAGACCCTTTTGGCAGTTACCTCATAACTTTGCTGTTAACATTCAGTTTCAGCACTGGCAGACTTGGAAACATGGCCTCGTGCTTCAAGCAATGTGAGACACTTTGATGTTCAAAGGTCCAGATAAATCATGTTCTTTATGTCACAGCATCTTGTTTAAACCTAGATTTCATACTGTAAAGTCTGTTTTCAGAGAAGATAATAGACTTTGCGATTTGTCTTATTTAAGTGCAAAAAGATGCAAAGTAAAGATATACAGTTTTAAGACAGCAGAAACCAGCAGGTCAGCCAGATGTGCATGGGCAATCTTAACTCTACCTGCTGGGAGCTGCTAGGTCCCCCAGACTCCTCAGGATCATCTATTGAAAAACACAGATAATCTGTTTGCTCTTCTAATGAGCTCATTGTTCCGTAAAGAAGGAAAAAGCAGGTGTCATTGCTGCTTAGCTGTGGCTCTTTGAGCAGGAAAGCTCCTCTGAGTCCAGCTGATACCTTGATTTGGCTCAAACATATTGCTAAAGTCTGAGCCTGCAACAAAGCCAAGCCTGAAGAAGACTGGGCCTTTATCTTACTATGCCATTATTTTTAAAACTTAAAACTGATCAGATGATTTGATGGCAGGTCCGACCTTTGAAGCCTTTAAAGTTAAACCTTCTCTTTTTTAATTTCGATGCACTCTGTAAAATTTGTAAAACATAGGCCGGCTGTTTTTGTGTGACT
Organism: Pelmatolapia mariae; assembly: GCF_036321145.2. Classification (NCBI taxonomy): domain Eukaryota; kingdom Metazoa; phylum Chordata; class Actinopteri; order Cichliformes; family Cichlidae; genus Pelmatolapia; species Pelmatolapia mariae. The sequence goes on from NC_086227.1 coordinate 7,989,085, forward strand.
TGATTTTTGTTATATTTTATATCTTCTCTACATATTTACAGGGATTTTAGTTCAGAAAACACACGCTTTTCTTGCTTAGATGGAACTGCAAAGGGAAAACTTTTTTGCATTGCGCAGAATAACTTCTGCACAATGAATTCTCTGTACTACATATATGTTTTTATGTTTTTATATATAGTGCAGTGAAGTGTATATGTCTTTATCATGCCAAAAGTGCAAAACATGTGTAGTGACAAAACACTGTCAATTAATAAAATCAATGAATCAAGTGGGGAAAAACAAAATCCATATGATTTTTTAAACTAATGACACTGACCAGTAACAAGGTCACTTTAGGCATCCTAAAATATTCATGGATATATTATCATTTGGACCACAGAACACAGTGGAGATGATTTCCCATTGAAATGTATGGCAACAAATGAACGTAAGGTCAGCAAAAAGACAAAAGACACATTTTTTCACTACTGTTAACATTATTAGACGCCGCAACATCTGATGGCAACAGTCGGCTTTAATGATGGAGCTTCGCTCACATCTCTCCCTCACAGACGCACCATATATATCACTGAACCCTCCATCTTGATTAGACAGTGCCTTTCTAATTGAGCTAATCCCCCACTTCAGTTTGAGCGCTGTCCCCTGAGGTCTGACCCTCCACTCTGGCTGCCTCCTGCTCTCACTGTCTCAGCTCTCAGCTTAAAACTCCCAGCCCCTCTGAGGCTCATGTGGACTGTAAAGCTGTTTATTGAGAGACAATGGGCAGCAGATTGTGCTGTCAGGCTCCATTAATTACCATCATTAGCATCACACTCCAGAGTCTGTGGATCTCGGGCCTTAAGCCTTAAGCCGTGTTGGTGTACAGATTGTGTGTATGTGTGTCTGTATGTGACGTGTATATGCAGGCATGCATGTATGCGCTTCTTATTTGTCTTAATTGGTCGTATCACTCGTTTTATTTGCTTCAAAGAAATATACATTTCAGAAAATACACACGCACACAAAATCTTATCTATAATTAGATATGTTCATTTTAGTTTGGTGTCCAGGGGTTCAATCATATGTCAGCAGTTAACACTTTGAAATGAAACTTTTAAAACATTGTATTTTCTGCAGAAGATTACTTTTTAAGATGTTTAAATTGTACTCTGAAGCTGAAGTGTTGGCAGACTTCAGCTAAGTTCAGTTTGATGTAAACATTGCAGATGTTTTATGTGACACCTGCAGGCTCAAACAGTTATATTATATCTCATTTTGAACACAAATAAAATGTATATGAGGTGAAAACTGTAGTTTCCTAACTGCATAAGCCAAAAAGCCTTTAAATATTTCTGGCCAACCAAATTTTCCACCTTCATCTAAAGTCAAAATAAAAAACTGAGAATTTGGGTATTAATTTAAGTACTGACATCAATGGCTAGGGGCCATTATATAACATAGAGCATAATAAATCATGATGCTTACCCACCAACTATTGTAAAAGTTAGTCTTGCATGAAAATGTTTTTGTTAACATTGCATAACAAACCTGTTACGCACTGTTGGGTAAATGCTATAACTGAAGTGTAAAGTAAAACAAACGACTGATGGAAAACCAACTCTTTATGATCCATATGTCCTTTTAGAGACTAATCAATGGTCAAATGCAATTGACCACTGACCACCATTGGTATTTTCACCTCCAACGGCGGAGTTCTAAAAGGAAATTGAACCACGTTTCTGCCACGCACCCACCGAGGCATAAGCCTTCTTACTCCAACTTCCTGTCTGATCAATGTGAGAGACAATGACTCAACAGGTGCGACAGACAGGAGCCCAGCAGCAGCTTTCTTCCCTGCCGCTAGCTCCAATTAGCACCCGTGGCTAAGGAACAAAGAGGCGACATTTCATTTCAGCAGAGTGCCAGTTTAAGGCCTCTTCTCTCAACCTCAGTCTCTTTTCTTTCTGTCTCTTACTGCTGACATCTTTAAAGGATCATCCCTGGCTCCATCATATTCTATTAGATTGGGTCGATGCCTTGTGTTCAAAGTGGCAGGAGTGCTAAAAACATGGGGTGTTGATGAATTCATTGCATGTGACTGGACTTGCTTTCTTTGTGTGGAGGTTTTGACTAATGAAACCCCCTGAAGATCTGACAAAAGGCAAAGACATTTTTTAAGGTTTGGTCCAACTCTGGAACCACGCTGGATTTCTTCACCAGCAGACTAAAGTGTTGCTTTTCCCTACAACTTCCACTTTTTGGAGAAGAGACCTGGTGTATTCTATTTCAATTACAATTCCCCCCCCAATACACAGCACTTGCTGTGTAAATACCTTTGACCGATGTAAGAATACACGTAGACGTGGAGAGCTGGTTTAGCTCTGATGGGTTGAGCAGGTGACCCATATGCTACAAGGCAAATGCAGAGCCTTATAGGTTCAAATCTACCCCAAGGCCCTTTACTGCATATCTTCCCCCTGCCCCTCTTCTTCTGCCTTAACCTCCTAAGACCCGAACTCTTTCTTGGCCTGCATTTTTAATTTCTCTTTACTATTTTGGCTGATTGGGAGCTGATGAATGTAAAAACAAAGAATTACCTGATTTTTTTTAACCTGATTTTTGTTTCTGAGAAAAATGAGATCCACATATGAGGACATTTATTTTAAATTTTGATAGAACAGTGGCAGTATAATATCCTTGTAAGTGGATATCAGGCCCTTGTAGAGCAAAATTTTGTATTTTGGTATAGACAACCCAAAATGTGATGTCCACATATGTTGATGCCAGGTCCTAGGAGGTGAAGGTTTCTTTTAACCTAATTTTCCTCTAAAGCACTGGCACGACATGAGGTTGAACATTTTATAAGCATATTTTCTATGTAACTTTCTATGTTTTTCAACAGCATGAGCTACTCTGACTGAGCAATTACAAGTGTGTTCAGCTCCAGTTAAATAGTCATTTACCTATGTATAGCTTACTGGTCTAGGGCTAATATAGGTCTAATTGACCATTTTTGGTCTTTTATGGTGTTCTGTTAATGGGTGGGATATTTTAGAGAGCAAATGAATATTTTGTGCTCAGAGTTGATGTGTTACAAGCATGAAAATGGGGAAGCTGAAGGATTTGAGTGAGTTTGACATGGCTAGCCGACTGAGTCAGAAACTAAATTAAACCTGGGTCTGGCTCAGAGGGATGGTGGGAGTGTCTAAGTGTTTCAAGAATCCCTCTTTGACTCTGAACTGCAACAAAACGATCTCATGTGTTTTACAATCCGGTGTAAAGTCTGGAATAACTTTTCCATTGTGATTGATCAGAGAGAAATCCAAAAAGTGGATGAGTTTAAATATCTGGGTGTCATCTTAGGTTCCCATCTTAATTTTAAAACTTTTAAAACAGGAAAGTATCCAGAACCATTAAGATCAACATAAACTGTTCCCGTTGTATAAGATCATGTTTATGTGGAAAAGCTGATCATTTGTATCTGCATGATTCTGTGTCATCTCTCGTACTGTGTCACTGTTTGGAGCCGAGCAACTCAGTCTGCTTTAAACCCCATGACGCTGATGTATAAACAAGCACTGAAAGTTTTAGACCAGAAGCCGTGAAGTGGCACCACTGTAAAATACTGGAGAAACACATTCTCTTAAGCTTTGATACAGTTTTGGGATTTCTCTTTTTTAAAACTAACTTTTAAATGCATCAATGGTCTTGTCCTAGAGTTAGTGACCAGAATGATTCTAAAGCCAGCAGAAACAAGAAGAGTAGCTCATGGAGACCGCAAACTACCAAAAGAAAACATCATTTGGTCAATCCTCATTCTCACTCAAAGGTCCTCAGATTATTGGAACAGTTTACCATCTGCAATAAAAATGTTTAACAGATCCTAGAGTTTTTAATTCCCAGGTAAAACCATAGCTGAAACAAAAACAAAATCTCTGGACACTGATGTAAACCAGCCTGCTTTGCTGTGGCTGAATAACACGATACATCACCATGCATCCCCTGTTATTAGGTATAGTAACTCTGAGTGCGTGTGTGTGTGTGTGTGTGTGTGTGCGTGTGCGTGTGCGTGTGTGTATGTATTTGTGGACAGATTAGTTTTATTTCTGCTGTATTTAAAAAAAAAAAAAAAGTCCAATCACGGACTGGGTTTTCTAGCCTTTAGCTAGAAGACCTTTGTACAGAACAACAGTTGGATTGTTTTATCATATAACATTGTCTTATGTGCTGTCCTTAATTAAATAAACCTAACTAACTAGCCGCAGACCAGTCCTTGTTCAGTACATAAAGCAGCAAAAATGGATACATGAGCATCAGAACTGGACCATGGAGCAAAAGAAGGTGGTGGCCTGGTCTGATGAATCATGTTTTCTTTAATGTCACGTGGATGGCCGCGTGCATGTGTGTCACTTAACTGGGAAACGCCTGGCACCAGGATGCACAATGGGAAGAAGGCATGTCGGCAGAGGCAGGGTGTTGCTTTGGGCAATGTTCTGCTGGGATACCTTGGGTACTGCCATCCATGTGGATGTACTTTGACACGTTGCATCTACCTAAGTCCTGCAGGGCATCTACACCCTTTCATGGAAGTGATATTCCTGCCCTTGGCTGTGGCCTCTTTCAGTAGGATACTTCCCTCTGCTACACAGCAAAAATATGATGCTGATGCGATTAACATCAGCATCAGCTAATTAACATTAGTTTACCAAGAGCTTGAAAACGTTGAATTTCACACCCTTAAACAGTACACCTCCAGTTTCTCCAGCATAAACCGCTTTACTGTGCGGGGCAATGCAAAGACACACTTACGCCGAGCCACGTTTGTCGCAAAACCAACAACAAAAACAAACAAACAAACAAACAAACACACACACACACACACACACACACATTCATGGGTTAGGGTTAGATGAAGATTGTGCACAAACTAACAGCTGGATGCATTACAAACCTCTAGAGCGCATGCGCTGTCCGTGGAGCGGAGCGAGGCGTGTTTATAGCATCCCTTTGGTTTGCTTATATATCATGCTACAGTTTAATACAAACATAAAGTTAGCAGTCTGCTGTGAGTTGGTTTCGTGTATTAACCTGCCAGCGGCACGCTGTCGTTTCAGATTTCTTCCTCGGCCTATCAACGAAGCAGGAAGACAGCCGTTTGTGTAAATATGAAGCAACCAGGAAGTGTTGCAGCACTTTAATCGTTGCTATCAGCGATGCCTGTTATTAAACTGCTGTGCACCACCCTGGGGAAGACGTTAGGATTTTTCACTGTCCTGGTTGTTTTCATCGCAGCGACCTTAAATTATTTCGAAGATTCCGAAACGGTTAAATACACGAGGTAATGACACGCACTCGTCTTTGTTAACGTTATCGAATTTATACTCAAAACCGAGCTGTACTTAGTAACATACATGCTAAATATGCCACTGTCAGATCGGTCAAGCCAGACTCCATTCACGAATACATGAATTTAAAGTGATCTTTCCTCTTGGTAGTCGCAGTCCCCTTAACACCGATTTCTGAATTTAGCACAAATAATCATAACTGGTAGTCACTATTAACCAGTATTTAATACTTTGTTTCACCCTCGATTATAGCTGCCCACCGAGGTGCTAAACGGTACTGTTCAGATTTACATGTGCATTAAACGCGTGATATTTACATGACAGGGCTGTCTGTTGTTAACAGTATGGCTGAGGACATCAAGACCCTAGAGGAAAACTTCAGGCAGCAGAACAAAAGCTGTTTCATCCTAGGCGCTTCAGGGGAAACTGGCAAGGTGTTGCTTCAAGAGCTGCTGGAGCATAATATCTTCTCTAAGATTACTCTTATTGGAAGGAGGCAGCTCACCTTTGAGGGCAAAACTTATGAAAACCTGGTTAGTGGGCTGATCAGTTGACCAAACCTGCAATAATAAGGCCCGTAAATTTTTTTTTTCTTAAGCACTGTTTTCTGTGGCCCCAGGTCCAAGAGGTGGTCGACTTTGAGAAGCTTGATGATTATGCTGCTGCCTTCCAGGGCCATGATGTTGGATACTGCTGTCTGGGAACAACCAGAGCTAAAGCAGGAGCTGTGAGTGGTCTCAATCCAGCACGGGAACTTGACAACCAAATGATAAGATTTTACTGTTTCACTGTGGCTGTTGGCCATAGCCAAACCTTAGTTTGTGAACAGTAACTATGACTCAGCAGTAACAATAACTGAGCCGTTTCACCCACATTAATTTGGCTAACATTTCCATTAACACAGCTAATAAATTGACAAGGCTCATGGGCTACTTTTATAGACACTGGCTTATTTTGTAATATCTTTTATGCCACTAAGTTATAAAACATTGCTTTGAGGTAATTTAGAAGCGGCAATGTTATTACATATCATGTCTCTCAGAGCACTTCTAAATCATGGAGGTATTATTTGGCTACAATGACTTATTTAAGCGCTCCTAATGAAAAATATTGACCCATATTATACATATGGAAATGATATACATCAGTTACAATCACCAAAATTAAAATGTAAAAAATGTTGGTCTTTTTTGGGGTTCCTATTTCATTAACTGCATTCTTCTGTTTCAGGAAGGATTCATCAGAGTTGATCATGACTATGTTCTAAAATCAGCTGAGGTCGCCAAGGCTGGAGGCTGCGCACAGTTCCACCTGGAGTCTTCCAGGGGAGCAGATAAAAAAAGCGGCTTCCTTTACCTCAAAGTCAAAGTATGTTATTGACTTAACATCCTGAAATTTCCTTAGCTAAACTTTCTTGGAGTCCTAAAATTAATGACTGTTCTTCCAGGGACAAGTAGAGGCAGACATCGAGGCCCTTGGTTTTGACAGATTCGCCATTTACAGACCAGGGTGAGTGATCTCAATTAGAGCCTCTTTTCAAAAAGAGCCAAGACGCTGTGTAAAAAATGTAAACAGGAGCAGGATGGAGTGCTTTTTAAACCATAAATTTATTTGAAAATGGCACATAGCCCCCCAAAATTAGACGAGTCATCACAAAACAAACCCTCTTTCTTAGAAACTAGATTGTACTGGCTGTTACAGAGCCTGTAAATATACACTCACAAGCCACTTTATTAGGTACATTTAACTGAGGACGAAAGGTGAATTGAGTATGAACATGTCTGTTTGTACAAACTCATCTGAGTATTTCAGAAACTGAGGCCTTAGTTCACACAAGCTCACCAAAGCTGGATAATGGAAGATAGGAAAATGAGTCTTTATTTCTACTGTGACATTTTTCATCGCATAAACAAGATGAAATCATGGACCCTTCCTGCCTTGTATTAAAAAATAATAACTAAAGGTCTAAAGGCCAAAGCAGGTATAACCAGGTATCAGCGAGGTATACCTAGTAAATAGGCTGCTGCAAATTACATGAATTGAAGGGATGAGGAACACCTACCTAGAAAATATACAGGGCTGTGGCTGCATAGAGTTGATTAGAACAATAAAAAAGTAAAATCTGGGATGATCATTCTCTAAAAGAAGAGTCATGTGTGACTTCTGCTAATGTGGCAACAACTTAGGGAAACTCACAATGAACATGACACAGTGTGATTTTTCTGTAATTAAACTCTTGTAAATTCATTCTTCTGAAGTTGAAGTGGCATTTCATCAGTCAGTGTGATCTAACAAATTACAATCTCTCAGTCTCACCTTTTGTACTTCTCCTCCTCAGGGTTTTGTTGGTGGATAGGCAGGAGAGTCGTCCCGCTGAGTGGATGGCGAGGAAGTTCTTTAGCGCCGTGTCTGCTGTGGGATTTAGATCCATGTCTGTCCCAATCCAAGAGGTGGCCAAAGCAATGGTGTCAAACACTGTGCTTCAACCTGAGCAGAAGACGGAGATCCTGGAGAATAAAGACATTGCCACTCTGGGGAAAAGTGCAGGGAAATAAGAGAGCAGGAAATTTACAGGGGTGGGAAAAAACATGTTCAGTTTGCACTCAAACTTTCAGAGAGACATGTAAACCTTTACATTTGACAGGAGACACCTGTGATGCTGTGAATAACCTAAGTGGGTGGTTATCTATAATTCATCTGTATCTACATGTTTAAAAAAATATTTGGGGTGTCTCTATATTTTCAAGTCCTATAAACTTGTAAGAAATTGAAGCCAAGTAACTTTCCAAAAGTATAAAAAATTCAAAGGTGTGCATGAGAAGTTGCTTAAAGATAAATATTAACTTTAGTTTCTTTTTTATTTAAGGAAATGTCATCATATTTCAGGGTTATTATATCCTTGAATGCCCATCAAACCAACATCATGGCGCTTTGCAGTTGTCAGAAATCCAAAGGTTTTTGTCTTTAAAGACGTAAAAAAGATAAAGTAGTAGTGCCAGGCCTTTCAGTCTTCATCATTTGTGCTCCAACATATTAACCACTGCCTTAAAGTAAACGTTTACTGAACACTAGATTGAGATAATGACGTTTAACCTGTTCATTAAATTATAATACAAGTGTAACTATGTGTGTTTAATTCAGGGAAATGTTTCCATATCTGCAGGATGAATGTATGGATCAATGTAAAGATATCTTGTGTGCATAGCTTTTACTTTGCACACACCAAGATCCCAATGTGTGATGCATGTATTACAATTTCTGTACTGGAGGTGCTGCATAATTGTCATATTTACAATAAATGTACTCATGACAGTTTATACAACACGTCTCATTTACCTGCTCTCTCAGTTTTTTCTATTTCTAATTTCTTTCTAATATTAGTAGATGACCTGCTCTACCTCCTGAGCCACAGTGACCCACAGGCAAAAACTGCTTATTAAAAACAAATGATCCGCAAATTGATTTCATGTAATGAATCCACAAAACCAGTTTACCTCTTTGTGTGCTTTTGTACAACTCCAGGGTTTCTCCACACCTCTATTATTAGTGCAGTATATTTTCCAAGAAACAGAAAGGTAAAATCTGAGTTTGTTCTTTTTCCTGCATTTTTTATAGACATTTTCTTTTTGCCGCATAATAAATTTCATATTCTTGATTTTAACAGTACAATGCAATATCACGTTTATTTTTATATGTAAAGTGATCTTTAACAGATATATTTTGTATACTTAATTTTGTTCACCCGTTTCACAAGTGTTAGAATTGAAAGTTGCAGATTTATTTGAAGTCGATAATGCAGGTGATCCCCCCACTTCCCTTTTTAAGAGACACTAACTTCATTTGAACATGCGTGACAGAGCGGTGTCACTGTCACGTCTTGGTTCTACCTCAGTTTTCGGTTTTGCCTCCTCGTTATTGCGTTTTGATGGACTTCAAGCTAAATGCAAATCCAGTGAAACGCTTGTATTTGGGATGAATAGCCCCCTTTTCCTCTTTGTTGCAGCAGCGCCCTCTTGTGACTAAATGCTGTAATACATCTTACAGACAAGGATTTGTTCAATAGAAATATTTGTTGGGATCAGCAGTCGGTGGTTACGGAAGCGTAGAGCTGCCACCCAGGCAAAATAAAAATAGAAGTATATCACGTTATAACGTGAAACATTTATTGTTCTAACAAATACTTTTCATGTTTGTACAATATACTTTTCACGTTTGAACAACATAATATCACGTTATTACAATATAATTATCACGTTCGTCCAATATAATATTTATATTGGACGAACGTGATAATGATGTATATTGTAATAACGTGATATTATGTTTTTTCACACATGAAAAGTATCTTGTTAGAACAATAAACTTTTCACGTTATAACGTGATATACTTCTATTTTTTATTTTGCCTGGGTGGCAGCTCTACGCTTCCGTAGGGTGGTCGGTACACATTTTGGTCACAGAAACACAGATGAATACTTTGACATTATTGGCAGCTGAATTAAATTTAGAGCGTTTTAGAGTCTTGCTGTTGTGTGCTTTGGCTCACTGTCACATTTGATATGTAATAACTTCAATGTATGTACTCAGTATTTTGCTTTTTATATTAATTCCCATAAAGACTTGAATGTTGGGTATTTCTCTTCCTTTCTTTTAATCTAAAAAAAACTCCAGTATGGCTACTGTACAAGTGTGCCTTTTAACAAACCACCAAAATGACTAAAATTACCCACAAGGTGACATAAAGAAAGGGAATTTACCTCTGAAATTGAGAAACATTCATTAATCCCTCCCTCCTGCACTTTGGTGTGTGTTGCCATCATGACCCTGAAGTAATTAGTCCATAATGACAAACACATGCATCTCTCTATAAACGTTTGGAGTTCAGAATATGTTTATGGGTCTTAAAAGCCTGTTTCATCAGGTTGCTTCCAGCCTAATTTACTCATATGGTGGTGTAAGGTGGTGCTACTTTTTCTATGCTTCTAGGCCAAACGGGAGTCTAAATACACAGTCTCATATTCTTTTAGAGGCTAAATGTGACTGGACAAAACAACAATCATAATTTAGTTTTCGTTTTTAATAGCTCATCTGGACATCACCAGAGAATGGGATTATTTGCCAGGCCTTTGTCACCGATGTCTTCAGTTGTTTTTGTGTTTGCAGGTCTCCCTATCTCCCTTTAATTTTGTCATCAGCAGGTGAAATGAAGCTCAGTCAGACTGATGATGATTGAGACTCGGTATTACAGAACTTTTTACTTTTAAAGTGCAAAAAAACTTTAAACTTTAAAAATATGTTTTGGGTCACTATTCATATAAGGGAGAGTCAACTAGTTATTTTTTCTCCATTTGGTTGAATAAGAAGAGACAGTATATTCCAAGCAGTTCCGAATTCCTGGACTCCTGTCTCCTTTAATTTTCTTCTTCTTCTTTTCAGCTCCTTTCTTTAGGGGTCGCCACATCTGCCTTCATCTCACCCCATCACTTGCATTCTCTCCTGTCACACCAACCTGCATGTCCTCTCACTACATCCACGAATCTTTGTGGTCTTCCTCCTTTCCTCATCCCTCGCAGCTCCAGCTACAACATCCTTTATCCAATATATCCACTATCCCTTCCTGCACATGTCCAAACCATTTTAATTTTACTTCTCTAACTTTGTCTCCAAACTGCTTATGCTGAGCTGTCCCTTTGATGTTCTCATTTCTGCCACCTCCAACTCTGATTTCTGCTTAGTATGCAAGAAAAAGCATTTCAAAATATAATGCCTTGTCACCTTTACCAAGCTATCTCTTTCCAATTAACTATTGTCTGCTTACCCACCAGGCACGTTACAGATACGGCTACAAAACCAGGCAATAGCCTGCTATGTTTGGGTGGGCAGATAAAACAAAGACCAGAGCTGAGATAAGCAGAGCAGTAACTTCATATTTTTAGAGATAATTCAGGGGCTATTGTTGTGATTTGGCACTATTTAATAAAACTGAAGTGAATTACACACCCTTACCTCAGAGGTACTCTAAATTGATTGAACCAACTTTGATCAGCTGTTCTGGAACAGAAAGCTCAGAGTTCAAAAATTAGACGGCTCTCTCCATCTTCTTTTGTGAACTGAAAAAAGGAAAGGAGACTGATCCCTTTTACAGTGATGACCCAAAATATCAGTAATCAGTAAAAAATTTATTGTTGTGGAAATAAAGCCTTTGCTGTTGGGATGTTCATGTTTTTTCATGTATTGCATTGGTTTTTGGTTTTTTTAAAATAATTATATAATTTAGTCAGGCAACAAATCTAAATATGAATCAAGAGAAAAAAAAACAATGTACAGGGAGATACCTTCATTAATGAATCAGACTGAGACAAATCTGATTTATGTCAACATTTCTTCCATTTCGTTCTTCATGAATTGTCATTCCAAGTACCTTTTCCATCGGTAGGAGAGCATCTAAAAAATAAAATTAATAAAGAAAGAAAAAAAAGGCAGTGGTAGCCAAGGAGTACAAACCCAAGTTTAGCATTTAAAAGTTTACAATAGGACTTCCGGTTTAGGTGAGCATGGGGTATGTCGCATTGAGCGCAGCTCTTGCAGAGTCTAGCTATTATCTAGTATTTCTAAACGTTTACAATAAAACAAGCCAATAAAATACTAAAACTAAACCCAAGCTATTAGTCCCACTTATAAAACACATGCCGCAGTCTTGAAACCACCATTACAGAAATCACGTTTCACTAGTTGTGTCTCACTGGGAAAAAGCCTCCTTACTTGGTCCACCTCCTTCATCATATCCAACAGCAGAGCCCCTTTGCATCCAACTTCACGCTTGTGCACTTCTGCACATGACTGCCATCACCTTCCATCATCTATGCACAGTGAGCAGGTGTGGACAATTTCTTTGATTACGATGCGGGTAGGAAGTAAAAACCTTTCAAAAATAAAAGCATGCAAAAATCTATAGAAACATGGATAAAACCATAATATAAAACCAAAACAATAAGCACACAGAATAAAGACATTAAAACTATTCATACCCTGTAACACAACCCCTGGAATCGAATACCATCAAGAAGCATTTGTTCTGTCTCCACCTTGATCTTAAAACAACTGCAATGCCTGAACCATTTCTACATAATTTAGTGACTCATCGATATGTTTATTTGTAAATTTCTACATTTCTCAGCCCAAATTTGAAAACAACAAAGCAGAACTGCTACATCATAGCATTTGACACTGAGGGAAAACTGCTCCATCTGCAGGGTTTGAAGTTCCTTTGATTTTAATATCCAGTAAGGCATTTACTATTGAATTTAATCTACAATCACAAAAGATTAAAAAACAAAAAAAATCAGTGCATGTCATGATGATTGTCGCCCTCTAGTGGTTGATTAGATTTACTGTCAACCACTTCTGAGGAAAGTCCCATCAGATGGCTGTATTCCTGCCATATTTAGAGTTTAGAGTTTCCAGATAAGGTTGATATTTTTGGAAAGTGAGAAAATGTGGGCAACTGGTGAATGAAAAATATTTATGAAATAATTAAAACCAGACTCCTGTATTTGCAAATATACACTGACATTAATTTTTTAAAGCCTGTTAGTTAGCAGGCTACGGCCAACTAACTAACTAACTAACTAACTAACTAACTAACTACTGGATTAAACTTACTTCAACCATACTCAAACCTACATTATAATATTTTGTTCTTATAAACATAAATGAAAAATGCTGACTGTATCTCCTTAGTACCATAGCAGTTGGTGTTATTATTCTAGGTCACTTCTTATTCTGTATATTGGATTGAGAAACTATTTAAATATCTTAATGTACACAGTGCGATATATCCCCACTTCCTCTGCAAAAAGAAACAGACAGAATACCAGCTATATAATGTATTTCCCTTCAAAATAAAATCAAAGCGCTCTGTGAGGAGGTCCAAAATTGGCGATTCAAGAAATTCAGACACACAATGAGATTGTAGAAGATCTGAATGCTTATATGGTAAATTACATGTGACTGAAAGCAGAGAGAAAGTCTCTTATCAACTAAAATTCCACTGCAGATGAAGCTTGAGGTGCCGAAGTCAAAGTTCTCAAAAGAGGAAACATTGGAGAAGAAGAAGAATGAAGTTAAAGGAGAAAAGGAAGCCCTCAGCATGTCAAATCTGGCTCTGCAAGCTGAAGTTACAGAGCTCCATAAAAAACTCAAAGGGATACCCTTTTTAACCTGATATATTGAAAAGGAGAACATCAGTTGACAAAAGAAACGTAAAGAACTTAAAATGACAAATAAAATAGAAAAGGCTGTGGAGCAGAAGTGTGCAGAAATGAAGGAAGGACAAAATACCCTTAAAAATAACTCAATGGTCTGACACGCTCTTAGGGAAACACCTAGAGTCACTAATGAACAGTGTTGGGTAAGTTACTTTAAATTAGTAACTTAGTTACATTACTAGTTACTTCTCTAAAAAAGTAACTCAGTTACTTCAAGTTACTCGTTACTTTCAAAGTAACTAGTTACTAGGGAAAGTAACTTTTGTTTTACTCAGAATTCTCTTGTTAATGTGTTGCTTCCGTAACTGGATACCCAGCAAGATTGCCAGTCTTCTGGCTTGCTTACTTGCCACAAGTGCACTGTGCCATCTACCAATAGAAAGGAAAAAATAATGTGCACATTTCCACGAGAGAAATCCCACGCCTGGACCGTCGTTGACCACCGCCATGATTCTAGCCTGCTTTTTACATCCAACACAAAAACTGCAGTCGTGGTGCTTTTGATTGTACTCAGAACTTGGAAATTCTGCCTTCTGAATAGGAAGATGTAGGCAACACCAGACTGCAGATGAGCTGCATACAGAGCTGGACTGGGACAAAAAAATCGTCCCGGGCATTTTGACTAGAGACCGGCCCACCATTATAGGAAAAACCATAAAGCCTTTGAATGAAAACAAACACTGTTGTGACAGTGATGTACACTGTTCTGATGGTATATATGTATCAATCTATCAGTTGTTTGTTGTAAGACTCAGATAATTATTTTTTTAAAAGCTAGACATTTTAAATGAGAATAATAAAGAAAAGTATTTCCTTGGCCCCCCCTCTCCCTGTTAATGCCCTACCTGGCCCCCTGGCAAAACTTTGCTAGACCCACCCCTGCACAGTTACCAGCTGTCAGTTACTTAGAAAAGGATCCTGGTGTTATTTGTCTCTCAGAAACAGCTCATAACTTTCCTTCAACTCATTCATGTCACCTAAAAGGTAAACCTGTTTCTACATCACCTGTTCAGCTCTGATGATTCAGTAAGGATATCTCCTGGTTTCACCTTCATGTTTCCCTCTCACCAGATAACCAAACTGACATAATGACCAGCAGCTTTTACAGCTGTGGCTCCAGCAAACATCAGCTGATACTAGAAATTAATATTAAATAAATTCTAACAACAGCTGATCAAGCTTAAACGTGCTGCTGTTGTTTAGCACAACATCCGCTGGTTTCCTCTTTCTGGCGCAAAGTGGGCGATAAATAAACAAGAGAGAAAAGCCGATCAGCTGATCATTGATCAGTTTCATGATTGAAGTAGAAACGGGAGAGAATGAGAGAAGAAGAGGCAGCTGTGCAGCTCCAGCTTTGTGTCTTTTTCATTGTAGCTGAAGTCCGGGACAAACTGTGTTCCTTTTCACCTCAATACGAAACGCGTAATATTTTCTCTGAATACCAGACGATTCTGTTTTTTAGGGGACGGTTGGCAACTCTAATAATTAACCGTATGAACAAAATAAAGTTCAACATCAGTAACATAGCACCCACCCAGCTGTATAGAAACTCCGTCATGCTAGCTAGCACGCAGTACGAAAATGTCAGCATAACGAAAATAAACTAAACCTAAACTTGGTTAATATCTGACTCCGATAGACTGCAGGTCATAACTTCTTACCTGAAGTTCAGTTCACCTGACACTCGGACCGGCGGCCGCTTCGGGTCTCTACTCTTGCCTCCCTTTTCCTTCATCCACCTGCTGGCTTCCACCACTTGCTAATGTTACTGAATCTGCGGAAGCTCCGCGATTACCACCACACGAAGTAACGAATAACGAGCCTATCTAAATCCCAGTAACGAGTAACGCGTTCCTGGTTTTGGCATAATAACTAGTTACCGTGCTCGTTACCACAATAATAACGTAGTTACTGTAACGCGTTACTTAATAACGCGTTAGTCCCAACACTGCTAATGAAAGAATCCATGTAGATCTTTGATTTTCTATTTTGGCAACAGACTAATGTTTTGAGGTGGAAGTGCATCAGCAATGGCTGTGAGTTTCAGTGCAGCAGTGTGTAGTCAATTAGCATCATTCACATATCCCAAATATTCCACAGATGACTGGAAAAACATTTCCCTTCATGGACACTCAAGCCATATTCTTTCTTTGGTTGTATCCAAGTTGTACGGGTGCTGTTCCTCATCTGCTCGAGTGTGCAGAATATTATTGAGATAACTCTACACTGTTAATAACTCACTCAGGATTTGATCCATTGTTCACTGGAACAGTGCTGACAGAACTCAGCAGAACTGCCACAAGGCAGTATCTGAAAAGCCCTTTATGTATGATACTAGTCAGCATTTCACATGACTGCTCTTCTACATGGATCTATAAGTAAGCTTGACAGAGAAAAATTTTGAATTCTGGATTTCAGTCCTCCACTCATTCTGCCCTGCTGCCAATACTGTAGTTAGTGTTACTAAAGAGTCTCCACAGATTCAGATTCCACGGTCCTTTTTTAGTACTGGAACAATGGGTGTGTCCCATGGCAAACCAAAATAACATCCTTAATAGTGGTGTCCCAGTTGCTTTCAAAGGGGCCTACTCTTCCAGCAGGATGGTCCTCTACCTCACTAAGACTGAAAACTAAACAAAAACAAAAGATTACCTTTAATGCAACAAAAAAATAAAAACAAAAATCAGGCAATTCAGTAAGCTAAAATACAGAGCACCTAGTCTTATGCTGCAACCCTGGGATGATAGTAACCCTCTAAACAGCCCAGATGGGGGTCCAAAAACATAATAACACTACCCTAATAGTTTGATTTTGTTATCACTCTGCCTATTGTCATGTTTTAATGTTTAGAGAGGTCACACTGTTTATGGTAAAAAAACAAAAACAAACCCATGTGTGTAATAATGCTGCCATAATCACCCCTGCAGTTATATTCCTTGAATTTAAATGGATAAAAAAGGAAAAGAAACAGATATTTTGACGTTAGAAAGTACCTCAAAAGTTTCAGATAACAATAATCTGACCGCTTTGGTAGCACCCACAGCTAAAACTAGCCTAAACCAGTGCATGTACCTGCTTGTAATGTACCTGCAAACACCCAACAAAACTTTATACGAACCACGTTATTTACGTGTTACCTTAGTTAAACTTTGGCGACATCTGGTGGTTTGTATGTGGAAGTGCTTCTTCGGAATGGGCACGTCCCATTTTTACGTCACCAAACGTCACCAGGAAGTCCTCTGGAGTCAAAGCGACATCATGGCAGAGTACACAGACCCACGTGAGTGACAAATAAGTGTATTAATCAAACACACATACTCTTCTTTTAGCTAGCTCATTTGTGTTATTGACTTCGGTGAAGAATCGTGTTTCTAGTTTCGTCACACAGCTGCTTTTACATCTGCGTTTACACTCATTAGATTTAACTTTGGCAGACGTCGATGGAGCTGCTGAGGAGATGCCTGAGCTCTCAGACGGTGATGATGATGACGACGTTGATGATGAAGAGCAGTGGCAGTGGATGGAGGAGGACAGTCAGCCGGTTACCTGTTTGTTCTGTGACAGGTGAGATCACCCTGCTTTGGCTGGACCTGTCTGTCACTGCTTTTCCTAGAATGATTGGCGACACGTTTACACGCATTTTGAGTTTCTCAGATCTGAAGATGCTTTACCTAAAAGAGATCGTGTAACAAAACACTACAGATATAACTTGCACACACTAAGTGGCCCTAAACTTTCAATTCATGTGTAATAATTGTACTTTTGTGTCAGTGAGAATAACTCATGGTCAGGATAAAGACAAGTTCCTTTTGCAAACCTAGGTCAGTGGTCAGCAAGCTCACCATCAAAAGAGCTGTTTTTAGAACTTCCTCAGCTGTGCAACATATGATGTCCTTCCATCACCTGAAACCTAAAGCTTTGAGTAGGGGAGGATGCAGCCTGTCAGCTCTGTTCAGCTTCAGTCAGTCTCAAGCACATACTCGTTGCTTGTAGTACCAGTGTAACGTGTGGCAGATACACCTGGAGACACAACCAGGTACTCAAGTTCCCAGCACCTGCACTAGTAGACAAAAGAAGAACCACCAACATATTGCTGCATATCTCCCAGGCTACCCTACTACATTGTAGAGGTGGAAATCACCAGATGCCCCATAATACAATAGTATTGCTTTTTTTAAGTATTTAAGATTTATCACCCTTTTCTAATGCAAAATTATGGCCTCAGAGTTCAACTTTGTCAGAGTCTTTGTCCAATAAGATGACGTTATCTCACATACCGCACCTTTTTTTGTTCAGTGCAAAACGAGATTGTCAAGCACATCAACCCTGTCACTAAATCCTGCCATAAATTGTGCCATAAGACAGCGGTCCCCAACCCCCGGGCCACGGACCGGTCGTTTGGTACCGGGCCGCGAGAGTTGAGGCTCGGGTGTGAAATGCATGGTTTTCAGGGTTTTTATCGGTTTTTAGCGTTATTTTGTTATCATTTTTATTGTTAACTCGGTTTTCCTGGGTCTTTTCACGTGTGTTATGAATAAATCTTCTTTTTTCGATACCGGTACTAGTTTTATTTTGTTGTATTTATCTGCGACACCTTAAAGGCCGGTCCGTGAAAATATTGTCGGGCATAAACCGGTCCGTGGTGCAAAAAGGTTGGGGACCGCTGCCATAAGATACTCAGTCGACAATTGAATAGGGTCAAGTTGGCAACTACATGCAGTCTGTTTCTGACAATACATCAATTAACTGTGATAAATCAATTGAAGTCATATATCTGTTGTTGTATGCATAGACAGAAATTCACATTTAACAGAAATTTGCATTTAATAATTATATTTGCCCTCAGCAGCCTTCCTGTTCTGTAGGAATATAACCAAAATGGAACCAGCTGAGTTGTGCTGTGTCCCCTCGAGTTGTGCTCATTGACAAAGACTCATTCAGATGGAAACATGTTGGCAATCTGTCTGCATTTGTAATTTACACAGCAATTATTTGACAACACTCGACAATCTCTCTGAGAGTGACTACAGTCAGTCTGAGTCAGACCATAACTATTTGCAGAAAGGTTGCCTCCTAGCAGCCGAGATGAGCCCCTTTGTTCTTATTATTCCCAGTATTTAATTTAATTTAATACAGTAATGATATTTGGTGTCTATGTATTGATATAGTATTGACACGACAAATATCGTAATATTATGCTGATTGTTGTAAAAGTAATGTATGTACTGGTTCCAGCTTTTAAGGTAGTTATTGACACAAATCTCCACCCTGTGTCTTCTGTGTTTTTTGCTTTTTCAGTCAGGTTTGTTTGCTGTTATGTAAAATAACTGGATACCCAAGTTACTACTCTACTATGAAAGAAAAAAAAACAATCTAAGATTCAGTTTTTGATTTTTCTGGCTTATAACTAAACAAGTCTTCCTGTCTGTCTTATTTTTTTCAGGTTGCTAAGTTCTGTAAATGACACCCTGCAGCACTGTACAGCTGAGCACCAGGTCAACATTGTAGATCTAATAAGAAAATATAGTAAGTAGATATTGATTTTTTTTCCTGCATCACCAAAGAAGCAGAGGGCTGTTCTGTTCTCATGAAATGTCTCAACTTTCTGTCCCTCATTAGATTTAGATGACTACGGATACATAAAAATGATCAACTTTATACGGTCAACAGTGAGTGCTGTTTTCAAACTGAATTGAACGTCATGCTGTGAAATATCAGGATGTGAATGTTTTTGCTTTTTATGTTTAAAGAATGAATATCTAAAAAAAATTGAGAGTTTTCAGATTTATGACTATATACATTTTTTGTGTGTATAGAAATGTAAAGCATCCAGCCTGAATGGGTTGCCAGATGCTCCTTTACCCTGGGAGAGCGAAGACTTCCTGCAGCCAGTCCTTCAGGATGACCCGCTGCTGCAAACAGGTACAGAAGCAGTTTTAAAACACAGATCTTAGTTTTTGATTTTTGAGTAGCTGCATTTTCTATCAACAGATCTCTGTCCTGTTAGAGCGGCTTTTATGCACAGGTCAGAGAACATGTCTGGCTGTTTCTGCTGTTTTGATATTCAGTTGAGTGGAGAATCTGCTGGTCACTGTTCATACCGCAACACCAGCAATGAAAATATAAACTATTTGTGATTGTCATGATTACATGATAGGGCATAAGGCTACTGAAAACTGCTGGAAAAACCATTGCACATCAATAACATGCCATTTCCACAAGGTTTGCTGTGTCCCCCAGCACAGTATCAAAATATTCAGTTTCATCTGCTGTGTGAGTTCTCCCTCTCCTCAAGTCCTGTTCTACTTACCGCAGTGCTTACATATCCTTTTGGCTGTCCTGATTGGTGCTAAGCACGGTTAAGTTTTGCGTCCTAAAAGATGTTCTCATCTTTCAGGACTGCTTCTTCTGCATGATTCTTTAACAGTATTACACAGAAGACTGTGAAATGTCAGCTCTATTGCAAAGGCCTGACTTGCTTATGTTAATGCTTATGTTAATATTTGCACTTATGCTCTATTTCTGTCTGTATCATCAATGCAAGAAAAACACATAAATACATAAAATGCACACTCTAAGCAAAAACAACAGCCATGTCCTCCATACTTCTTATTGTATGCCACAGGCTCGATCACTACATGTTGTCGCTCATGTTTTCACTCAGGTGTCCTTAAAAGGAAAACTTTTTCCCCATTTAACATCCAAACATATCTATCTCCCTGTCTGTGTTTTTGTCAGACCCCGAGGAGCTCTGTGGCAGCGAGAGGTCATGCCTGGCATCTGGGGCCAATCCCCATAATGCACTTGTGCACAGGGCGCAGGCTGCGGAGGAGAGAGCCCGCTCTTCGGAGGAGGCACTGGCCAGAGCCATGGATGACCTGCACAAACTCAAGTCAGTGACTTTTCTGCAGTTTCATCTTCATTAATGTCAGGGTGATTGTGTTAGGTTTTAAATTGTGGCCTTTTATTTATTTATTTTTTAATACATTATTCAGAACTTGCAGTTTAGTCAGTGTGATACGTTGCATTTGCACTGCTCTCTGAGCTCCAGCAGGGGGACACAGTGAACACAGTATTGCAGAAACATTAACTAAAGTACCTTGTGGAAGAAGTTTGGAGGAAGGGAAAAGATTAAAAAAAAAAAAACGGAAAGGAAAATTCCACTGCAGCATGGAGGTTAAAGTGAGGAGGAAAGGTAGGTAGGGGAGCAATAAGGGAATATTGCAGAATGGGTGAGTTGTGGGGGAGGAGGGGTTTGGAGGGAGGGGGGTTTGGGTGAGAGGTAGAAAGATGAATGCCCCCCATCTCCTCCATTTACTGCTTCGTCCTGCATGAAGGCTGTGTGTGCGTTCTCCTTTCTGGTCGCTGCTCTTGTCCCTTGTGCTAATAAGAGAAGTTAAACGGCGATCTGTGCGATGTTCTTTCAGGGTGCTGGCTCAGGGGTTGGTGCTGAATGCGGAAACGAGCAGGTCTGGCACCCTGGGCGCTGTGGCGGAGCTTCGTGAGGACGAGGACGAGGCCTACTTCAGCTCCTATGGACATTACAGCATCCATGAAGAGATGCTGAAGGTCTGAGTTGTGTACACACACACACACACACACACACACACACACACACACACACACACACACACACACACACACACACACACACACAGTGACCAGGCCTGCAGGTCTCTTTGCAGTCTTTCGAATAATTTCCCCTGGGCACAGAAATGAAGCCGGGTTCATTGGCGTGCATCTTGGCTAAAAGATTTTCATATAGCTTATAAATGAAAACGATCATCTTCATGTATGAATTAATACTGAGGACGACACAAGCGCTCCAAAGTGACAAATCAGCAGTACGTGCTGATCTCTCATGTGAAGCAGCGCTCATGCCTCTGCATAGCGGAGCTTTAAGTGTGCAAATTAATTTTTACACTCCTGAAGCGCTGAAACCTGAAAGCAAGCTCTGTGTGTGTGTGTGTGTGTGTGTGTGCGCGTGCGTGTGTGTGTGTGTGTGTGTGTGTGTGTGAGTTCTCCCTCTCCTCAAGTCCTGTTCTACTTACCGCAGTGCTTACATATCCTTTTGGCTGTCCTGATTGGTGCTAAGCACGGTTAAGTTTTGCGTCATGTTTTTGCGTCAAGCTTTAAAGTCCATCAAAGCGTCAGGAGGGGCCAGGAGCACGTGATGGGGGGGCTTTGCAGTAGAATGTTTCACGGGTTGGCATGAAGTGAATTACCTATGACGTAGTCTCTGTGTGTGTGTGTGAGTGTGTAAGAGAGACAGAAAGTGAGAGATGTCATGTAAAAGAGAGTGACATGTTTCATGAGTGTCAGGGTTTATCTTTGTTGTGTTGATTGGGATATTTTTAGCCCTTCTCCATTAGTACCTACTTGGCTTGGCTCAACTTAACTCGCTTTTTAGAGTTATTCATTAGGTTTGATTGGCCGGTCAGTGATGTCACTCGGCAAGTCACCAGAGCCACTTCTTCACCAAATTGATAAAATATATTTTTGAAACCTGGTAATCAGGGAAATGGCTGCACAAAAGCCAACACCATATTGTTTTCATGATAAACGGGGAGCATGGGAGCTAGTTGTACAACTTAATTAGATCTGATTGGATCTCATCTCTCCAGAACATTTTCATAAAATGTACTGATTCAGGTGTCAGTACATTTCATCATAGTTTTCATCCTTATGCATTAGTTGTTATTTAGTTATTGTCTTGTTTTCTTCAGGAAACAAAATGGAAGAGAAGAAAATTACTGGCCAATGAAATCAGCAATGCTTCAGAGTTACTATTAGCTTTGCTAATGGAAACAGGAAAAATCGGAAGGGTATATCGGTACTTGGGGACCGCTTAACTTCTGCCAAACTCCATGATCTGAAGGTTCTAAAATCTGTTTCTTGTAATCTTTCAAAGTCAAAAGTCCAGATTCATATCTGTTCTAACACGTATTAAGCCGTGTTACTGTAATTCGTATATAGCTTTTCCCTCAGAGCGAAGGTGCTTGGATTTGTGGGCAGATATGATTGGCAGATTAATCAGCGAGTCCTGACCTGACCTCCAGTGTCCTTCCAGTTGTTATTATCCCAGCGTTTTGCTCATAAATGTTCAGGAAACCAACACAGACTGTTGTAACCTGCTGTTATATACCCCTATATGGAAAAAGCTTTACTTGCCTGGATTTACTTATTTTTTAAGTTTGTAGACAACCTTGAATTCAAAGCTTTGTTACAACATAAACATGACTGTAGATTACAAGCAATTCTTGCTTTAATTCAAGAGCAGCTGTGTATTTGTTTTGTGCTTATTTTTAATATTCTATCCACAGGATAAAGTACGCACGGAGAGTTACCGAGACTTCATGTACAGCAACCCTGAAGTGTTCAGAGATAAGGTGAGTCATCCAAGCAAATGAAATTGCGTGTGTACACATTAATGTGTGTTTACATGTATGAGTTAGCCAGTTTAATGTTCACTGAAGCCTGTTAACAGGAATGTGCATTTTTCAGAAAAAGACATTAATAATGCGCCACGGTGTCCGATTTAAAACACATCATGACTTTATTAGCATGTCTAGTGGACTGCACAGTCCTGATAACAGACACATGCAATCCACCACCAACCCCATAGCACACACCCCCTCTGTACAAACCCTTCCAACTAAACCCCCCCCACCCCCCACCCCCACCCCCCTATCCGTCTCTTTTCCATTGCTTTTAGCTGTGGGAAGCAGTGGCCTGTATCATGACCATCCATTATATGGGTCGCTGCTGGTTAGTGCTGTGATGAGGCGGTAGAGGGGGGGAGGAAGGATGTGTTGATGGGAACGTCCATTATCCCTGTCAGGCTGAAGCAGTCGGCAGAGAGTTGAAGCGTCTCCTCCTACAGTAACCGGTAACAGAACCAAGCAGGATATTCTTGTTGCAGATCAAGCGAGGAGTTGCGTTCTGTTGTGTTAGCAATATGTTGGCGACCGTCTGTGAACCCATAAAGACAGCAGGATTGTAACCAGGGAGTTTCCTTAAATAGAGACACAGAGTCACACAATGTTATACATTTGGGGCATGTAGTCGCTGCGTCCATGTCTCAGTCATTTAACTCAGTTGGTGATGAACAAGAACAAATTAAGTGAAAGCTATGGGAACCTGAAATAGAGGTGATTAAAAAAATGCAAAGAGCGAAAAAGCTGAGAGAAAATAAGGGTTTAAACAGCAGTTTGAGCAAGCTCTTTAGAACATGCTTAACATGAATTCATTAAGTAATCCAGATGTTGATGCGGTCTTTGAAGTTGAAACAGCAAAACATCAGCAAAAGAAAAAGCCCAACTTTTGTTTCTTTGTTTCTTTTTTTAATAATCGTTTGATTATTAGTATCCATGTAATGTAATATCAGTTCCTATCTGATTATAGTTTGCCAATAAAAGAGCCTGTGTGACACCACTGTCAAATGTGGTTAAAGTGAGCTCACTTCTGACCACACTGGCCAAAACCGGTGGGTAGTTGTCCTAAAATTCCCTGAAAAGTCTTCAGTTGATCCAAAATGGTGCAGTGAGAGTACTGACAGGGACTGGAGAGAGAGAGAGAGAGAGAGAGAGAGAGAGAGCATATTTTGCCCAGGTGAGCATATTACTGCCTTCTCATTATTAGCTCCATGTTAAATCCAGAATTAAGTTTAAAAATCCTTCTCCTCACATACACGGTCTGGAATAATCAGGCCCCATCATATTTTAAAGACCTCATAGTTCCATTTCACCACAGTAGAGCACGTTGGTCTCAGAGTGCTGGTTTACTTGTTGTAACTTTGTTATTAAAAAGTAGAATGTGAGGCAGATGCTTCAGCTTTCAGGTCCCTCTTCTGTGAAAGCAGCTGCCAGTTTGAATTCAGGAGACAGACACCTTCTCTACTTTTAAGATTAGGCTTCAAACGTTCCTTTTTGATATAACATTTAGTTCGTTACACTGCTATAGGCCGAGGCGGCTCAGGGTTCTCATGATGCAATGTTTCTTTTCACACTTTAATCATTAGTTATTATTCATCTCTGGCTCTCTTCCACTGCCTGTCTTTTGTCCTGGTCTCCTCCCCTCACCTTCTACTGGTCACAGCAGATGGCTGTCTCCCTGAGCCTGATTCTGCTGGATGTTTCTTCCTGTTAAAGGGGAGTTTCTCCTTCCCTCTGTTGCCAGGTGTTTGCTCATAGGGGGTCAGTTGATTGCTGGGGTTTTCTCTGTATCATTTTAGGGTCTTTACCGTGTAATATAAAGCATCTTGAGATGACTGTTGTTGCTGTTTGGCTCTATATGAACAAAATTGAATTGAAAATTTGATGAGGTTAAATGTTAAAACTGACAGTTTCAATAAGTGAGTGTAAAGTCTTTTGTTAAGTTATTACAGAGCCATAGACTGGACGTGGTTGACTTATCTGTTGCCTGGAAGTGTAGAAAAAATTTCTCAGAAATGTGCAAGTGGCATTGCCAGCAAAATATGGCAGCTGTCATTTTAGCAGTTATTTGGATTGTCAAAGAAAATCCAAATAAGAATCATGTCTTTATTTCTTCTAGTTATATTTGATTTTTTCTTTTGTAATAACTTGCATAGGCTAGAATCTTTTATCCTTAAAGCTGTAACGTGATCGTGTTTTCCTTCGTGATCTCTGTTGTTATTGTGTTGGATGACCTTTTGGGGTCAGCAGCGCATGGACATGACAAGAATTATGAAGAAATCAATCGTAAACACTGTTAAATGCTCCTGTTTAAGTGTTTGTTTTTGAACCCCTTGACTGTGAAGAACTTTCCATGTTTGTGGGTAATTTCTCATTTTGACTCTGTGCCTCCATCGCATCCTTTAGGTGGTGCTTGATGTGGGCTGTGGCACTGGCATATTATCAATGTTTGCTGCACAAGCTGGGGCCAAAAGGGTTATAGCGGTGGATCAGTCCGAAATCATCTACCAGGCCATGGACATAGTCAGGTGAGACTCTTCCTGTGCACTCTGTTTCTGTTCAGCTCCACCAAAACACATGAGCTGTCAGCAGAATTTCCTTTGCGGTGCTCACAGCAATTTTTTACAACTTAAGTGCAAATAGTCAGTCAGTACTAATCAGATTTGGTACAAGCCCCTGTCAGTCATGTGACCCTCACCTCATATCGGCCCCTATGGAGCCAAGAGAGTACGCAGATCTTCTCCCCTTTGTGTGCAGCAGAAGATGGTGAGAGTGGAGGTTTGTGTGACCTCCAGCTACCTTTTATTTGTTTCAGCTGGTTGGCTTCAATAGAGCTGCTGTCAGCTGCCTGGCCATAATGTACATAATTTACACCTGTGATCTGACTCGTTCACCCCTCTCCTCTGCAGTATCTCCAGTCTGAAGTCTAGAGTCACCCCCAACACCGCCCCAACACACAGAGATACACAGATGAACATGCAGATGAACCCCCTGTTGATTCCTTTTTAATAAAGTCCTCGGTCCAATTTCATGTGCCGCGTGTTTCCTGTATTTCTGCAGCTGATACTCCACAGTGGAGTCCATTTACCTCAACAAGAGCTTCTGCTCTCCTTCCGTCTACCTGCAGCCACTATCATACCCCTGCCTCCTAAATGGTTTTTTGAGTTGGGGGCCATTATGACAGCTATTATTTCCGTTATGTAAGACAGTGCCGTATAAGCAAAACAACAGGGTTTTCTAAGGGAAGAGGACGTTTTAATTTTACAGCCCACTGAATAGCTGTTGGAGTGTGTGTTGGCATGCAGGCTGCATTGCAGGTTTGCCAGCGGTGAGGATTCAGCTAAAGAAAGATGTTGTACATCCTCCAGCATTCCACCCTTTTTTTTTTCTTTTTTTTTTTTAAATACATCCACACATGTGCACACACATGTAAATACAGCAACGCATACAAAGATCCACCCATGGCTTCTTTGGGTTGTGATTTTATTTCTGTGTGCGTGTGTGTGTGTGTATATGCACATAGAGCTGGCCCCTGTGTGTGTCCGTCACTTCCTCCTGATGTTAATATCGGGATTGTAATTAAAGTGGCTCCTGTTGGTTGGGCAGGAGCATCCATCTCCTGTTTCCACTCCATCGCCAAAGTTTAAATGAAAAGCTTGATGTGACTTCCTCCCTTCACAGTCACTTCCTTAATAGATACTGTCTAAATACTTTTAAAAAATGGATGGAATTGATGGATTAGCTGATAAGACATAATTTATTCTGACAATAAAGCGTAAAAATGTGAGACGCTGTTTTTTCTGAGTGAGCAAAGTTAATGGTGGCATGAACTGAAGACATGGATGTTTTTTTAGCAAGTATTTGCCTGTGGTTTGCCCAGAATTGCAGTATTAACGAAAGTAAATCGGGGTGTTTTAGCCACGTTTGGTCTGTGCTAAATTACTAGGTTCCCAGTCATGTAAAGCCTCTCTTTTTCCTTTACCTCACTTCCTCTTTCTCTCTAACACACACACACGCACACACACACACACACACACACACACACCTACAAAGCTGCGCAGACACGACTCTCTCCCCAGAGTCCTGACATTGTCCTCTAAATTACCCCAATAATGAGATTACAGTGTTTCCTTCTTGTGAAAGGGTGGTGGTGGGCGGGTGGGATGTAGGGTGTAGGTGGGGGCCATTGCATTCTGGAAGAAGGTGATAGCAGCAGTAGAAGAGCAGCTGAGAGGGGAGAGACAGTTCAAGATAAGGATCGCTGCTACAGAAATGCACTCTGGGCCGCTGTGAGTAATTGTTCTGTCCTCTGTAACATTAGCTGTCATGATAATGGAATATTCACAGAGATTGATGCCCAAACTGGCTGGTCTGAAAGGAAGGATCATTTAAACAGCAGCACTGATCTCACAGTGCTTACCTGAACCTGACACATCGCCGGCCCACAGGCTGGAAATACACAGAACAGCGAATATGCCCATGCACAAACCACGACGAGTTTTGATGTTACTCAAAAAAGGGGAAATAGTCGACCCTAGTTTTATTAACTTTAGCTGGTGCTGTTTGTTTTGCATCTGTGATTATGTAAGGGGTCACTGGGGTCTAAGCAAGAATGGTAAAAGAGCGATAAATCTTCCAGATTTATAGCTAATATATGGAATGTGCCTCCACCTGGTCTAGAAGCGTATAATAGTAACAGTTATATATTTGTGGTGTCTTCAGCTGTCTGAACCTACAGGGGACTATAATCTATGCCTTAGGGCACTTTTTATATCTGCACTTTGGTTTATTTGATCCAGACCAGACCAGGGAGAACAGATTGTTCCAGTGGTCAAACTTTACACGTTGCAGTTTTCACCAGACTAGCGTGCTTTAACCTGCCATTAACTGCTCTGCAGAGCTATCACGGTACAGGAAAATGGAGTTGTAGTGTGATGTTGCAGATCTTTGTAATGCGGTTTGTGGTCTCTGTTTCAGAATGGTTACAAACCTAATCAAAGTTAACTTGAAGTGACAGTGGGAGTGCTGTGTAATATTAAAATGTGACTCCTCGGGGTTTAATACCATAAAATAAAATATTATAGACAGAATTATTCTTATTTTTTATTTAATTTAAAAATACTAGGAATAACCTTTGCCTTGGTTTTTAGATGCCATGTTGAAGAAGTGCTCACTGACAAACATGTAACAGTTGACTTATTTATTTATTTATTACCAGTTATATTGGTGCAGCAGTAGGAAATATTCTATCAGCATCAGCAGAAACTTAAAATTTAGATCAGAGGTTTTTCATGCTGTGCAAGGAATTTTTCTACCCTCAAAATCCATTTTCCCCTTAATTTCATGAAGATTTAACCTTTAAGACCATTAATTTCGGGATGTTGGGTGTTGTTAGGGTTTCAGAATTCTGTGGAAAATGTTTAATTTGTCTAATGTAGGTTGATATAAAATTAATATTAGACATATGTCTGTGTTTTCTACAGGTCCAACCAGCTGGAGGATAAAATTACGCTGATCAAAGGTCGCATAGAAGATATCAAGCTCCCTGTAGAGAAGGTTGACATCATCATCTCAGAATGGATGGTCAGTACATATTTACACATACATAAATCCACAAGTGACAGTTTGTAACTAGCTGATCTACATATTCAGTTTCCTTAGGTCTTGACAAAATGCACTAGTTTAGTGGAGACTGCCTCTCTGTCTAAGCTCTTGCAGTATGTATTGGCATTTACTTAGCTACACTAGCAAACCAAACAACAATAGCAGGGAGCACTGTGCTGGGTCTATTTCACTTTGAGAGGTGCTATCTACCTGGTTTTTGACCTACTCTTAAATCAATAATTGGCAATAATCGTACCTTACATAAATAAGTACATGTAAGCTGTATAACTTGCTGCAGCATGTTGGATCAATTGAAGCCTTTTCAGGCAGTTTTTAGGATAATCTGATAATAATGGATTACAATAGACCAGAAATGTGTGAACTAGTTTTTCAACATCACTCTGAGACAGGGCGATATTGAACAAATGCAAGAAAGCAGTCGTATTTATTTGTTAAATTAGAAATATCCTACGTATATGAGCACTGAAAAGCATATCCTGCTAAAAAGTGACTCCAAGATTTCTTACAGCGTTACTGGAGGCCAATGCGATGCCATCCAGAGGAATTATCTCCTTAGACACCATGTTTCTAAGATTTGTGGGTCCATCATAGGTCATAAACTCATTTTCCGCCCGAGAAATGGAACTCTTTTAACAGATCTCTTATAAAAAAAATATACTCATAATATGAGGTTAATTTTTGAGTGAGCGTTTACAGGCTAATAAGGATTCAGAATCCAAGGTGGCAGCAGGATGGATTTATGTTTTAAATACGGCTCGGGCAGGCTAAATTCGGCCATGAGCTTCTCTGAATATCTTACCTGGAGCTGGAGGAGCAGTCTTCCTTCGCTGTGATGGCCATTTATCAGACAGATTCTGCTCAGCGATACATGCGGGACAGCCAAAGTTGAATGCACTGCTGAAGTCATACCTAATTCATGAGCATCCCGTATCTGTCCCCCCTCCACTACCTCCTCCATCCACTGTGAAACCCCAGGGTCACAAGCAGGGGTCGCCACGCAGAGCCTTCCTATCCTCTAAACGGGGAAATTGAAATTCGGTGGCTGACATGCCAGTGGACCGCTGAAGGATAGGGGGCGTAATCTCTGATGACACTGGCTCACAGAGTGATAATAAATCTAAGAATTCTCCAGTCACTTCTCATCAGGGCAGCGATGGCAGACATTTCTCAGAGTGGCTTGGACTTGAGAAGCTGCCCTCCGATCTGCCTGTATAAAAAGGAAAAATGACAGTTGTCAAAGGAAGTAGGCTCTGTGGCTAGGGTAAATGGTCTTATATCCAGGTCGTGCCTTAATGTCTGAGAGAGTGTGTGGAGATGTGGTGGATGTATTTTTCATTTGAATTCTTTTATTCACCCACATCTTTAAAAAAAGAAAAAATAATGAAGCTGGCATTATGGTTGGAGGGTTTCACTGTAATACTGTACATGTAATATGCCTCAACAGTTAATCAAGTGAGTTATATTGCACCAAGTTACAGGTTTTTATCATAGTTGCTATATTTTCATGGTTATTAATAAATTGAGAGAACACAGTGAATTAATACTTCAGACCTTTCAAACTGAAGTAACTTGCTGATAGATTCAGATAGATGTCTGTCTTCATATCAGAGATGTTTATTTGATTGATTAATGGAGTGACCGCTCTTGTGCTGTCTGTGTAAATGCACACAACTCTCACTGTGATGAGGCTCATGGGAGGCTCCTGCTGCTGTGTGACACTGCAGATGTAATAACAGCCAGAAGCAACAAACTGACTTCAGCTGATATTTTATCAAATCACAGATTACAGTCATGTATTGTAGTCACATTGTAGACAGATGGCGTGTATTGTTAATCTGACATTGAATTCACCATTGAAAAGCCAGAGAGGGTTGTGTTTTGGGAACTGAGTGAGAAGGAGCTCAAGAACACAAAAAGGTTTCAAAGCTTTTTCAAAGCTTTTAGTGAGATCATTTTGTGCAGCATGAGACTGAGACAGAACAATCGCAACTTTAGTGAATCGAGCGACTCAAGAAGACAAGTTAGGATGTTGTCTGTTAATGAGTTCAGACTTGTGTTATGTTTAAAGTCAGTTGTAAATGTTACTACTTTTGATGTGATAAGACTAAAGTCTCAACTTCTGTGGAAATGTGACCAGGCCACTTATTCAGAAATGAAGCCCACATGTTGAAATACAGTTAGATTAATGGATAGAAGTGAATATCTAGGTTCTATAAGCGTTATCAGAATCTGTATGTGTTGGGCATTTTTTTGGTAATGCCCTGTTC